>NC_142922.1:26628571-26944012 GCF_054131065.1 Drosophila arizonae
CATTGGCGGCACGAATGTAGCCGGCACGGAAACTGTGCTCAGTGGCGGATGCAGCGGCCTTGGCATTAGAATTGGAATTAGCGGCCTTGGACTGCTTCAGTTTGCGCAGATAATCAACGG
Source organism: Drosophila arizonae (assembly GCF_054131065.1). Taxonomy (NCBI): domain Eukaryota; kingdom Metazoa; phylum Arthropoda; class Insecta; order Diptera; family Drosophilidae; genus Drosophila; species Drosophila arizonae. The sequence goes on from NC_142922.1 coordinate 26,628,692, forward strand.
TGACCTCCAAGATGTCGGCCTTCTCGAATTTGGCATCGCCAGTCTGGGCCACACACTCGGCCATCAGATCCTTGAGGTCATCCAGGCACTTGTTGATGCGTGCGCGACGCTTGCGTTCCAGCAGGGGCTTCATCACCTTGCGGTACTGATAAGTCTTTGATTGTTCGTATTTGGTGGCCATGTTGCGTTGTTTGGCGATGTCTGTTTGAATGTAAGTTGAGCTGTACGATGTGTACTGCACGACGATTGCGTTGAGAATGCTGCTGCCATCTCCAGTTACCGCTGCTTTTATAGCTGCACGTGCCGGCGTCGACGTCGACTGCGTCTCGTGCTCAGCGCACGCACAAAGAGAGCCAACGGCAGAGAGTGGAAACAACAAAAACAACACCACCTGACGAGCAAATTACTCAGTCGCTCGGCTCGCTTCGGTTCGTGTCTGTATTTCGGTTATCGGCTCTCGGTGCGTTTGCCTCTGCGTCAGCGTCTGCGTCTGCGCCTTGCAGCGATCCTCGCCTGCTGGTGGTTGGTTTTTCTCTGGTTGGCTCGGCAAACAAGTTTGTTGTGTCTTGGCAGGGGATGAAACTGATGGTGCGTCTGTCTGTGTGTTGGTGGTGTCGGTGGTCGATGGTGGTGCTGCTGATGGTGGTTGTTGCACATGTTCAGCATGTTGTTGTTGCTGTTGCTGTTGTTGTTGTTGCCGCTTTTAGCTCTTCTCTGTTTTCTTTTACATTGACGTTCGAATCGTGGGAAACACTTTGCCCTCAAGTTTCCCACAAGATTTTTCTCGCTCGTTGGTGTTATAAGTTATAATCGCTCGGCCGTGTAGGGTGAGCGAGTAAGAGAGTAAGAGAGCGAGCGAGAGAGAGAGGGAGCTAGATACAGAGTCTTCGATTTGAGCCCTTATGCACATTGCACAGTGGGCGAAACACATGCGGAAATTTTGTACAAAACGGAATTGAATGAACTTTAGGACTTTCCACTACGTGTTTCTTCTACTACTTGCTGTGTAAAATTCTGCAGCTTCGCTGAAAATCTGTTGTGGATTTTACGTGGCATGTTCCTTACTTGATGTGGCTAGTTTCAGGGTTTTCGAGTACTGCCTGTGCGTGGGAATGAAAGTCGTGAAAGTTTTCGGTATTGCAAGGTAGTGCAAGGTAGAAAACTAAGAGATCTGTTGTGGAATAAACGTGGCATGTTCTGTACTTGATACGGTTAGTCTCCGGTAATTCGGTACTCACTGTGAGAAAGAATTTTTGGAAATATTGCGAGTGGTAAAGTGAAGGTACAAGGTTGAATTTCAAATGGACAACGCCCAGGGATTTTCGGACTAAGTAGGTGTGAATAGATCTCTAAGTTATTTTACAGGTTTGGCAAATTAACGTGGGAAGTATGAAAAAAAAATGGAATTTTAAAATGATGTTGGTATTGTAAAAATATAAAGTTTAAGCTTTGAAATTTTTATGAATACATACTTTTTTCTGATATATTTAATTAAATATTCATCTAGATTAACATGTTATGTAATTATAAAATATTATTTTAGTTTTGTATCAATTTTAGCTGAAACCCGTATATTAATCTAAATTTATCAGCATTATTTCTGCGCTTGCCCCACTGTAAATCTGACCGTGCCCAAGATCGAGTCATGGCGAGTGGTGTGGACAGTACCACCGAAAAAACTACCACCTGCCTTTTATTTAATTTTTTTTCTCTTGCCAGACGTGGCCCAGAGGTTCCTCTCTGCTGTTGTTGCTATCTCTGTTGTTCTTATTGTTGGTGTTGCTATTGCTGTTGCTGTTGTTGTTCTTGTTGTCAATTATGAATGCTGAATTGTAGCTTCTGTTGAACACTTGGGCCACGCTAAGTGGCATGCCTGGGCACGTCGTGGGACCGGGCAGCCAGGAATCGGGTAACGAGCATGTAGGGACGCTGTAGGGACGATGCGGGGCATGCAAACTAAATGACTGTACGGCAAATTGACACACACTAAAGATTAAATGTATCGCATTCTTTAACTATATAAACAATATACGTGGCCAGTTTGGCCACGGGCAGGAAGTGCGAGCAGCCGATCATGGGCGAGAGTGAGAGTGAGAGCGAGAGGGAGAGGAAGAGGGAGAGAGAGGGATTTAGAGCAAGGCAATCGCATTGCATGCGCAGGGGGATGAGATGGCAGAGCATGATGATGATGCCGATGCCGTGCTGAGAGTGTGCTGAACAGCAAGCCGTTACAATCTTTTCGAGAGTGTGAGAACATTTTTTCAACTGCACATGGCGAACGGATCGACGGATCGACGACTCTTAACAGGGGCACATTTAGGCACGCAACGGACTTGGGGGTTGCTCGGCTTATTGTTAATGCAACGCTCTTGTCATCGTTGTGGCTATTCATGTTGTTGTTATTATTGCTGCTGCTGTTGCTGTTGCTGTTGCTATTGTCGTTGCTGTTGTTGTTGGCCGTGTAATTGAATATGTGCGCATGCTTGGACCGCGTAATAACGCGCGACAGACACACGTAAAATGTCAGGCTAGATGCTTGCGAAACGAGGGCGCGCAGGCGTCAAAAGGGTTGCTAAACGCATGTGGATGGTACTTGGGTGAAACCTTATCTAAATTCAAATTCGAAACATATGGATTATCATAGATTGTACAGAGGAATTGTATGTGGATAAACTTTAATTAAATTAATATTCTGTAGCTCAGATTTTATATTGGCTTTATAGGACATTTTTAAGCATTAATGGGATCATTTGACTTTTCTGGAAACTATAGTAATTAAGCTATAATATGCTTTACTCCTACACAAAAAAAAAAAAAAATAAAATAAAAAATAAATAAATAAATAAAGAAATAAATAAATAAATAACTAAATAATAAATAAATAAAATAAATATATAAATAAATAAATAAAGTAAAAAATAAAATTAATTAATTAATACATTAAATCAAATAAAAATAAAAATAAAATAATAATAATAATAATGTGAGAATGTTGTTATGATAAAATGTATCATGTATAAATAATATTAATTAAAATAAGATGAAATGAAATTTAATATAATTCTAAAATAAGATTTAAAGTCACCTCAGGATTTAGATCCTAAGTGTGTCAACTTTTATGGAATTTAATATTAAGTGTAATGAAATTTGATATAACCAAATAAAAATATACAAATGCAATATATTAAATATATTGAATATCTTATTTTATAATAATTTTGTTAACTTAGAAATGTTGTTATTTCCCATTTTATTGAAGGGAGTTGATTTAACCGTAAACACAACTCAATATAGTTGTCAAGTTCATCCGCTGTAAATTGACTTCAAGCCAATTTAATAGACATACAATGTCATTGTATTATTGATGAATAAATAATAAAACTCAAATAATATTTTTAGGTTTACTTTGCAAGTCATTTATTTATAGCTTAAACTCTAGAAACATTTATACTAAACTCCGATTCGACATTGAATATATAGCTATATATTACAAACATATCACAAGTTATTTAAAGTTGGCATATGGCGAACATTAAAAGTTTGGATTCACACCATGGCCTGGGGGACATCGTTGACATTGCTGCTGTTGATGGCTGCCTGCCTGAGTGGGTAAGTCCCAGCCTGTCCAGCTGCCTGTCTGATTGCAGTGGCAACTTGTTTATCAGTTGCTCATGCGTTGCATGCAACTTGTTGCGCATGCTGAGTGCATGAATCGAACTGGCTGACGGGCTGGATGGCTTCATTGAAGAAGTCTTTTCATTCATACATTTGACCGCTTCTAACTACCGGTTTGTTGTTGTTGTTGTTGTTGTTGTTGCTGTTGCTGTTGCTGTTGCTGTTACTACTGTGCATGCCAATAAAAGCAACCGTCTGCGGTTTCCAGGCAGAAGAGCAATTGATGTGCGGCATTCGATGTCTCCTGCAGCATGCGTTCGTTGGCCTGATTCTGCGCAATCTCCTCGAGACTCTCGTAGTGCTGGCAATCTCTGAAGTTGTTGTTGTTGTTGTTGTGTCCGCTGCCGCTGCTGCTGCCGTTGCACTTGCCGCGCCGATGCAGCATTTTGGCAATTAGATTCTTAACTCTCGACATACTCGTGCTTAGATTGTTGTTTGCGTGTCGCGTTGCAAATTTGAACTGTGCTGCTGGGCGAACAAGTGTCGCGCTTTTATAGCACAGCATCCCGCCCAAAAGTCGAGCAAACCACCACCACCATCGCCGCCATCGCCGCCATCACCACCCAGCGAACAAGTGCCACATGCGCAACACATGTGCCCAGCACGCGGCTGTCCGATGTTGCAAGTTTGCTGCGGCAACTGTGGCAACTGCGGCAGCAGCAGCCGCCCAACACTCGCCTGCCACGCTTTCAGCGCAGGCGAAGTGGAGAGCAAGCTCAACACGTGCAGGATAATCTTGTCAGTCGTCCGCACCCCTCATTGTCGAGGCTTCCTTTCCCTTCGTTTTTGTTGTCTCTCTGTGCTGTGTTTTTTTTTCTTCTCCTTATTCAATATAACGAACGCACAAAATAAATATTGAGAGCGTCGAGCAGTTGTGGTTCCCATGGATAAGGTTCGATGGCCCTCGGTTTGGTTAGGGGAAAAATATCCCACGGTTCGAGTGGCAGCTGCTTGCAATTTAGGCCACAGCCCGTTTCGTGTTGCTGTTGTTCCCGTTGTTGTTGTTGTTGTTGTCGTTGTTGTTGTCTTGGTGGTGGATGTTGACTGGCTGACACATATTGCACTTGCTGCCTGGCGAAAGTCTCGCTCGACCTCTAAAGCCTGCTCGGACAAGTGTGTCCACGAGTGTGCGTGCGTACGTGTGCGTGTGTATGTGCGAGTGTATGTGTGTTGCTCGCATCTCCTAATTGGCACGCGTTCAATTATCAAATGCTTACCAAAATTGAAAAGCCCCATTGCCGCCGCCTCCTGCGCCGCTTTTGCACCTGATTGAAATTTGCAAGTGCGCTGAAGCTTCTGGCCGTTGGCAGGAGTCGCGTGGCAGACGCACTTGCCTCGTGCTGCGCTGTGGCAGCAGCAGCGGGAGTCGCCTGCGGGGCGTTGGGCGGTCACGTGGCCAGTCATATATTTGATTTGCTTGCCACTTGGCTCGCTCTGTGGTGCACAAAGGTGGCGCAGCTCAGTTTTGTTTGATCGCCACTTGATTGAGTTTTTATGGGCGTTTTGTGGATTATAATTTGAGTGCTATTGCAGTCAGTTTCAATTAAAGCTGTGGCCGGGTGTGGCACGCGCCACATTTCGGGTGGTTGCATAGGAAATCGTTAGTTAATGGAATGTGGTTTTCAAGTGGTTGTAGCTATGGACACGTAAGTCTATCAGTGCGTGGCCTAAAGTGTCGCAGTGCGTTTACCACTAACCCAGGTCTGGTGGTCCACGTAGACTCAACTAATTAGAATCGTCGGCAGGTGTTGGGAACATTTGCTCTGGCGCTTCCCACGCAGATTTCTTTTGACAATTGCCCAGTTAACGCTCAACTAATTTCAAGTTGACTTTCCTGAGCAATAATGCCTGGGAAATATTCTCTTAATGCTCAAATAAATATGCTTTTATACACAGGCAAATAAGGTAAGCAATTCCAGGTGATTTAGGTGTTGACATTGTATCAACAGGGTTGGTTAACTTGAGCTTTGGACAAGTTCTTATTTGGTACTCTCAAAAGGTATTCATTGGTGAAGTGTGCGTGGAGTCTTGAGCTGTCAAAAAATATTAAAAACAAGTATTAGAAAATAAGATTTAAATTAAATAAAAAATAAAATAAGATAAAAAAATAAAAAATGTTGTCAGGCAACTTCAACTGAGAACCTTACTTTTAATTAATAATAAGAATAATAATAAAATAACAATAATAATAATAGTATTTTTTTTTTTTGTTGGGCTGAGGTAGGATAAAATGGTTTAGGCACTGTCAATCAGGTCGTCACTCTGACTGGTGTGTCGGACTGCATGATTGCTTACCGACTAAAATATCCGCCTCTTCTGGGGCTCGATTCCACCTCGGAACCAGGCGCTCCCTCGTTAGATCACAAGACAGGCGCTACATCCTATCCTATTGAACATAAATAAATTTGAATTCAATCAAAAAATGTATTGTGTTTTATACACAACTGAATAATTTAGTAACAATAGGTCTAAGCTCTTTCTCGTCGGAATATTAAACATATGATTATAATCTCTTCTTGAATATCTGACTAGGTACACCAGCCTAGTCTATGTATTTATGTAATTACGTATGTATGAACGTATGTATAAAATTATGTATATATGTATGTATGTATGTATTATTAATAAATAAATAATATTTCATCATTTGTTAAGCGCTTAAAAACTAGTTTTTTTTTTTTTTTTATCAGCGTCATTCTAATCTTGGGACTGATTAGTGACTTAAGCTCTTAGCTTAATCTATACATTGCATTGGCAAGATTTCTGTAAAAATTTGTTACTTATGTTAATAATATCTTTTCAGAATAGATTTTAATTGCTGAACTATGTAAAACCCAAACTAAGGCCTCATTTAAGTTTTTATTTTCTACAAATCTTTTTAAATTGCCAAAGATTATTATAATTATGGATTTTTTTAAAATAAACTATCAACCCAAATCATGCTTCGAATCCCACCGATCATATAGTTGCTACTGTTTGGAGCCAGGATCCACAGCCTTTAACAGCTCATATCCGGCAATTAAAGAATATTATCATCTTATATAAAGTTGGGTAGTAATTACCCTTACTCTAAATTATTTATCTTAACTGTATATCTAAATACATATGTATATACATAAATATATAAATAATATATTATATAAAATACAAGTTTCTCTGAATAATTTGTCTTCACTAGAATTGAATCATTATCAATAAATTTATTTTTAATCGTTATTCACATTATCTGAAATGAGAGTTGTAATTATGTATATAATTTGGTATAATTCCATTTCAACTGACTTTCAAGGTCTTCAGTTTTGCTCTTCTGCATGCAACGATCTGAATTATATCTGTTGTATTGCAAATTTGTTAAGTTTTGCACCTGTTGTCAATTTGGCTGTGAGGTTTTTTCCGTCCATGTTCTTAGGCGCACACACATGACCCAATGCTCATCAAATCAAATCCTCAATTGACGACCCATTGATGTTGGCCGACAATAAAAAAAAATCATACAACAAACTCAATTCCAATCACGTCAACGGTAGCGCCAACTTTTCACCTTCAGCTTTGGCCAATCAGCGGCTGTCGTTGAAGTTGAAGTTGAAGCTGAGGCTGAAGCTGTGGCTTCTAAACTCTTCGGCGGTTCAATTAGCGCATGTCGTAAAGTACAAATAACTATTGCGCACAATTCCGCAGAAACCTCGAGGCAGACTTTGAGGTATAATCATTAAGCTGAAGCCGAGTAGCCGACATCGCGACGACGATTTAAATTAAACAATCGACAATGACGACGACGACGGCGACGGCGACGGCAACATGATGACGACAAGAGTGAAAAACTAAAGTAAAGCAGTCAGTAATCAGTCAGTCAGACAATCAGACATTCAGTCACTCAGTCAGTCACTCAGTCAGCTAGTCAGCCAAGTCGTCAGGGCAGCCAGCCACACGACGCTGATAATACGCGTCGCGCCGGCGCAATAAATGTGTGCCGTCGACAGTCGAGGCCCTCATGTTGTTATTGTTGTTGTTGCTGCTGCTGTTGTTGTTGCTGTTGCTGTTGCTGCTGCTGTTTGTAATCGTAACCATATAAGCGACTTAAATGGCAGGTGTGCACATCGCGTGGGAAACACACGACGTTACTCGAGCGGTTCTCACGATATGAAAATCGAGCAAGCGACGCACAAGTGAACGACAGACGACAGACGTCGGACGAGCTGCCGAGCTGCCGAGCTGCCGAGCTGCGGGTGCCACTTTCCGCAATGGAGCTGCCTACCTACTTACCTACCCTTCTTATAAGCATGCATCCTAATTGGAGCTCTACAGACGCTTGCTGTAGTCGTCGTACGTAGTTTGTAGCAAAGCCAGCCCGAGTGTAATTATAAAATATTGTATTTTTATTGGGACGGGACTTTGTGAGCTGTAATTGGATTAACTCTTTAAAGGCATTTCGAAAGGGTAGCTGATTGCGGCTTAGCAGCCTCTCGTTATTTGTTTTGTTGAGTTAAAATTAAGTATACGTACACGTATATTCAGAGACAGATGAATATTAATTATTAATTTAATTGAAAGTAAGGATTTAGGCATTTTTTATCAAAAACATTCATTGTGATACTTGTTTACGTTAACCTAATTATGCAAGGTAAAATAAAAGATTAAAAAATAATTCAATGCAGACCTATGTTTGCTAAAAAATAAAAGCAGACAAATATACTTTACAAACAGCAGCGACCAATAAATTTACTAACCTTTTATTCAACGCCTAAATCATAAATTCTAAAATTTCGTAGTTTCTTAACAGAAAGATCATTATTATAATCATATGTACATAGTTTCAGGCATGCGACATCTTTATTAAATTCTATAAGCATAGTCACTTTATAAATTTTCAAAAATGTATTTTCAATTAAATCAAATGAATGAAATGCTTCAAATAGTAGTAGTAAGTTTTTAAAATGGTAGGTAGCATAGGTAACAATGCACTAAGTACAACTTTCAGTAACAATACTTCATTCTTAATAAATATTTGGTTAAAACAAATAATAAGCTACAAATAAATTATGAATTCAAAAGAAATCAATAAACAGCCGATCCAGCCGATATTAACTTCATATTAAATACAGTAGAATATCGCATTTTTTGTCTGAAAATATATACATACATATACATATGTATAGCCAAACCAAGTGTGTACTATAAATTATATGTTACATATTTAATATACATATATATTAATATAATAAATATGTTTATATTCAATACTGATCAATAAATCAATCACTCAGCAATAACTTTAAAAACATTTGACGAAATTTGTCAAACCACAAGACAAGTAATTCCAGCCGAACTCCTTTATGTAATATGGCTTGATGAATTTGATTTGTAAATTACATAATCATCATAAATGCAAACAAATACTTAAGTAAACAAATAACTAATTTAGCTCATTATATAAGACAATCCCATTTATATTTCATATCCAGTTCAATTTGAACTGAAATTGGTACAGCCAGTACTCTGTGTAAATTGCTGTAGTCCGGTCAGAGAATCATGGGGATACAAAGGATGCAGCCATAAAACCACATCGAAGCCCGAACATTTATAGCTTTGCATCAATTTTACCTTTGGCTTGGCCAAGACAAATCACCACCGTCCAGTCAATTGTCTGAGCCCTCTTGGTCAGAATTTTACGGTTTAATTGCAGTTACAATGCCTCAGACACGCAACTAGACAATCGTCTTATAGTTATTGTTGCCGTGTAGCTCAGTTTTTAGGGTCTAGCTACGATTTCCTTTCCCACGCAGTGAGCGCAAGAGCGCAGGAAAGAGCGAGATTTCTAGATTTCTCTGCAACTCTGGCTACCTGCAGCAGGTCCTGCCGACTGCAGGCTGCAGGATGCGTACGCCTATAAAAGCCGACGCTGCGCTCGAGTAGAGCATCATTCACACAGCATCCTGCAAGTCGTGCACAGCTCAAGCAAGCACTAAATTCGATCTCACAACTGAAATGGCACCACAAACCGAAACCTCCTTCGTCTCGAAGACGCAGCACTACCTGAAGGTGAAGAAGCCGCTGCTCGAGCGGCAGCGCAGGGCGCGCATGAACAAGTGCCTGGACACGCTGAAGACACTCGTTGCCGAGTTCCAGGGCGACGATGCCATACTGCGCCTGGACAAGGCCGAAATGCTCGAGGCCGCACTTGTCTTCATGCGCAAACAGCTCATCAAGCAGCAGGCGCCCGTCTCACCTGTGCCCATGGACAGCTTCAAAAACGGCTACATGAACGCCGTCAGCGAAATCTCCCGGGTGATGGCCTGCACGCCGGCCATGAGTGTCGATGTTGGCAAAACGGTGATGACCCACCTGGGCATTGAGTTCCAGCGCATGCTGCAGGCAGATCAGCCACAGCAGCAACAGCAACAACAACAACAGCAGCAGCAGCAAAGCAAATTGGAATCATCGCCAATCAGTCGTCCAGTTAGCCCAGCATCTTCTGGCTATCACAGCGATGCCGAGGAGTCTGACGCAGCCGCCAGTCCACAGCCATCCAGCAATCCCATGTGGCGCCCCTGGTAAACCACAAAACCATCAACAATCTACAACATCTACAACTACAACCACAACCATAGCAACGAATCATGTCTTCCAATTGACTACAACTACAACCATAACAACGAATCATGTCTTCCAATTGACTCGATGTAAACTGTGATAACAAGAGCTTTACGTAGATCTAAGAACAACATACTTATAAGAAAACCAGCTTTAATAGTGTTAAGCCTAATTGTAAATATGTAGCCAGATTTTGTTTACTAACTTTAGGCAATAAGCAAATATTACAAGCTTTAATAGTAATAAAAACTAAAACTTAAAAAAAAAAATGTTCAATGGACTCTTTAATATCTTGCATTTCAGAGGGGTTTTTGGGCAATAGGTTTGCTTCGGATTGATCTTCTTAATTAATCATTTTTTAAATGTTTTAACAATGGATTTTTTAAGATTTTTTTTTTTAATTTTTAGACTTTAGGTTTTTAGGATTTAGTATTATACTTGTTTGAATGTTTTATTATTTTTATTTTTATTTATTTTATTTTTTTTTTTTATGCTGAATATCAGAGATTTCTTTAGGAAGTTTAGGATTTTAGGCCACCACTCTTTGTTTACTATTTTCTATAATTATTTAGTTGCAATAAATTAGTTATTATAAATTTAATATATATATTTATTCAAAGAAAAATTTACAAGCAAGCAATTTCAAATCACGACTGGCTGCCTAGTAAGCGTTCATAGCTCATAGTTTGTGCCTACAATATTTGGCGACTTTTATTGTGCTGGTGCTGGAATATACTATAACTATAGATATGCGTAAGGACGCATGAAAATGACCAAAAACTATAAAGATAGTTTTTGGTCATTTTCAAGATGGAGGCTTAAAATAATATCAATATTAAATTTTGTAATTATATTTATTAAACTGGGAAAGTATTGTTTTTACGTTGAGGCTTGAAATAATATCAATATTAAATTTTGTAATTATATTTATTAAACTGGGAAAGTATTGTTTTTACGTTAAGGACATACAGACAGACGGACACAAATCAATATTCTTCTTTCATTTCATGATCAGTTTTAAGATTTTTAAATGCATCAAAATGTGATAATATAGACTTGAGTCCAAGAAACGTAAGTAATTGGAAAACAATAATATTTAACATTGTGACTCTCTCAGAACCAGTTTTTAGAAGTGTTTTGAAAATCTGATTTATGTTAACACAGACTTTGCTGTACATGCTGAGTTTATATTGGCGATTCAATGCCAGCGAGAGTAAAAATTTCGCGGTTCGGTTAAAACTTTAATCGAGAGCGAATGTCAGTTAAATGTTTGCTTACGCTAATGCAAAAGAATTTGTAAAAGAGAATCTTTATCAATGCAAGCCTGACAATTTCCTAATAAATCCTACTAGAAACTTTAGTTTACTCGACCTGAATGAAGAGAATCTTTACCAATGCAAGCCTGACAATTGCCTAATAAATCCTACTAGAAACTTAAGTTTACTCGACCTGGAAAATATTTGAAAAAATATTACTCAATGCTCAACAATGAGTTTTTGTTGAGATTACTTTAAACTGGCCTTATTCTAGTCAACGATATTATCTGATTTTGTTTTGTCTTTCGGGTGAAATGAAAGTACCATATTCCGTCATTGTTAGAGGTTTGGCACAACTGTACCTCAACTCAATATCTTATTTCTACTCAACCTGTTGGTGTTGCCTCAAAACATTGACACGCTCCTTTGTCTGCGGCTGCTATCAAGATCAGACTGCAATATCGGAGCGCTATCTGGAGAGTTGCGTGCTCGGCATTCAGAATGAGAGCTGGTGAAACCCAATATGAGAGTAAGATATCCTATCTAATGGGGACAGCTCTTAAATTACTCGCCTTATCGGTATGCGTGACAGGACCTTGGCGTCTACAATTTTGTAATTAGTCTTGGAAGGATTAAATGGGACTAGACACGCTAACGATTTCCAAATTGGAAGATTTGAGCGTGCGTGCGTGTGGAATGATCGAGACAAACAAGGGACGACACTTTCGATATTTTTTAATGAGTTTTCGGTTTTCGGTTTTCGTTTATGTGCTCCGTCTTAATGGGGTCTTGTAGGTTTTGTAGTTGCTTGTTTACATACGTCTCTGCTGGAATAGCTCCCCAGGAACTCGTTCGGTAAACCAAACGTGTCAACGCAACCAAACACCCCAGCTGCGAGCGAGCGAGCAACTCGAGCTCCCTAGGGTCGCAAGTAGGAGGTCCTGACCCTTAAGCTGGCTTTTTCCATATATATATGTGTGTGTAACCTTAGCTGCAACGATCAGCGACGCCCCTGAGTGGCTAACCGAGAAACGAAACGAGTCTGGGACCTGTCCACGCCTCGCCAGCTCAACGGGCTCATCAATATGCACGTGTTGCCATCGAATCTGCATGAGCCGCTCGCTGTCTTGTGTGGTGCGATCTGTGTGGTGCTGTGTGGTGCTGTGTGGTGCTGGTGTTGAGTCTGGTTTTTAGGGAGGGCGGCGACACTGAGTTAAACTGTAATTACAACCCCTTTTGTGCGCTGCACGTGCGCTGAGTGATGGGCGGACTGAAAGAGCAGAGCAAAAAGGAGACAAACAGTGCTGCTACGGCAATTGCCCATTGATCCTGATCCTAAACTAACAATGTCTGCATTCCGGGAACAGCCTGCATCTCACATACTAATTTGTAAACTAAAAGATAATTCAACATGTCGCGCTGTCTCGTGTCAAGTGCGCCCGTCCCGTCTCTTGCATGTAATATGATGACAGAAAAAAAGGACCCCACATGTGTTATTTCTTTTTTTTATTATTTTTATTTTTATAGCGCATTTATGAGTGTGCCGCATGTGTGTGCGGGTGTATGTGTCTTATGCTGTGTTATTTTATCATTACAAAACCGCCGTGTGGGTCGCTGCTATTCAAATGTGGCTGCGATTTGTAGTCGTTGTTGTTTTAACTGCAGCGCACATGACTTGATCTATTCTATGGCTCATGGCCCATGGCTCATGGCCCATGGCTCATGGCCCATGGCCCATGGCTGCCTCGGTTTCAATTGGACTCAAGTGCGAGTCGGCTCTAGGGTTACATTCGGTTGAATTTTTCGCACGCCTCGTTTGATGTTCACGCTGACCAGGCTGGCGACCAGCGGAAATACCGTAACATCGGCATAGTTAGCACTGCCAATGAATTGCTGGAAAATCCAAGTCCTGTAACTGGACCTGATTGCGGGCATTTCCCGATTTGCTGCTATTGCTGCTGCCGCTGCTGCTGCTGCCACATGTGTGAAAATTCGCCGCTTGCTAGTTACGCACGTACCGCAGCGATTCACTTGGCCACTTGCTGCATATCGTATGGATAGTACATCAGCGAGACGTGTCTGTTGGCGACGCTGCAATTTTGAAACGGCGTCGTAACACCAAACATCCCGCAGCGCTTAAAACGAGGTCGTCACGTGTTCAAACAAGACGATGCACGTTCTCATACCCATAGACCAAGCCCTAAAACCCAATCACCATCCCGATCCCAATTCCAATCCCAGTGCAAGTGCGTGTGTGTAGGCGCACAGGAATCTAAGCACCAGCAAACAATGGCAATCGGTGAGGGGTCAGGTTGTTGTTGATATATGTATATATACTTTTTTTTCCAATTTTACTTTTTTTTTTTGTGTGTGCCACAGGTTTTGTGTTTCGGGCTAATCTACAATTTTGGAACCTTAAATGATCGGCAACGATAAGAAATCAGTGCACGTGTTCATCGAGCGAGCAGGTCAAGAGATTTCGTTAGAAACGATTTTAGGCCAACAACAAGGCACCACGGTAGCCCAAATAACCGAAAACCGCCACAGTGGTAGCTGCTATCGGTCTATCTCTGTTGGCAGGAGACCCCCAGCAGGGCTTTTCGTACGATCATTTATTTAGTTTTATTTTTGGTTATTTTTATTTTTTTTATTTGTTATTTTCTTGGTGTTTTCGGTTTGCCATAGAAATATTTGGTGGCTATTCTATTGGATCGCATGGGCATGCACGTGGGCCATGAAATGGAAAACTCGGGCAATGAGTCAACCGAAAATAGAGCCAAGGACGAAACACAATTGGAACAAACAATCGTGCATAACAATAATATGCTAGAATGATTCAACCAAAACATACAAGGCCCTAATTTCTAATTCCATGAAATTCTGCTCTCTGCACGTTCGTCAAACGTTACGAATCGCTCAGCTCTTTCTGTTATTTTTTTTTAAGGATATATTCCGAGAATTATGCGACTTCTTTATGCCGTTGATTTTTTATACCACAAATAATAGTTGCAAAATCAAGTCTTCAGTGGTAAATTGAGCGGTTGACCTAAGCAAGTCATCATAGAGTTTATCAGACAATCAAATGGAGACTTCTAGCATGTCCTTCTTGAGAAAGTTGAATTGCTACTGTTTGGGGTAATCGATTAAGACATATCTCTTAAATGTAAATTTAATTAATGCAGTATGATATCAAAGTACATCGTATCAATAATGAAATATTATAATTTTAGAATAAGAATGTGGATCGGAAAATTTATTTAGGACTACAGAAAAAACTTGTGTTAATTAAGTTATCTACATATAAATTATATAACAATAATTAAGATAATAATAATAATGATAATAGCCACAGTAAACCTGATAATATAATTATAATAAAAGCAACGATAAAATCAATCATATTAATTGTTTATAATATAAATATATATTATAATTTTATGCATTTTATTGGTTATTATATTATTATTGATTAATTTCATAGTTTGATCATTTGCAGCTTATCGTACATTCATAATAAAATTGTTAATAAAAACAACAATAATTATTATTATTAAAACTATAAATATAAAAATAATTTCAAAATTTTATTTTGGATCCTATAATAGCAAATATTTAGTAATGAAATGGTAATGAAATAGTAATGAAAATAAAAATTTAAAAATAAATTGCTTAAATAAAATTAATTTATCAATATGCATAAAATGTACAATTTCATTATGTATATTAAAATTTGATCACTTACAAAAAAAATTTTATAGTTCATTAAACTCGACAATTCTGGCCTTGAAATATTTTTCTTTTTATTAATATATATATTTAAATATATTTATTGCTTACATAAATATTCATGTTTCTTTTACACTTTGTTTATGGCTACCAAAAATGTTGAGACCCTTTTGTATAAATTACACATCATCAGGGAGCGCATTTGAATAAATTACTGGAGCTGCAGCTATCTTTTGTTTATGCTCCCTATACAAAAAGTGTGCACACTTTGGTAGAGCTGTCGCAGAAGCAAAGTTACTATAAATAATAATCTACAAACAGCACCAATTGTCACTTTCTTTCTTATCAGTGGACTATTTATGGCTCTGCTTGGCTGTGCTAACAAATGCTTAGATTGTTGCCTTCACTTCTAATTGAACGTCAATAGGTGAGCTCAGCTCACGATAAATATAAGAAAACACACACAAATCAGCTCAACTAACAAAGCGAGCCTTGTGAGCAAGGAGCACATCAATAGGACCACAGCAATCCCTAGGTACCAACACATTTGGGAACTGGAACTGTTAACGCCAGCCTACAACTTCTCACCAGCTCAGTCGCTGCTGGAATCTTAATTTGTCTCTCTGTCTGCACAAAAAATAAAATGGAAAAACAAAAAAACTAAAACAAACTATAGCTCCAAAAAGATAAAGATCATAAAAAAGAAACCCAACGCTCAGGGGCTTCAAATATTTATAGTCGAGTCAAAGACAATCCATTAAGTACAGGATCGTCCCCGGTACGGTTCGTTCTCTGCCAACGTCGACGCCTCACGCGCCATCACGTGTCCAACTTGCGACCGAGCCGAGGTCCAAAAAGGACAACGCTCGAGCGAGCTCTCGCTCTCAGCTCCTGCTCCATGGAAGCACACAAAGTGCCCCTTAATAAGGCACTGAGAGACGGGGCAGGGCAGCGCAGGGTCGTCTGCTAATTGTGTGCCATCGAAATGAAATTAAAAGCAACTCCTTCGGCTTTCGAATGCCTGACACGTTTTGGGTTAAATTTTTTTCTCCTTTTCCTTTTTTTTCTTTTTTTTTGTGATCCTCCTTTTTTCTTGCTCGTTTCGGGCAACGCCTCGAGGCACACACAAAATTTATAAATTTCAAATTACAGCGCATTAAATGATCCCAGATCTCAGTGAGTCCAATGTGTTTGCCTATTCAACTAGTTGATCTGGGCCTCTGCTGTCAGGCCATTAATTGTTCGAGTCGTTCGAGCGTTGAAAATTGAAAATATTCTCCCACGTTTGCGGGGGCAACCGATGCACACGTGTTCAAGACCCGAAAAAAAGGGATTTCTATGCCAACCAAAACGAGATAAGTGCATAAAGAGCTGCCAGCAGCAGCAGCAGCAACAACAACAACAGCAACGATAACAACATATAAAAACCAAAAGTGATCAGCAAAAAGATTCGTTTGCTGTTGTTGTTGTTGCTTTCAATAGGCTCGAAAAAGGATCCTTCGAAAAACTGTGGGAACTGGTAGAAAGTCTCGCTTCTCACGATCCTGGCGCAGGATAAAATTGCTATACACCAGCAGCAGGTGGAAGCGGAGCAGCATGACATGCCTTCACACTCCAGCGCATGCAGGTTAATGGCGTGCAGGTCCGTCCCAGCCGTCCGTTTCGAAACACACCTGCCGTTTTTGAATGTGTGTGTGCATCTGTGTGTTGGTGCGCTCAGGATTTTCTCGTTTACAGTGTTTTGTCTGTGCACGTATCCTTGTACTTTCCCACACTCGCCGAGTGTATCTGGTGTATCTTTCTGGCTGCCTGCCTGCTTCAACCCTCGTCGTCCCGACCTGCTGTCGGGGCTTGGGTTTCGTTTTTGGTCCTGTGCGGGTATAAAAGGCCGACAGCTCAGAGGATCAGACATCATTCGAGCACTACGCTTCGTACAGTAAACATCTCAGCTAAACAACCTCAAAACACAACAAAATTCAAGATGTGCCAGAACAAGAACATCATCAGCAACAACATGAACGCCAAGAGCAACAAGAAATCCTACAGCGTGAAGAAGCTGCTGCAAAAGATCTTCAAGCAGCAGCAAGTCGAGGAGCAGCAGAACATGCAAAACACACACAAGGCCAACTCATTGGAATCTCTGGAGTCCATGGAGAACAGCCGCAATGCTGATCTCGAGTCCATCGTCAACAAATCCTGCGCCGACTCTCTGGAATCCTATGAGAACGAGGCCAATGAGCGTCTCTCCGCCTCCTGCGAAATGGAGGACTACGAGCTCGAGCAGTTGCCCACCGTGCCAGTTCACTTTGTGCGCACCGCCCATGGCACCTTCTTCTGGACCGCCGCCTCCGATCTGCCCGCTGACAACGATCTCGTCGAGCCACTCTACTGCAGCACAGCCAACGAAATCGCCGTCGCACAGTTCCAGGATCGCTGGGTGCAGGCCTAAGCAATCAACGTTTGGTCATCCACCCACATGCAACAATGTCTTCCACTTCTGGGACCAGCGATCAGCGGCTCCAGCTTCCTGCTTTAAAGCGTCTTCTGCTAATTTTGAGCATCCACAACAAATCAAAATTAACAGCAAGGCGCAACACTCAATCGAGCTTTACAAAATTGTGATAAATTTTAACTCATACTTTAACAAAAAAAAAAAAAAAAACAAAATATATATACAATTCAAAAGAAAAACTTCCTGTTTGTTCTCATTCCTAAATGCCATTCAATTTTCAGCTATCCCCAGCAAACAAAAAACTACTTAATAACCTTTGCATAACTGCAAACCATTGTTAAGTAGCCTGAGTTGGCTAATCCACTCTGTGACCGATCGATTGTTTGCCTTTGGGTCTACCTGAGCCTGAACCCAATCCCTGCCGTGTCCCTATTAGGGCGGGCTTATTGTTTATGTCTTAACCTGCATGCAGGTAAAAATCAGATTGCATGCAACAGCATCAAATTTAGGGGTTGTTTTCTCTGCCAGCAGGTCTAACCAGTTTCTGGCATTTACCTGCTGTCGCCAATCAGAATATGGACAAGGGATCGTTGATCGTGCAAGGGGTCCAATTGGATTGGACAGTTATTTAATTATTTCCAGCCGAAGAAGAGATGCTCTCGTATCTTCGCTGATGCACAGTTGATTACATAAATGATTCAGACACTCATATTATGTGTGTATGTATCCATATTTAACCACACTCATATTATCTCTATATGTTTGTATGTATGCAGTTTTGTATCTGTATCTGTATCTGCATCTATTTACAGTAGCTACAAGCTCTTAATTGCTTGTGTGAAGGCAACTTCAAATATGCTGATGTACTTGTTGCATGAAATGTGAAGAGATGTTCGACTGATAAAAGTAAAAGTCAGCACATGCAAGTGTGTGTGTGTGTGAGTGTGGCTGTGTGTGCGTGCTTGTGTGTGGTAGTAGATCACATTTGAAATGAGAGCACTGGAGATATGTGGAGATTTGTGAAGATATGCTTGAAAATTCATTGAATGCACACTCAGCGCATATTTAATGTCAATAGATAGGCATCAAGAAAATACAGAGTATTTATGATTTGATGCCCTGCTTGAATTTGATATGTGAATGTGAGAGCAGTGTTTTTTATACCCTGAACCCATTGAAAATGGGAAATCAGGGTATAATGGTTTTGTGAAAAAGTATGTAACGGGCAGAAGGAGGCGTGGCAGACCCCACAAAGTATATATATTCTTGATCAGCGTGACGAGCTGAGTCGATATAGCCCTGTCCGTCTGTCCGTCCGTCCGTCCGTCCGTCCGTCCGTCCGTCCGTCCGTATGAGTGCGTCGATCTCAGAAGTTATAAGAGCTAGAGAGCTGAAATTTGGCATGCATACTCGTGTGTACCATACGCAGTACGAGTTTGCTTTATTTTTTCGATAAATCGTCCGATAACTTTTTTATCGAGAATAATCGAAAAATTGATTTTGTTTTTTTTAGCCTAATTTGAACATTTTTAAACCTGGAGTCTTCAAATTTGTGTTGTATATAAAGTTAATAGATACAAAGATTTTGTAATTTACAGATTTTGGATACCACGCCCCCTTCTCCCCCAATTTGTAAAAAACGCATTTCAAGTACTAGAGACTTGTGCTTTGGAATGTACACACATTTTAACCATATGATTACACTCTGAAAGTTTCATTAAGATCATATGTTTACAAAAGAAATTATTCGACAAATAAATTCTCATAATATTGCTCACACTGCAGCGCAGCCCAAGCGCAGTCGCTGCTTACTGCGCAGTTAGCAGAGCGCAGGCTTATGCGTGCGTGTGGATGCATCTGTATGTATGTGTGCATAAAAGAAGTGCAGAATGATTAGAATATCAGCTTAGAGGGTTCAGGGTATCTCCTAGTCGAGCAGTCTCGACTAGAGTCTTCTTACTTGTTGCTCTTTGCCTCATTGCATTGTAAACCTTTCAATAAATGAATATTTGATGATATTAAATGACTTTGATTGCCTTAAATAACAAACCGCGTGGGTGGGCTGTAGTGAGCAATAGTTTGTAGTGAGAATATATGGGATTGGGTAGTAATTTTAGTATACAGTTAGGCTATTGAATACTTACACTGCGTCTCTTCGGCATAGCGTACCCTTAATGTTCCCTTTTAATATAGAATATTATCTGTAGTATTCCATTCATCAACCTTATGTCTTCAAATATCCAAATAAGAATTGTTTGCTATAATCTCCAGCAGTCAAAATATTATTAATGTAGTAGGCATCTCTTCATCTTGACTGATTATATGTGTATAAAGCAGGGGCAATATAATCTATTATTTATTATATCTTGTTCCAGTATTTAGTATTCTGCTTCAAATAAAATTTCATAATATATCGAAATCCATGCAAACATTTCACATAAATACACATAAGTTAAATGAAATTGCGAAATACTTGGCTGCTGCAGTTAAGTATACCTCGTCCAATTGGCATCCAATTGGAGCACGCAATCCGGTTAATTGGCAGCTCTTCTATTTAACTAAAAACATAGTTGACTTTTTTCACATGAGAACTTTTTGTTTATTTATGTATAAGTTCTAAATTAACATTTATAAATTATTTAAAGCTTAATGTAGTTATATATATGTATATATTTTTTAAAGATGCCTTTACTTATGAACAAAGCACACTTTTAACTCTAGGGAACTTTAGCAAAGATTATTAGGATGTTGGCGCATTCCAGGTGAGTTGAAAGGCCACGTACTTTAGTTATATCACAGTTGAAATGCAACAATTTACAGTTATTATCAAAATAAACTTAAAAGTATTTAAAAACAATGCACAGTGCAACGAAATCAGTGAAATGACTCGTCGTCACAATTTGCTTTGGAAGACAACAGATTTTGCTGCTGTTGTTGCTGCTGCTGATAATGGCTGCAGCGAACGGTTAATAGCCATTTGGAATACTTAAGATAAGATCTAGAAATTAGATGATGTCGCCAGGCAGGCAGCCAGTTGATTACCAGGGCCGCCAGACGGGTTCCGAGGCGCCCGACTCCTGCGAGCTAATCGACGCTGTCTCGGATAGCGCTGTGCCATCCACGGATGTCACATCGATCAGTTCGTCCTTGCCCGCCAGGAAGGCGCTGTAGCTGGCTGCGGCTGCGGCGCCGTACCCGCCCAGCAGCGGAAAGGCCAAGCGTCCTGTGGCATGAGAGAGAGATTGCTGTTGTTGTTGCTGCTGCTGCTGTTGTTGTTGTTGCTGTTGTAGCAATTGAGTCTGCAGCTCAATTAGGCGCGTCGATAGAAACTTCATAATCTTGCGGCCAATCTCATCGGTTTGCTGCGTCTGCAACAGCACTTGTGTAATCTGATCGGCGGCGTGCACATAGCCAGAGCGAAAGGACTCGACGTGGGCGGCACTGGTGCTGGAGGCGGCCACGCCGCTCCCACCGGTCGCAGCATTGCCGACGGCGTGCAGGGTGAGGCCACCGCGTTGCTTCAGCTTGCGCATGTGATCCACCGTTAGCTCGAGTATGTCGGCCTTCTCGAGGCGCGTGACATGCTCGCCCTCCTGCTGCAGGCACTCCACCATTAAGTCCTTGAGATCGTCCAGGCACTTGTTGATGCGCGCCCGTCGCTTGCGCTCCAACAGCGGCTTCATCACCTTGCGGTACTGATACGTCTTGGACATCTCCATGACCATGTTGTGATTCGAGTCACGTTTCACTATTCTCTGTTATAGTTTTATGTTTATTTATTTCAAATTTTGATTTTTGGCTCGCACCGAACTAGACGCACATATTCACGTCGATATCGTCACTTCTTTGGGGGCGGTTGCGCGTGCGTCGCGCTCAGCGTTCCGTTCAACAGGCGGCACGTTTATGAAATGAGTGGCAAACAAGTTCCCAACCTTACTTTTATACGACGCTCTCCCAGCGCAGCGGCTGGGCCTCAGCTCCCGCATGATCGCTCATACGCACACACACACACACACACACACGCGGGGCTGTGGTGGCATTCGTGCGCGTTCGGTCTCGGCTCGGTAGCGGCACTCGGCGTCGCGCACAAAGAGAGGCTACTGTGAAGTCCGTTGCAGGCACAGGTTGGGGTTGGGGTAGCCGAGCTGCCTGGCAACCGACTGCACAGTGGGTCACTACTGAATAACTAGTGCTCGATGCTTGGTGGTGAACTAATTTGTGTGGGCTAGCTAATGAAATAAACAAATATTGACTTCACTTTCCTTAACAATATTATAATTATTTAGTTTGCATCTAATTAGTTTTCTTTGAAACGAATGCATAGCAGAGACACTCTTCTTTACATAATATAGAAAAATCCAGAAATGATATATTTTCACAAATATTTTCTACTGCCTACTTTTGAGAGCAGCAATATCTAATATCAAATATAGATAGGAGTTGAAGGCTAATCACTTTTATCTATAAAACAAAAATATATAAGGTAAGTATTTAATATTTATTTATTCAGTATTACAAAAAAGTTAGTTTCAATAATTCTGTTCCTTCAATTTCTGTTCCTTAAAGTATGCTGCGAATGTCCTTTCAAAAATGTTTAGAAAAAAATATTATATATTGTATTATATATAAAACAGTATGATCTGAACAATAATTATATTACATACATTTTTTCAATACATGCTTTGCCAATAATATAAATACATATAGTGTCTAAGAAGCTTTAGTGTACAATATTATATATATATTTATCAGTTATTTAGATTACAAATCTAAGTTTATCGAATTGAACAAAACGTTTGAATTTAATTTTTTGCATGTCTGATAACTTATAAATATTAATTACAATGGGCCCACTGTGCGCTCTTTGGCATATTATTGCGACAGTTTACGAAGCAGAGCGACTCGGCAAAGCACTGTTGATCTGCTGCATTGGCTGAGCGTGAGCGAGAGAGCGTGCCCTGTTGCGCTCTGGCGCGCGTCGTCTTCGAAAATTGATTGCCGAGCGAGGCGTCGCGTCGCAGTCGTGGCTTTCGGATTTCGGATTTGGAGTGAGAATGGCTCTGCGCGTGGCTCTCAGTGTGCCGTCGCTGCTAGTTGCTGCTGCTGCCGCTGCCACGGTCGTCGTCGTCGCCGTCGCTGTTGCCATCGTCCATGTCATACTTATTGTCAATGATGACAGTTGCGCTGCTGCTTCAACGGCGGCTCCTATTCGTCGTCGTCTGTGGCTCTTTGGCTCTTTGGTGCTCTCACTCACACACACACACGCATATAGAGACATGCATATGCACAAATGGGAGCCTACTATGAGTGTGTGTTGTGTTGTGCCTACTTTACGAGACCGTGGGAAACAGATTTGTCGTGTGTTTCCCACACGTTGGACGGATGGCTGGATTGTGATGCGATCCGATGGATTGCTGAAATGTTTTGCTGCTTGTTGTTGTTGTTGTTGTTGCTGCTGCTGCTGCTGCTGCTGCTGTTGCTGATGATTGCTGTTACTGCGGCTGTTGTTATTGTTGTTGTTGTCGCTTGTTTGGGGGGCTTTAACTCGCGCAATTATGTCGCATGCTTGGCTGATGATGATGACTGCGACAACTACGACTACAAAACTATAACAGCAACATTAAGTGGCTAGCATTTCGTTGAAGCGTATCGATTTAGCGTAGCCGTCCCCAGCAGTCGTCGTCGACGTCGTCATCGTCGCCAGCTTTTACAGCTCTTACAGCTTCTCGGGAGTAGCCGAAATACTTTTGCATAGCTAAATGTTGTCGCCGTCAACGTTCAGCGCAATAAACTTCAACATCCGGTTGTCGTTCTAAGATGATGTTTTATTTCATCTTTTCGCTGATCTCGGCTACAGCTACTGGACAGCTGGGCAGCTGCCAGCTCTTAAGGGGCACACACATACACACACTATGTGTATAAAATGTTGCCTGTTTTTTATTTATCACCAGCACAGCAATATGACACTTGTGCTTTTTTTTCTCTTCTTATTTTTTATTTTATATTTTTTTTGCCGGTCCAAGCAGTTCCCATGATGCTGCAGAATCTCTGGTTTGTTTGTTTGTCTTTTGGCCATGACTTCCGTTAGCCGTTGCTTGCTGGGTTGCTGGCTTGGCCTTTTTTTCCGCTGACTTCGAACAGTGGCAACAATAATAACGGCTACAGCAATCACAATTACAACAATAACAAGAGCTTCAGCTTACAAGCGGACTTAACTTTCGACTTTGTTGTCACACGTGTCGTATGAGTAACGCAGTTGCATCCAATTGCAAGGCGCATGCAAAAGCATAGATATACAACTGTACACACACACGCACACACACAAATACTCACACACATGCACTCGGACAGCAACAGCGAATCACAGCAGCCACAAGCCACAGCCAAAAACCATTTTCAACTAACCTCAATGCACACTAATTGCTTGTCATATATATACACACATGTATATATGTATATATTTTTTTAAGCTCTGCGCCAACTTTTGCGCAAAACTCGTTGCCTCGCTGCCTCACTGCCCGTTTGGTCGCCTGCCGTGTGAACCAAAAGCCAAAAGCCAAATGGATGCTTGTGGCTAAAAAAGAAGCAGAAATTGCAGCAACCTTAAATCGAAGTCAAAATACTCTGCCCAAATTAGTGGACATCAGTTAAGTAACATCTGTTAGTTAACATAACATCACAACATTAGTTGGCTGTTCCCATTAGTAAATTTCTATCTCAGTAATATTCCCTCTATAGCTCGCCAAAGTTTCTAACTATTGTTTTTATAGCTAAGTACCATTCCTCGAAAAAATTGATCGTAAATTCTAAGAAAGCTGTCTTATCAGTCCTACATAGAGCGAGGAATAGAGCACGTATAAATGAACTGAAAAATCGTTATCTATTTTCTTTCTAGAAACTTAACATCATTTACAACACTATTTACAAACTATTCAATATAATTTTAGGTGATATTATTTTTCGCCAGAAAGCTTTTAGTCAAATTGAAACTATTGAGAAAGAAAAGCTTCGACAACCCACAACGAAATTGAGAAAACCATGAAGCTTTATTGAGTTAGGAGTAAAATTGCCTTAAACTTCCATTTAATCTTCATGAGGATATTGTAGATATTGTTTTATTATTTTAAATAAATATATTTCCATTAGTTTCGCTTTCAGTCGTTTAATACAAATGTATTTCTGTTGGGCAAATTAAATTAATTCATGGGGAAGTGTTATGGCCAAAGTAAGTGTATAGCAAAGACAGCAGCTTGGCGTTCGACTCTCCCAACCAGCAATAAGGCGTTAAGGCAGGCGCATGCGCAGCTCGTTCGGAGGTGCAGTTGGAATTGAAGCTGGCAGCATCTTAGTTGCGGTTGTAGTTGTAGTTGCAGTCATAGCCATAGTCGGAGTTGGAGTTGGAGCTGGAGCTGGAGTTAAAGTCGCTTTCAATTTAGCAAACGTGCAGTTCAAAGCTAGGCGCTGATTGGGGGCAAATGTGCGGGGCAACGATGCCATCGTCGTCGTCGTCGTCGTCGCCAGCGTCGAGTTCAAGATTAATGGCGGCCAAAGCGATGGAGACGGTGGCTCACAAGCTGCAGGCGTGCGGTGTACACGCGATTGGCACGAGTTTGTTGCATTCGGCCCCCGGCCAGGCAGCCAGAGAGCTGGCCAGGCTCTGTTTGCGATCGGACTGGGCCGACTAGTTTGTCGAGACTAGCCGTTGTGTGGGAAAGAGCCAAAGGACTGCTGTATGTCTGTCTGTCTGTCCGTATGTCTGTCTGTATGTGAAATCAGGTCACGGCCTCATTAGATCTGCCTTTGTGTGGAGCGTGTGAACAACATGTCATAATCCCCTTGGCTAGGATCGACGAACGTAAAATGAACTTATCAGCGCCGGGGCTCGGAGCCTTGATTATAAATGACAACAAACAGGCGAACAAGTAGCAATAACAGCTGCTCCCAACAACAACATAAACAGCAACAGCAACGGCAACGGCAACAGCAACAGCAACAACAAAACACCAAAAAATCACAAGAAAGGAAACAAAAATAACAGCAACAACAACAATAGTGCCCGAAAACCCAAAAACCCGAACAACCCAAGTGAAATTCTTATAAGCCCTTTCCCACACTCGCAACGGTGCGCCGCCTGCGCCAGGACGGAAATGCACAGCGTCTTAGTTTACAGGGGCCACAATGGAACAGGTGCAGCTGCTGCCCCCAGTGCGCGCAGAGCCATCGAAATGCCTACGTCACTGCGCCCAAGCGGCTTCAGCTGGACAAGCTGCAGTAAACCAGCAACAACTACTGGGCCCTGGCTCTGGCTCTGAGTCTGGCTCTGGCTCTGGCAGCGGCTGCGGCTGCGGCTTCGGGTACCGTGTGAATGTGAAAACAAAGTCAGTCGTGCATAAATGACGGAACAGGCAGTGCACAGTGGTGCCAAGGCAATTTGCTGCAGGCCATTAAGTGCATGTGAGCAATAAAACGGGAAATTTTCTAAATCTAGTTGAAACTTATTTCAAAAATATAAAAAATAAAATTAAAATTAAATATATTATATAAACCTAAGAAATATAAACAAAATATTTGTAATATAGTAAATTTGTATGATAATAATAATAATAGTTCAAAAGAAAAAATATGAATAATAATATAATATTAAAAAAAAAGAATAATATTTATATTTCGTATTTTTATATTCGAATGTATATTTGATTTACTTTATGTTCGATAACACTAATCAAAACATGTTTTCAACCAATAAATACATTAGTTAGTTTATTTATTCATTATTATATTTCCTCTTTCCCTTATTAGCAAAAGTAACAGGCAGACATTTTACAGCCTCTTTATGAGCTTATGCCAATATTTACATTTTTATGATCATCAATTTAGTGAGCAATAAATATTTCTGCACATTAACTAATAATTTTTAATACTTTAAGGCGATTAGCAGGGAGTTGGCATCGGAACACGCCTAGTTAACAGTTTTGTCACATGTTCTCAGGCAAATTTCCATGTTTATTTTTGCCATAATATTCACACTAATCTCTATAATCAATTTGCATAAATATACTTATTGTATTCGAATATACTTATTGGGCAGTATATATGGTTTTAAAGCATTCTCAATTGTAATCCAATCAGTTGCTTCACATACAACAACTCTGGCACCACTGTGCAAACGGCATCGTCTTCATCTACCTGCAGCCAAAACTCATCAAGCGGCCCTTGTCGATTGTACGTGCATGGGAAAAGTACACACAAGCTTGTGGATTCCTGTTGGAATTTATTTGGGAAATACGCGCACATAAAAAGCAGCTCCCTCTCCCTCATTGCCATCGATGAGAAGTGTCTGCATTAGTATGTGTAGCGTGTGTGTGTGTGCATGAGAGTGCACTCAAATTTCGTACGGTGCTCGGTGCTTGGCCTGGGCTCGTGAGATCAGCCGGCATACGATTTCACTCTTGACTGGCCATTGGCAGCGCTGCGGCTGCGCCTCATATATAAATATGAGCGCCGGCTGGCGCAGCAGCATCAGAAAACGAACGACTCTCGCGAGGTGCGCACACGCAACGACTCGCTGCTGAACAGAACCTCACAACCTGAACGAGTCGAGCAGAGCTTACACAAAAGCTAACGCCATGTATCTGGATACGAAGAACTTGACAGCCGGCAACAGCAACAGCAACACAGCGGCAGCAGCAACAGCAGCTTTAGCGGCGCCGAAGGCGGGGAGGCGCATGCGCAAAGTGTGGCAGCCACTGCGACGCCTGTTGACAGTGGGCGGCAAGGGCAGGCCCAGCTGCCAGCCGCATCCCAACAATGTGGATCTCAATAATACGCAGCTGTTGCCACAGTTGGAGCCGCTGCAGGCGGACAACAGCGACAGCAGCAAAACAACGCCCGATGAGTCTATCAGCAAGTTCGCCGAACTGTCTTTGCAGCAGGTGCACGAGGAGCTGACACAGACGCCACCACCGCCCAACACGCCCACGCTGATCAGCAGCGTCTACGTGGAGAAGGCCACCGCACAGAGCTGCAACGCCTGCCACCATGGACGCAACTGTCAGCACACACATCACAGCAGCAACATCAGCGACCGCGCAGCCCACAGCTTAAATGTCAGCGCAGTGTCCCACTCCACGCCCACGCCCACGCACACACACACATCTAGCGTGACGCCCGCAGCCACACTGTGGGATCTGCCACTGCCGCTGCAGTACATTAGCACCGACAACGGCACCTTCTTCTGGGCCAACACACAGGAGCGCGTCGACGACGACCTGCTGCACGCCTGGCTCTGCCAAAGCTTTAGCCAATTGCCCGGCACGCTTTGCTAGCCACCGCCACCGCCACCGCCCCCCGGCAGACTCCAAATGTGTTCCCCATAACAGATCTCAATTTGGGCAACTCGTGACTGCACCTCGACCCTCGAACCCCGACAGTCGAGTTCCAGCATTGGGCAGCCCAAACTCTTATTAGTTACTTGTTCACACAATTATTTATTTTCTTACGCAATATTTACTTTGTCAATGTGATATCAATTTGCAAATAAATGAAAAACTATGGAAAACTATGCGAAATGTGGATCTGTGCTGATGCCAAAAAAATCTCTTGGCATCAAAATATATCTCTATTTGTATTTTTTATCTCAATAGCAAAAATATGCAAACTATGAAAAAAATGAATTTTTTGCACATATTGAATAATTTCTGGGAAATATGTAAAATCTTGATTTTATTTTTGCATATATTGTAAAGTATAATTTTATTGCAATATTTCAATTGCAAAATATGGCAGCTACGGAAATTATTGGATTTGATTTTATTTGGAATAGTATATGTATATGAACTATAGAAAATCCTGAATTTATGCAGTTAATTTTAAATTAAACTAAATTTAAAATATGAAAATATGTTTACCATAAACGCATATACCAAAAATTTATATAATTGAAAAAAATATTTTAGTGGCAAAAATATGCAAATTATATTATTATGCTAAAATTATTATTAAAAAAATTTTTTAATTATTTTTCATTTCATGCTTTGAAATATTATTTTTATTATTATTTTTTGTACTTTATTTTTGCATATATTAAATGTAAATTACATTGATTTTAATGTACATTTTTTAAAGTGAACTATAAAACTCAAAATATTTAATTTTTTTTTTTTTATTATATATATATATAAATATTAAAAATATTATATCAATATACAAAATTAAGATAAATATATACTCTAACGACATATATCTCACATTTCTTTTATAAATTATATACATTCTTTAAATAAATCTATATCAATATATATATATACAAAGCAGATTTAAACACATTTCATGAATTCTTAATCAATTTTAATTTCGATGTTTAATAAAAGAAAATTTCCCAATATAACTTTTTATTGCACAGCTCAGGACCAATTAACACATTACTATTCTGTGTTTATGAAATATTTCTCCTATTATTAAGTTCAAAGTTGTCTACAAATTCAAAATTAAAAAAAAAATTTGTATTTACAAGTTAGAGCTGATATTAAATTAAAGCTAACTAAAAGTAAAGAAAAGTCAATATTAAATTTCTCCCATTCTTGATATAGAAACTTCTAGAGATGTACACATGAGTTATCTATAATTAAGCTATCAATTTCAAATATGAGCAAAGTTATCGCATCAAAAACTTTAAAATGAGAAAACTTTTTAGAGCTTTTAGCAAAGAGTTATTTTTGCATGATAATTGCGATGTTGTTAATGAAAATTGGCAGACAAACAGATAAATTTCTAAAAATCCATAAAAGACCTAAGCTATGGATTTTTCGTGATTAGATAAGCTATAGTATTTAATCTGTTGTTTTTTTTTGTTTTTCATTTTTTTTTTTTGTTTATTTATTATGTTAGTTGTGGTACCCCAGTATTAGCCTAATAAATATGCGATTCAAATGATTTTCCGTTAGTCAGTTTATATATATTTCTAATTAGAAATCAATTGTGTGAGTAAAGGACATATGTTCCTGTTTTGAAAAAGTTCAGCAAGTCTCGGCCTGAAGAATGCGGAGAAGCTTAGCGGTATTGACGCCAGCTGCCATTAGGGCGCAGTTGAAGATCTCCAAGACGCAGTCGTTGGACACGAGGCCGCGATACTCGCCGTTCGTCGCGCACAGAGGCTTGTAGATCATGGGGCAGGGCTTGAGGCAGCCAGCGCTGTCCATTTTGATATTCAGTTGCTTGTCCAGATTCTCCACCTTCTTGGAGGTGCACCAGGCCATGTCAGTGGCAGCGTAGACTAAACAATGAACCGTTAGAAATATGGAACGGCAACAATTGATTATCGAGCCATTATCGACTTACCCGTCTGGGCGTTGCGTGCACGGCGACAGTTGCTGGCCTTCAGGTTGCACAAGCTGGCGAACTCCTTGAGATTGAAGCCATCCGTTCCGCACACCGGCTGGTAGATGGCCGGGCACATTTGCGGACAGTCCGTCTCGTTGGTGGACACCGATGTGGCACCTATGCCGGCGATGAGAGCCAGGCAGCAGCAGAGCGACAAAACTTGCGAATTCATTGAGCGAACTTTTATTTGTTTTTCTTGCGAACGTGTGTTGTAAATATTTATGTATGTTTGTATAAATGAATATTTATTTTCTTTTCCTTTGTTGGTTTTGGTTTTGGTTGCGTGGACTACGTGTGCTTTCTGTTAGCTATAGCTTACAATTGCTGTTACTGTTTGGAAATTCATTGATTTATATATATTTATACACAATTGCCGCCACTTCAGCGGCAACTCGGTTCATCTTATCAGTTGTGGACTGATAAGGCGAATGCCTATCTCAAAATGCGACATGCAATGTGTTTATTTTCGGTCTACAACGTTCTGGCTCGTACCATGGCCGAGGTGAGTAATACCCGTCGTTTGTTATGCTCTAATTGACGGGCCTGTCTGTCTGATGCCAACAGCCATTAGCCATCAATCGATCGGCAATCACCGAGAATCGACATCTATATTGTTCTCTTGTCAGCTGGTATCTTGTTTATCACATCTGAACAACATTTTCTTATTGTTTTTTTGTTTTCTTTTTTGCGATAACTTCGGGGAATCATTTGCCATAAATACATCGAATGGATGTGAGCAAAATATATGCGATGTCATCAGGGAGCGTTTGTTTACCAATTCCCCAACTTGGGAGTCTGTCTCATTTACGTAAACAAAACTCATTTTATTCGGAATAGATATAGTTACATATTTTCAGTGGAATATCAGAAATAAATTGTTTTAAAATACTTCCACTGAATTTGTTTGGAAAACTTTTAGTTAATAGGAAAATAAACATATACTCATTTAAAAAAAAAAAAAAAAAAAAAAAAAACAGATATTATTGCATTCATAATAAGAAAAACATAGTTCAATTCCTTGACCCATAGAGGGAATCTCAAAGAATCGGATCTCTCGCATCAAAAGTCATTAAATGTAGCACAGTCCGTAAACATCAGGAGTTACTGCATGATGCGGAAATGTATTGGAATTTATTTCAGCGGCTTTGCCATTTAATTGCGGCTCAGCAGAGTCGACTTGTCAAGGTTACGCACAAGCCATGACCAATCGCCAATAAATCTTGAGGTTTTTTATTTGAACCCGTTTGACAGCACTCGCCTATACAATCGAGATCTAAACTCACATGGCGTGCTCAATTAAAATCTTTGCCTAGTTTTAGAGTTGTTTCTGAACAGATTACCTATAAAAATCTCTAAACAATCTATCAATAAATCTGCGACGTGCTTGAAATCCGAAGTGATCAAACAGTGAGCACGAAAGTATGCTTTAAAAAATTCTGCAGCTGTGAAGGATCAAATTTAATTTGCAATGTAGTCCTTAACAATCAATCAATTTGTTAAATTTTGGGGAGTTAAATATTGATAATCAAAGTAGTTTCCACAAGTTTCTTTAAAGTGTTTTAGTGATTTGGAGTTTTCAGATAGTTATAGATAGATATAATTATACTCATTCACGAAAGTGAATCAGTATATTGGTTTTGTGCAATGTCCGTCTTGCTGTCCGTCCGTCTGTCCGTCTGTCCGTCTGTCCGTCCGTCCGTCTGTCCGTCTGTCCGTATGAACGCAATCTATTTCGGCGCTATTGAAGCTAGAGACTTGAAATTTGGAACACATACTCGTGTATATCTCCGATTTATAAAGTGTTAAAATTTTCCCGATCCGCCCACTAGGGGCGTGGCAAATCGGAAAATGCATTTTCCGATATACCAGAAATCATGTTTGTTGAAGAGCTAGAAAGCTGAAACTTGGTATGTAGGTCCGCGTTGACCACCCAAGATCACGAGCTATGGCGGATATATCTACGCCCATTGGGGGCGTGGCAAATCGGATAAAACTGTATCTCCTAAAGTTGTAAACCTAGAATGCTGAAATTTTGCACGTCAGCTAATGGTATGATTCTTTAAAGTCTGAAGATAAATTATAAGTCTACGCCCGTTGGGGGCGTGGCAAATCGGACCTGAAGATATAGTGATTTTTTAAATTCTCCTATATTTTGGACACTATTGATGGCAGAGACCTCAAATTTTGTACATATACTCGGACTGATCACCCAAGACCAAAAAGTTTTGTCGGATATATGTCCGCCCACAGGGGGCGTGGCAAACCGCAAAAGTTTATATCTCCTAAAGTATAATAGCTAGAAGCTTCAAATTTGGATAGTTGAGTTACTGGTAGCCTCCTCTATCGATTCCACAAAAATAATTTTTACGCCTCTTTAGGGGCGTGGCATATCGAAAAATACCCTGTAATTTTCACATTTTTTTAGGGTAAGCATTCAAACTTTGCAGTTAGGGTAACGTTATCTCTTTCTAAAAACTGACCAAAAATGAGGTGTCTACGCCCAGTTGGGGCGTGGCAAATCGGAAAAACCTGTATATTCTACAGTATTAGAACGAAACTTAACTACTAAATTGTTGATGGGATGTGAATGAGTATTCCGCAGTCGGTAACGCCCGACTGCAACGTTCTTACTTGTTTTATTTATAGATAGATAGTTTTCAGATAGTTATAGCTATAATTTTAAATTATTTTGCGCTGTTATTATAAATAGTTTATTTTATTTAATGCAATACCATTATACTTATATTCATAAAATTTAAAAGATATATATCAGAATTATTTTTTAAATTGATTCTGACCTAATATACATTATACAAAATATATTAAATATATAGTCATAACATAAAATTAAATTGATTTAAAATTTATGAATAGCAAATTTGGGTTTAATTTAATATAATTAAAAATAGTAGACTTTATTAAAACAGAAATGGTTGATTATAATTACAATTAATATACATTAATAATAATTATTAATTAAATTTAAAATTAAAACAAATTTTACGAAAATAATACATATGTATGTATATATTTTTAAATGTATTCAAGCTTATATTAGTAATGATAATTATTATTGGTATTATTTTAAAAATATATTGCATTATATATAAATATATTTATAATATAATAAAAAGTTTTTTGTTTTATTTTGTTATGTGTATATTTATAGGCATCATTTGAAAAATATTTATTTTTGTATATTGTGTATATTCATATATTAAATGACTTATTTTGTTTTTATATTACATGCATGCATATTTATTCGTGTAACGAACTTCTGCCTCAGCACTTAGATCTTTATGTGCCTACATTTTGTGTATTCCGGCTGCCCACATTGTCCCTCATCACTTTAATGGTAACATTGCAGCGGGCTAATTTGTGGCAGCAATCGCCACACACAAAGTGCTTAGGCAACAACAGCAACTACGACGACAACAACAACAATAATGACTCTGTGTCGGCTAATCACCGCTTAATGTGTTCACACACTTGTTGCTCGCGGCGCCCTTAGCCAAGAGTCAGCTCGTCGAGCATAGACATGGTCAAAGAACTGGCCAACAATGTTTTAACTGCCGCTGCGGTTGCTGTTGCTGTTGTGGCGGTTGTTGCTGCTGTTGGTGTTGGCCAATCAATGACCGCTAAGCGCATGCCGGTCACGCACGCGAAGGCCGCCGCTGAGTTGTCGCTGAGAATTGGGCACAGAGGCGTACATTAAACCCCAGCAGTTCGGCAGGCTCCGTACACCTGTGCCCGTGCCCGTGTGCAGGCCTGCCCAGCGTACTCCACTCGCCACTCGCCACTCGCCAAGACAAAGCGGCGCATACGACACCAACACACAGGCAAGTGGGTCCATGTAGCGTTCGCTTGTAAATGCAAATGAATAGAGGTAGCCAGTCGGGCAGCACAGATCCCAATCGCAGCAGTGGCAATCATCGTAAGCATTATCAACATCAGCAACGGCATTCCATGATGGTTCTTTCTTCCAATTCATTGCCGCCGTGCATACGAAATTAATTATGCGCTGTCGCAGCCAATTTAACAGAAACTTATATAGCTACTTAATTTACGTCACGGCGCTACCAGAATTTTATTCAATTCCCCGATTCTTTTTCAATTTTTCCACTTTTTTTTTTTATATTTTTCTTGTGTGACAGCAATTTGCATTTTTAGTGTAGGAGAAATGCTTTAGTGATTGATAGAGCGACAGAGATAGAGAGACAGAGAGGGAGAGAGATGGGAGTGTATGAGAACGATTATCTTTTGCGGTACTGTTTTTATGCCCAATTTCAACGTCCGCCTCGAAACGCCTTGGCATGTGAGTCTTGCGTGTCTGCCGCGACTGTGACTGGCCCGTGACTGGAAGGTGTTGACGTCTACATGTTGCATTTTAATTGTGGCTTTTGATATGGGTTTTTCCTTAGCACAACAAGCACCAGCACCAGCACCAGCACCAGCTACAGTTCCTTCTCCTGTCGACTGACTCTTTTCTTCTTTCTAGAAAAGCACATAAATAAGTTGTACGACACGCGGCGACAAGCCCGTGCAAGCAATTGCCGTGAAGTTATGCACACCATCGCCATATTTGGGCACACAGGTGGCGGTGGCCTTAGCCAAGGCAAGTGACAACTGCAATAATATGATGACACTGCAGCCGGAGTGGGAACATTTCATATTGGCTGCCAGCCAAACAAGCCAATAGCCCAATGGAATGCAAGCCATAAAATGTGCACACACTCTGCAAAGGTTGCCCAAGGCAAGGTCGACTTATAACAGAGTGGAAGAAAAGTGTACTTGAGTGAATTTTCTTGGATCTACATCTCATTGAAAGTTCATGAACTCGGAGAGAAATAGACAAAGGGAGAGAGAGAGAGAGAGAGAGAGAAAGTGGCAGATAATGATCTTTCAATTTACTAGCTATGATTAGTGTTAATAGAATTTTTATTTGTCGTTGGATATTATATAATAAACATACAGGAATCGGTCACGATTTGAAACCCAATTTTATTAAGTATAATTACTCATATAAAAAATAAATAATAA
Organism: Drosophila arizonae; assembly: GCF_054131065.1. Lineage (NCBI taxonomy): Eukaryota > Metazoa > Arthropoda > Insecta > Diptera > Drosophilidae > Drosophila > Drosophila arizonae. The sequence goes on from NC_142922.1 coordinate 26,663,810, forward strand.
TTAAAAATATCTAAATATTACATTAAACTAAAGTCGAAGAAACAAATTTTTTTTCCCTGATTTCCCATTTTGAATGAGTTCAGTGTAATAGAAAATTATCAAATAAATTGTAATAAAATAAATATTTAATAATCAAAGCCTTCATATTATAATAAAACACTTCAAATATTTTACCTAAAGTTGCCTTTGACATATGTAGGCTTATGATTTCTAATGATTCTATTAATTAAATAATAGCTAAATTTTCTTTTGCTCCACCGTCTATTCCACTCTAAGTATCCCACATATCAGAATTGCATTTTGTTTTAAGATAAGCTCATATTTTATCTATTTTAAAACCTCATAGCATACATCCATTTTAGATTACCTGCCTTGACTTTAATTGCCTCCGTTGTTTACTTTTAATCAATTTTAGCTACATTTTCAAATGCATTGTCGAAAAAAAAAAAATAATAGTAATAAATCGGAAAAACCTTTCAAAATAAGAACTTCAACTCTATCGATAAGTCGTATGGCGCCACATATCGTTGAAGTCAACAACAACAAATTGTTTCGAAAATTATCTAGAAAGAATGTGTCGCATCCAAAAGTATAAACACATACGTCTCTTATCTGTCACGTAGAGGAGCAAAACATATTTTACGAGCGGAGCACAGGCAGAATCTCATATCGTAAACATGTTGAGGCAGCTACTCAATTGCGCGGAATGCCAGACGTCATAACACTGCTCGAGATATATGAACGATGTGCATAAAATATGTTGAAGATCTGTTTGGATCGTAAAACTGAAATGCCAAACCCAAAATCCAAAACCCGAAACCAATTAGAAACCAAGTGTAATTTCAGTTTTTATATCTTTTCTTGTATTTTGTAAAATATCTTTTCTTGTTTTCATCATCTCTGTGTTAAAGCTGTCATTTTCTATCACAATGTCTTAAGAACTAATGGAAGCGCTGGGATCGCTGAGTTGATTTGAGTTAAGATTAAGTACGATGCTGCCGCTGCTGCTGCCGCTGCCGCTGTCGCTGCTGATGTTGCTATCACAATGTTGCATGCATTTAAAGCTTGTTGATAATTGAGGCCGGGACGTGGGCTTTCGAGTCTTAAGCCTGGGCCCAACGGTCCTGGTACTGCATGAACGGATGCTGTTGGCTGGAGTAGCAGTAAGCGGGCTGCAGCAGATCGGCATCGACGCTGGCAACTGGCTGCAGATTGGTCGTCCAGAAGAAGGTGCCGGCCTCGGTGCGAGCAAAGCGTACGGGCACATAGATGTCCTCCTCGCTGTCGAGCTCCTGCTCCTGCACCAGCTGGGCCAGCTTCTCGTTGGCGGCATTCTCATCGATTTCGGCATAGTAGACCTCCTCGACCTCGGCGTTGCGCAGATTGTCCACTGATTCGAGTGATTCAAGTGAGTTCTGGCGGCGCTGATGTTGTTGTCGTTGCTTCTGCTGCTTCTTGAAGAACGTCTTCAAGACCTGCTTAAGGCTGTAGCTGGTCTTCATTTTGTTGTTGTTGTTGTTGTCGTTGCTGCTGACTTGTTGGCACATTTTTGAATTTGAAATGGAAAAGCGAATAGGTTTCTTGTGCTGTTTGTGTGTGTTGCTTGAAACGCTGACGATGTCAGAATGATTTCCCAACCGAAAGGCAACCGCTTTTATAGCTGCCTGAACGCTCCGCTCCGCTCTGCACCGCACCGCATCGCACTCAGCGGCAGCGCAGCCAAACAAAATGCATTTCCTGTGGCCGCAGACGAGGGGAGAGAGCGCACAAGAGAGAGAGAGGGAGAGAGAGAAAGACACACAGTTAAGGAAACGCTAAAAGACCCTCTGACAGACACGCGTACGTGGTACGCACCTCACCCTCATTGAAAACGACCGTGGCGAGAGAGATAAGATGGTTAGCAGGTTAGCCGGTTAGCTGGTGAGCGAGCGAGCGAGCGAGAACCTGAACCTGAAATTTGAAGCCGAGGCTCCGGTAAGGGCAGCGCAGGTAGTCCAGCCTGTTTTCCAGTATGTGTAGGAAGTCGAGAGTCGCGAGACTCGCTAAGGAAACGTAAATGTACCCCCGATTCACAAAAGGACAGCGAGAGAGAGAGAGATCGATAGGGATAGTAGGAGACAGAGAGAGAGAGAGGGGAAGAAAAAGTGCAACTGTTCTGCCATACGAAGTGTGGGAAACAATTTTTTGGTACCCTAAAAATTTGGAAGGAAATGTATTCAAGTGGCTTTGGCTTCAAAACGAATAACAACAGGCAGGTGTTCCTTCGTAAAATTTCTCACGACTCGAAGGAAGCCAGGACACAGAAGACGAGGCCCAATATTTGTGCATGGGATCATCATACGGTTAAAAGGAGTGCAAATTGTTGTCCTAATGGGCAATCAACATAAAGGCTGTATACCTTAGGGTATATCTGTGCCCAAGTGGAAAGGGAATATACAAGCCAAAAAAAAAAAAAAACACTAAATCCAGCATTCCCACGCATTGCCACAACATTCGTCCTGCGGTTCTGCTTTATTTGTATGGGCATTTCAAATCACTTGTTTTCGATTTTCGATTTTCAACTTTCCCACACGGATTTTGTTTGTGCTGCAACTCGAACTTGAACTCGAACCCTGCGGCAATAAATGTGGCTGCCACTTGTCTTCGATTTCAATATAAATGCGCCCCTATTTGACGCTGACGCTCCCCTGTGAGTTCATATAGATATTTTAATTAATTTTTATTTTCCTTGGCGATGTACTCGAAGCAGGGGTGAGTGAAGTGTGGGGGAGAAGTGTGTGTGAAGCACGCTGACTATTGCTGTTGGGATTAATGTTGCAATAGGCGCATATCTTTGAGATACTTTTTCATTTTTTAATGACATTAGATAACAGCCAGGGGGGTGATTGAAAGGGGTCTCTGTTTATGCTAGCGTCGCAGCTAATGGATCGAGTGCGTGTGAGTGTGTGTATGTGTGAAATGGCTTTAAGACATGCTGACATTGTTTATCACGGAGAAGAGTTGAGAGCTGGAGCGCCTGCATGTGTCAATTGCGCCTCCAAGGGGGATTGGCAGCCTCAGCTCTTGGGGGTGCAGTTGGCGGTTGCGTCTTGTCCCAGGCCCTGTGGTAATATGATATATGCACTTGAGCAACTGAAGCCTCCAGCGGTCTGAAGATAATGGGCAACGTGCCAAGTGCTCGTATGTGTGTCTGTGTGTGTGTGCGTGTATGTGTGTGAGCGCAAACAGTGCATCATAAAAGCGAGCCACAGCAGCCATTCACGAATGAGCTGACCGAAAGTTGTGGCCGCTTGCGCCGGGTCAGGCGGTGGGTCGGGGCGGCTCGGTGGGGCGTGCCGGGTCTTTTATGTGATCTTAGCGAGTATGTGCTGGCATCTACAGCAGCCGCAGCCGCAGCCGCAGACGCTGACGCAGCAGCCAAAGAGTCAGCCTCAGTCTCAGCCTCAGCCTCGCTTTGGCGGATGGCAAACTGGTTTCCAAGCTGAGCTACGACCATGGCTATAACTACACACATACACTCACACGTAAGATACTCAACGGTTGGGGTATGACGAACAAATGTGTAAAGTATTAAAAAGACTAAAAAGAGACCTAAAAAAAAAAAAAAAAACAAAAGCATCGACCGCATCCTAAACAGCGGCCAGCAGCGACTCGCCAAACAGCAACAGCAACAGCAACAACAACAATAACAACAGCAACAACAGCAACAACAACAACAACGGCAACGGCAGCGGCAACGAGCCAGCCCCAACCAATCTTTTCAAGTTGATCCCCATCAAGATATTATTTGACAGCAATGAAACGACTGGCACGAGTTTGTTTCCCACGGTCTGGCACTGCGCATGTGTGTGTGGCTTGTCGAGTATCTGTGAGTGCCATTGCATGCCCCCACTGCGCCGCCGTGCCTTTTGTCGGTATGGATGGGCTGCCCCTGTGTCTCTGTGTGGGTTGCTGGCGGCGTTATGGAGCTGTCGGTGCGGGCCGGTCTCCAGGGGGCGACGCGAACACATTGCTGACGCTGCTGCCTCTGGCTCTGGCTGTGGCTGTGGCTCTGGCTGTGGCTGCTTTTCGCGGCGCAATAAAGTTGAAAGCGCACTGTTGGATATAAATTAATTCAACAACACGCTATAGTTGTTTTTGTTGGCGTTGTTGTTGCTGTTGTTGCTGTCGTTGTTGTTGCTGCCCGGCTTGGTCTCTGGGCTTGGGCCTGTGCCTGTGCTTGTGCCTGTGCACGCTCTCGTGGCTGTTGTTGTTGTTGCCCCAAAGTTGGTCGCCGGCGCAGCGGGGGTACTAAAATTCGCGCGTGCGTATGCCATCGATAAAAAAATAAAAATTGTTTTACAAAAATGAAAAAAAAAGCACAGATAATGCTGAATAAAACGACCAAAGCGAGAGAAATGAGGTCTTCGTTGGGCTTTTGCCGAGAATTGGTGTGTGTGTGTGTGTGTGTGTGTGTGTGAGTTCGAGTATGTGGTGTATGGTGTGTGGTGCGGGTATTTAAGTTGGTTTTGAACGACTGTGAGGAATGCGCTACGCTTGGGCATATGGCGAAATTGCATTGGCTTACGGTGCGTATGAGTTATGTCGAATTCGAATTAGACCTTTGGACTGGGCCGTATTGAAATAAAGCACATGTTGCCTATTGGGATTATTTAATCATATTTATAAATAAATAAAATATAATTAAAAGTAGAGTAACATATATTTTTAGAACGGTAAAAATGGGGGTACTTTCATAGCACATATGTGAATTATTGCTGTGAATCCATTTCCGTAATTTAGCTGATTGTAATCTCAAACAATTATGAACATTAAAATGAACGTTTCCAATAACTAGTTAAGAGCTTGGCTATCGTTATATTCTCTTAGATTTTATGTTAATTATACTAAAAGTCACTCAAGACTTAAGAAATTTTGTTTGGGGGTTCATATGAAATTTAATGAACAAATTGATTCATGTGCTAAAATAATACGTATTATCATGGATTAACTATATAACTATTATAATGTTTCTCAATAAATAAATGTAATAGATTTATAAATTTTGTTTTATTTTTTTTTTTTTTATTTTTATTTTTTAGTGATTTCTATATAATATAAAAAATTAATTGGCATCGACTTCAATTGAGAATTTTTAAAAGATATAAAAATGTTTCTAAGCGATTTCTTATTATATGAAGCAGTAAAGGAAATCAACTGCAATTCATTGAATCTAAATATCATGAATATCATTTAAATTGAATGTTATTGGGTTAGCACATGACAGATCTAATACTCACTCGATTTAATGACGCTCAAGGCAAGCAACCCTCGTGTAATCGAGCCCAATTACGACACCCCTATGCTTTTGTGCATATACATACGCGTGTTTTACAACACTAACAATCACACACTTCTCACTCTCAGTCCAATTAGCCATTTCCGGAGCAGGCAGCTTTTTGACGGCGATGAGCTCGCGCCTCATTTAACGGACCAACGCAACTGCAACAACAACAACAACAACACAACGGTCAAAATGAAGATGAGGCTGTTAACATTTGTTAACTGTAGCTCATTTGAAATGCGTACAAAACGCCAACTTAATTTGTCTTGTGCCCCGTTTGTTGTTTGTTTTTTTCTTTCTTTATTTATTTATTTATTTATTTTCAGTTTGCTGCTGCTGCTGTTGTTGTTGTTGTTGGTGCTCGACGCTGATGATGCGCCACTTGTGTTGTCATATTGAATGTGATTTCGTCGGTTCGCCACTTCTAATTAAGTGTTGTGAAATTGGAGCTCTGTGTGCCAATGATTGCTATAAATAGTTGAATTGGAGACATGATACAAACGTACACACACGCACACACATACACAAAGCATGATTGAGAATTGTGAATGAATCACAGTTTAAGGCCGTGCTAAATATAAATATGTGCTAAAAAGTTCAAATCACTCGTGACGTGACAAAAGCCTCAAACACCCCACGAGCCACAGACAGCCACATATAGCCCATAACAACAGCATTTATAGCGTGTGCTAACAACAACCACCGCTACAACAATAGCAACAACAACAAACACAACAACAGCAAAGCATCGACTCGAAACTGACTTTCGCGCACACGTCGCATAAAATGCTTTGCCTCTTGCCCAGTCAAGCCGGTAATTGTCTACAAATGGTAGAAGTAGTCCGAGCCATAAGCCGTACCCAAGTCAAAAAATTCGAAATACAAAAAATAAATATATACACACACACACACATACAGGCAGAGAGAGCTCGCAAACAAACAGATCCCAAAGCCCGAGCAGTGGTCGTCGCAATGGGCAATCAAGAATAATCATGTAAACGAAAAGCGTAATGCTTGGCCCACGAAGCCCACGATCCCAATCAATGATCCATAAAGCGTTAAAAAAAATACATACAACAAAAACAAAAACAAAGCAAAGCAACAACAACAACAACAGCCTGCTGCGCGATGACGATTCCACAATTATCAGCGTGCCATAAGCTACTGCAAGGGTGAAGGCGAAGGCGAAGGCACATGGCAAGCCGAAGCCAAGACAAGACCCAAGACGAACCACCAGCACCAGCACCAGCAACAACAACAACAGCAGAGAGCTCTGAGCTCGAGTCCAAATACCCGGCCACATACAAATGAATTGAAATGCAAACATCTTGTTATGGATGGAAGGCATGTGCTCGCTTGGCTGCCGCTCTGCCACAGTCAGAGCTCTTAAGGCGGGCCGTCAGACCGGACCAGACGGACGGACGTACAGGCAAAGACCCCAAGCATGCACAATCAGAAGAAGTCAGGCCAGGCTGCCAGCCGTCGTCGTCGTCGTGGAAATCGGCTGCGAAACAGTTTCCCACGGTATAACAATCACAACTCACACAACAGCACACACACACACACACACACACACACACTCACTCACTCATGCACATATACAGGCGCATGCATACAGCAAGATAGAGGCGCAGCCGCAGCTCAAGTCATTTTATTGCCTTCGCACACAAGCAAACGGGAGGGTGAGAGAGCGCGAGCGAGAGAGCAAGAGCGCGCGACGTTGGCTGAGCGCACACACAGCGCATACGTAAACAGAAGCCAGCAAGAGGCAAGCGGCAAGCATCAGGCGCAAGGGAGAAAGGAACTCAAAAGTTGGGTCGCGCACGAGGCAAAATGCGCGTCTCGCTCGCACTCGCTGTCGCAACGAAACGAAACGAGGGCCGAGCCTATAAAAAGCACGACGCAGGCGGCGAGCTGAATCATTCAAAGCTACGACTTTGCGGCGTATGCAACGCGAAGACAGCGCAGAGCAAACTCAAAGAGAGATAATAAAAACACTCAAGACCAACTGTGGATTACGCGTGATATCGTTGAGTAGACCATAGTAGACATCATGGTGCTAGAAATGGAAATGTCCAAGACATATCAATATCGTAAGGTGATGAAGCCCATGCTGGAGCGCAAGCGTCGTGCGCGCATCAACAAGTGCCTGGACGAGCTGAAAGACATAATGGTGGAGTGCCTGACGCAGGAGGGCGAGCACATTACGCGCCTGGAGAAGGCCGACATCCTGGAGCTGACCGTGGAGCACATGAAGAAGCTGCGGGCCCAAAAGCAACTGCGCCTGGGCAGCAGCAGCTCAAGCGCCAGCGTCGCCGGCGACTCCAAGCTGAGCATTGCAGAGAGTTTTCGTGCCGGCTACGTGCATGCAGCCAATGAGGTGTCCAAGACCCTGGCCGCAGTGCCCGGCGTCAGCGTGGATCTGGGCACGCAGCTCATGAGTCATCTGGGCCATCGGCTCAACTACTTGCAAGTGGTGGTGCCCACGCTGCCCATTGGAGTGGCGGTGCCACTGCAGACAGCCGATGAGCTAAGCAGCGGCAGCAGCAGCAGCAGCCCATCTCCAGCTCTGGTGACGCCCCCGCCCTCGGAATGCGGCAGCGCCAGCGGCAGTTGCAGCCCAGCGCCCAGCGAGGCCAGCACCAGCTCCAACAGCACTGGACCCATGTGGCGTCCATGGTGAAGGCATTGCAGGCGGCAGCCTTGAAGCACAAGGCGTTGACAACTCGCTCACCCACCCACTCACCTGGGACAGCTGTTCGCACAGGCGCGCTGGACTGGAAACCGTGCGCCGACAGCTCCACTCCGATGGGGAAAAAATTGATCTACGAGCCACTCAGCTAGAGCCGACGACATGGCTAACGAGTGTCGCTACATTTTTTATTGTGTACCCAGAGCAAATCAAAATAAAAACAAGTAAGAAAGCTCCAGTCGAGACTGCTCGACTAGGAGATACCCTGAACCCTCCAAGCTGATATTCTAATCATTCTGCACTTCTTTTATGCACACATACATACACATGCTTTCACACGCACGCATAAGCCTGCGCTCTGCTAACTGCGCAGTAAGCAGCGACTGCGCTTGGGCTGCGTTGCAATGTGGGCAATATTATGAGAATTTATTTGTTGAATAACTTCTTTTGTAGACATACGATCTTAATGAAACTTTTAGGGCGTAATCATATGGTGAATATGTGTGTACATTGCAAAGCCCAAGTCTCTAGTACTTGAAATGCGTCTTTTACAAATTGGGGGTGAAGGGGGCGTGGTATCCAAAATCTGTAAATTACAAAATCTTTGTACCGATTAACTTTATATACAACGCAAATTTAAAGGCTCCAGGTCTAAAAATGTTCAAATTAGGCCAAAAAAACAAAATCAATTTTTCGATTATTCTCGATAAAAAAGTTATCGGACGATTTATCGAAAAAATAAAGCAAACTCGTACTGCGTATGGTACTCACGAGTATGCATGCCAAATTTCAGCTCTCTAGCTCTTATAACTTCTGAGATCGACGCACTCATACGGACGGACGGACGGACGGACGGACGGACGGACGGACGGACGGACGGACGGACGGACGGACGGACGGACGGACGGACGGACAGACGGACAGGGCCATATCGACTCAGCTCGTCACGCTGATCAAGAATATATATACTTTGTGGGGTCTGCCACGCCTCCTTCTGCCCGTTACATACTTTTTCACAAAACCATTATACCCTGATTTCCCATTTTCAATGGGTTCAGGGTATAAAAAATTGTATATTCATAAAGATACAAAAAACAGAAAAAAAAAAAACAAAATTTCTTTTCAATTTGGTCAGTCTCAAGTTTCAGCAAGTGATTGAATTTCATCAGAGGCGCCTGCGTCACGTTTTGCCTTTGTTGTTGTTGTTTGCTAACGCAAACGCTCAGCACGATAAGCACAATCATCAATGAAGCCCTTCCGGAGGCGACAGGCATATAATGAGCTCCATAGAAATCCAAATCAAAACCGCAGCCGGAAGTCGCTAAATATTTTCCCACACTCGGGGCCTCTCCAGAGTTGGCCTCATTTAATGACGGTTCGTTCTCAGCTCTCTGATTCCGACTTCATTCAGCTAAGCCGACGGGGCTTTTGCGCCGGCGCTGCTATGGCAATTAAATAATAAAAGCAGCGTCGAGCAACAAAATACGAAAATAACATACTTCTTTTTATACTCATTCACGAAAGTGAATCAGTATATTGGTTTTGTGCAATGTCCGTCTTGCTGTCCGTCCGTCTGTCCGTCTGTCCGTCCGTCCGTCTGTCCGTCTGTCCGTCTGTCCGTATGAACGCAATCTATTTCGGCGCTATTGAAGCTAGAGACTTGAAATTTGGAACACATACTCGTGTATATCTCCGATTTATAAAGTGTTAAAATTTTCCCGATCCGCCCACTAGGGGCGTGGCAAATCGGAAAATGCATTTTCCGATATACCAGAAATCATGTTTGTTGAAGAGCTAGAAAGCTGAAACTTGGTATGTAGGTCCGCGTTGACCACCCAAGATCACGAGCTATGGCGGATATATCTACGCCCATTGGGGGCGTGGCAAATCGGATAAAACTATATCTCCTAAAGTTGTAAACCTAGAATGCTGAAATTTTGCACGTCAGCTAATGGTATGATTCTATAAAGTCTGAAGATAAATTATAAGTCTACGCCCGTTAGGGGCGTGGCAAATCGGACCTGAAGATATAGTGATTTTTAAAATTCTCCTATATTTTGGACACTATTGATGGCAGAGACCTCAAATTTTGTATATATACTCGGACTGATCACCCAAGACCAAAAAGTTTTGTCGGATATATGTCCGCCCACAGGGGGCGTGGCAAACCGCAAAAGTTTATATCTCCTAAAGTATAATAGCTAGAAGCTTCAAATTTGGATAGTTGAGTTACTGGTAGCCTCCTCTATCGATTCCCCAAAAATAATTTTTACGCCTCTTTAGGGGCGTGGCATATCGAAAAATACCCTGTAATTTTCACATTTTTTTAGGGTAAGCATTCAAACTTTGCAGTTAGGGTAACGTTATCTCTTTCTAAAAACTGACCAAAAATGAGGTGTCTACGCCCAGTTGGGGCGTGGCAAATCGGAAAAACCTGTATATTCTACAGTATTAGAACGAAACTTAACTACTAAATTGTTGATGGGATGTGAATGAGTATTCCGCAGTCGGTAACGCCCGACTGCAACGTTCTTACTTGTTTTATAAGTATATACATACATACATATATATAGATATCTATATAGCTGTCTGTATGTATAGAGAACACCAACTGAATTCTAGGAAACGTCATTTATTACAAGTTTTTGAGTGTGAGAACCGCTCGAGTCGGCTGTCAATGGTTCGCATTGTTGTTGTTGTTGTTGTTGTTGTTGTTGTTGTAGCTTTGACAGCTTTAACTGCGCTTGACCGTTTGGCACATGCGCCGGGGCCGCCAGCTGAACGGACTGACGGACGGACAGACGAACAGACCAGCAGACATCGCAAATTAAGGTCCGCGACCGCGACCGGACCGAGCACTTAAAACTTTGTTATGTATTGGTATAGGTATCGGTATATGAGTGGCCATATCAATATATATATATACACATAATTGTGTATTGGTATGCGAATGTGCGGTTTGGTTACGGAACTTCGAATTGAACGCTTTTGTGTCTGGTGTGGACAACTATGATGATGACTGCTACTCTCCACAGATGCTGATTGCTGCTAATCTTTGCCAAATGTGATTAGTCACGTAACATTGGCACAGCGACCTGCACAAGTCACACACAGGCACACACACATACACACGCATATACATATATGAGCTTTTTGTTTTTGTTTGGTCAAGTTTGAAGAAACGAAAATTGCAAGCGGAGCATTAAAGAACTCGCCTTGGCTGATGATTTCGAAAAGTGCGGTCAGAGATTAGTAGGCTTATGATGATACTTTAATGACATAGGTGAGAATAATAATAGAGTCAGTCTGAGTAGTATATATGTAGAGGATACTTTTAGATAACAAAAATTCACCTAATGATAAATTTTGCTATGACTAATTTTAATGAATAATAATGAATAAAAATTTCATATGATTTATAGAGTTAAAAAATAGAAAAAAATGTGTAGAGAATATTAACAAAAGGGACTTTTCTCGAAAAGCAAATTAAACATTGCCTTACACGTATTTTAGATTATTTATTATCATTGGTGACGAAAATACATAATATTTATCTATAATAAAATTTGTTAGCTTGCTTCGACTTTTATTTGTATTTTTTCAATGTATTTTATAGCTAGCTGCGCCCAGGCACTAAATTTCCCAGACTTTGCCCCGTTCGAGGCAAACAGATTTGCAAGCCCAATTGAAACTCTAAATTTCACAATTATTGATGAACTAATAAAGACACCTTGATAAAGTATTTCGCTATTGACTTCATCATATGGAGCAGAAAACGATGATGTTGATGATATTATTTGAAGTGGGCCAATAACAGTTAATTTGGAGCGGCTTGAACGGTTCATAAGCGCCTTAAAGACGCAGACAAATAATATATATTGGTCGGTAGATATACATATACACATACATTTATATTTGCGAAAAGAAGTACAGTACGGCGCGCACATCACGTGACCTCTGAGTGTTGGCCCCACACTAATTCCATTCCATTCACATTCCCATTTACTCAGGCAACTGCAGTGGAAGCTGCTGCTGCTGCTGCTGCTGCTGCTGTTGATGCTACCCCGGGGCCAGGCAGTGCCACCTACTGCAGTCATCATACACACACGCCGCAAAACTTAATGCAGCCATATTAAAGTAAGCGCAAGACCCCCACTTAATAAAAAAAAAGCAACAACAAAAAAATCAAAAACCGGCCAGGCGACCAGCCCAGCCGATCAAGCGGGCGCTGGGCCAGAGCCATCGTTTGGGATGAACAGCGCTCAGTTTGGTAGGCGGGGCGGGAGGGAAATGGCGTGGGGCTGCCGTGCCACAACTCGTGCCAGCATCACACACAGATAGAGGGAGTGCGAGAGAGAGAGAGAGAGAGAGAGAGAGAGAGAAGGAGAGCAGTGGACAGCGCTTGTCCAGTGGCAGCGTGCGCGTGTGCCAATGCAGTGTAACAACATCCCATATTAAAGATATTACAGAGTCAATAGCACACCATATAAGTGTGGCTCGGCTGGTGCCCCGCACTCGCTGGCCGTCTCTATCGCACGCTCTAACAGCGTCTCGCTCTGGCCATAAACAAAGTAAATTGAGTTCGTTCGACAAAACGTTGCGGCGCGACTGCGTTCGCGCATGCGCCGCGCCACAGGCCGCCTCTCGCTGCATCGCCCCCTGCCCTGCGCGGATGCCCCTACCCCTTTTCAATTCGGCTACGCTGTGGTCTTAACGATCGTGTGTCCACAGTCATTACAATGTTGGCCAATGCGACGACGTCGTCGTCGACGTCGACTTTGCCGCACACTTACCGCACGCTGCTTTTCTCTTTCAAGTCACAGCAGCAGCAGCGGCAGTTATTCTTCTCCTCGCTCCTCAGTCGTGATCTTGCCCGTAAGTGGTCTTGTATCTTGAATTCAAAAAATACGTACAACAGGGACAAACACACACAAATACACACACACACAAACACGCATACACATATACAAATACATATAAAAAAGGGCAGGTGTGTCGATCGTGTGAGAACCACGTTCCAAACCATTTTCTCACGATCTTCGCTTCTGATATTTTTTGTACCGCTCTCCCTCGTCCCTTGCGCCTTGCCAACGCCGCACCACCGCACCCCTGTCCCTCGTCTATCGTCTTTCGTTGTGTGCGTGTGCTGGGGCCCTTCAAGTGATTCGTATGCAGTTTGTGTATTGTAGATTTTTAATGACTTGGGCTTGCGTTCGAGCGTTCGACGTTCGTCGTCCGTCGTCCGTCGAGCTCGCTGCAGATCTTCTCTGATCGCTCAGAGTTTTGGGCCTCGGTTTCGGTTACGTCGCAACACATTCGTTCATCATTCATCGGGTTTACCTTTAAGATTAAGTATCTTTTGTAGCACGCATGCATTTCCTTTCGCCTTTGCCTTTGCCTTATGCCATACTCTGCTCATTGTCCATTGTCGGTGTCGGCTCTGGTTATGCATCTTGTTTGCTGTTGTTGTTGTTGTCGTTGTCGTTTGTGTCTTCGTTGTTGTTGCCACGCCACAATTATGCTGCCTGGGGTTGGGCAAGGATCAGCACTAAGTTGCGATTTCTTATTGCCTTGCGCATTGATCATATGCAAATTCGCATGAGCCACTTGACTGAGCATTCAATTGAGTTGTGTAATAGAATTAATGTGCCTGTTTTTGTGTGCTACGTTTGACCATTGAATTAGATTTTGTCGAACGTAATTTATGCATTATTTATTATACATAAATATTGTGAAATGTTTTACCTAAATTATTTGTATTTTTAATTAATTTATTTCAGCTCTAATTAAAATAATGAAATCTTAAACAACTGTTAATAGAGTCAATTAAAATGTATACATACTTATATTAATATGTTATTTGACAATTAACGTATATCTTAAATTCAATTTCTTTAACAGTCAAAAAGTACTCAATTGATAAACCCATTTTATACCCTGAACCCATTGAAATCAGGGAATTAGGGATTTTTATATCAGTTTTGATTTAAATAAGAAATAATTAATACAAGAGGGATTAAAATTATAATAGAATATCTAAAATTAGAATAGAATATCTAAATTATAATAAAATTATATGCCTTCAAAAAAAAAAGTAGAATAAAATAAAATAAAGTAGAATTCATTCAGAATTATTTTGTTTTTTTATTTGACCTCTCTTAAAATAAAATCTATAAAATAAAACAAATGCAAATTAATTGAAAAGTGTGATATGATAAGTTGGATAAACTTCACATATTATTAAAAAAAATTAATTCGAAAAATTTTTTATTTATTAAAAAAAAAATGTGTATTCACAAAAATACTTTTATTTATTAGCCCTAACTATTATTATTTATGTAATACATATTAAACAGTAATTATAATTATAAATATATTAATAAATATAACTAGTTTTTTATTATTAAAGAAAAATTATAATTATAAAAAAGTGCATACTAAATTATAGGTCGATTCTTTGCGCAATTATTTCTCTTGAGTTAATCTTCGCCCGCAGCACTCAAACTCCACTTAAATTTATTTCTTCTTCTTCAACGTGACAGCAATCTTAAATCTTAAGATTGTTTATGCTGATCAAGGCCAGAGTTTTCATCCCTAGAGGTGCCCTCATAATTTTCATGTTGTCTGGGCTATTTTATGTGGCTGTCTTTAACTTCATTGATTGTTAACAGCTCAGGCGTCGGAGCTACTGGTCTTGTTGGAGCAGCAGCAGCAGCAGCAGCAGCAGCAACAGCGACAGCAACAGGAACAGCTACGGCAGCAAAAGATAACCAAATGATGCGGGCCAACACCAACAAAGAGCGATATCCTGTCGGTGCCCCAGGGAATGGCAATCATTTACCTTTACCTGAATGTCAGACAGACAGCCCGAGCAATTATGTGTCTTGCCTTGACCATTGTGCGCACGAGATTTTCTAGCCGAGTGGCTCTGGCTAAAAAAAGGATGTTCAATGGCTGGAGGCTGGAGGCTGGACCGGAGGGTTGTACACCGATGACTCGATCCTTTTCTGCTATTGTTCGGCCCCGACTCTGCTTTACAAAGATTTCGGGCCCTGTGCCTAAGACTGAGCGACATTGTCGTAACTCGATTAGACACGCCGAGAGATAAGTCTCTAATTTTTTATGTGGCCCGGTCTTATTGTCTGCACACGTGTTCAAGGGTGCCCAGGGCTATGGGCTCTGGGTTCTGAGCTCTGGTCTCTGAGCGCTGGACGCGTCGGTAGCCTCGTAACGGACATTGATTTTATTTCTCTCCCATTTTCTTTTCAGCATTTCGATTTCATTTCTCTTCTCGCTCGGCCTTGGCATTGTTTTCGCTTTCTATTGTTGTCAGATTGTTGGTAACAATAAGAAAAAACAGAGAACAGAGAAAATTACAACGAACTGACGCAGTTGGATTCGAGAATCTGTAGCAGCAGCTTAGGCTACGGTCAGACCATTTCCGCTCGATGGACTATGCCATGGCAGAGCTCATGCATGATTATATGCGCATTCCTGGAATCGCGATTGACCAATTGGATGGGCAATCGCTTGCTGATAATCAGCCCTTCCCATTAAATTCAGGGGTGCAAATAATGAGTCAATAAAAACATGTTTACATATTTCAATTTTTAGCTATATAATTTATTATTAAGTTTAGTTATCACATGGACTACGCCTGGGTTAAAGCTTTCTTTTATCATTTTTTTTTAAACTTAATACTAAGTGGAGTCAATGGGTTTGGTTTGACCCATTGACTTGGAAGACTTTTGCTACTCTCAATTCTCATTCTCTCTCGCTCTCTCTCTCTCTCTTTCTTTTCTGATTGACTGTGTGGCTCTACCATGGGCGCCAGACATTCTCCTCATCCTCGCTGTCAGGCCCCTCATCCATTTTGGTCACATTGATGCTGAGGTTGCTGGAGCAGGTGGTCAGCAGGGAGGCGCTGCCTGTTCGCTCGCTGGCCACGCTGGAGTTGGGGCTGCCGGCATAGCTGGAGATGGGCGAAATGGGCACCGAGTAGGCATCCCGGCTGGCAATGTGCACGGAGAGCGGCGCCGTCACTGGGAGCACCTCCTTCACAGCGGGCTGCAGTTGATTGAGACGCTGGCCCAAATGTGTCATCAGCTCTGTGCCCAGGCTAACGTTCATGCCGGGCAGCTGGGACAGGGATCGGGACACCTCGTTGACGGCGTGTATGTACCCAGAGCGGAAGCCCTCTGCCGGCGTAAGTGTCTCGGCGCCACCATTGGCGCGTTTGTGCTGGCGCTGTTGCTTCATCTTCTGCAGATGAGTGACTGTCAGCTCGAGTATGTCCGCCTTCTCCAGGCGTGTCACATGCTCGCCCTCCGACTCCAGCGTGGCGACCATCAGGTCCTTCAGCTCGTCCAGGCACTTGTTAATGCGTGCGCGTCGCTTGCGCTCCAGCAGCGGCTTCATCACCTTGCGGTACTGATACGTCTTGGACATTTCCGATATTTGCATCGATGACATTTTGTGGGATATTTAATATGTGATATTTGGTATTTGGTTGCTTTGCTGAGCTGTTGCTGCTCTGAGTGTGCAAGACGTTGTGTGCTGCTGTCTCGCCTGGCCGCTGCCTTTTATAGCCGTGCGGCCAAAACCAACCCCCATGATCCCATCGGCATCGGCATTGGCATCGCCATTCGGCTTTGGGCTCGGCTGTGTTGGCATTTCGTGTGCAGCGTGTGCTGGCATGAGGGTTGCTCGACGTCGTCGTCGACCCTTCCGCTGCTTCTTATTGTTCGCTCGCTTTCTTATTGTGGCACCCTTATCATGAGCGGGCACCAGGGAGCAGGATCGCTGCCTTTGCAGGATCGTTGCCTTTGTGTGCGTGTGTGTCTGTGCTTGCAGTATCGTGGGAAACACTTTCCTCCTTGGTTTCTCACACCAATATTCTGAGCAGGCTCACCTGCTCAATTGGCAACGAAGCGCAGCTCGAACCATGCTCCGTCTGGCCATGGGAATTTTTGCAGTTTGTGTGTTTGCGAGCGTTTGTGGCGCAGCTGCCATTTCTAGATTTGTGTTATGATTTGCCTAAGCGAATATGGGCGAGCGAAAGGATAATGAACTGCACGCTTCATCTTCCATCTCCTTTGTGCCAGCAGCAGCAGCAGCAGACGCTCGTTGCCGTGGGAATGCTAGGAGCAGCAGCATTCTGCTGCTGGGGCGTTTCACTCGGGCGGAGCTGCAAAGAGAAGCACTTCCTGTTTGTGCATTGGTATTCCATTTCGGCTGCTCGTCCTACACTTGTTGGCCTGCATGATCCTGTGGGAACATTGCTCGTGTGCGACGAGTGTGCTTAATGTGCGTTCCCGTTGCTTTTCCGTCTCTGCTCTGCTCTGCTCTGCTCAGTGCCTGGCCCATGGACACAATGTGTAAGTGAGAGTCGAGGTCGGGCAGGGGCCAAGCGATGCTGCAGCTCGACTCCTGCAGCTCGCCAGTCGCGTGTGGCGCACGGTAGACACACTTTCGACTTTTGACTGTAAGTCATGCGCGTTCCAGGCCCTTGTAATTCGACTGTGGAGTTTTGGGTGAAATTTACATGCGAGTGTGGGCTGTGTTGGGTGGTGCTCGTGACAACTCACGCGGGTGGCTAAAGGATATTTATGTATTATTTATTTTGAGTTATATTGAGCTTTGGGTTTGCTACAAAAATATTATAATGAGAATGCAAAATACTAATATTTATAAATAAATAATAAAACGAAACGTTCATATTAGATTAAAATGTTAAAATATATGAACTAATATTTTATTTTTATAATTTATTTATAAAAAAAAAATAAATTTAAATATATTTATAAAAATATCTATGTATTTATTTGTGTTCATAAATATATATGTTAATCCCTTTTTAAGGTCAATCATCCAGATATATAACATCCAAATTCAAATCAATTCATTAATTTCTTCGTGTTATTCATTCATTAAAAGTCCACAATTTTTTTAACTCCTTTTTTTTTATTTTTTTTTTTTTTTTTAGAATTTTTTCTTTCCTAAAGCTCAGTTTTATCTACCAATATTATTAATTTTTCTAGTTCTTTTCATCTATTCTACATGGAGTGCGATTAATTCTTAACACGCTATAATATCTTATTAGGATTTCCATTGATCAATGAATCGCAGTTTATCATTATTATTATATATTATTATTTATTTATTTAATGTTATATTTTATTATAAAGTTTAAATTTATTTAATTATACAAAAATAATAATTAAATTTTGAGAAATTATATCGAAGTGAATGAAAGTGATAATTCGAGAAAGTTTTTCTATTTCACATAAAATCAATATTGTTATTATTAACTATTCTTAAGTAGATACTTAAACATCGTGAATTTATATTTGATAAAATAAGATCTAACACAAATGTGCTGAAGTTAATTGGTCTATTCAGTACTGCGTTGGGACCTGCATAGGATCTTAGACCTCATTTGGAGCTTTACTCTCCAACTAGACGAATAGACTGATAGCGCATCCAAACCAAAGAGATTGCATACTATGCACCATTATTGAATCGGATAAAGCTTAAACGGTATATATATAGAATTGCATAAAGTAAGGTTTAGAATAAGAGGTAAATAGTTTTCAGAGTCTTAATAAACTGCGATTAATATTAAAAATAATAAGATATATTATTTATATGAAGACGTTTGATAAATTTAAGAATAGAGCGGATATTGAAAATCAGAATACATTCATATTTCCAAATGAAACTAAATTTAAGAATTGAATTGTACATTATTAATGTCTACAAATTAAAGCAATAACCTGACTCAAAAATTAATAATTAAATTAAGTCAATACACATACATATAATATCGTTTATGGATTAGTAGCGTACAGAATAATTGGAAAGCTTATTTCGTTATCCACACAGTCTAAAAACTATAAACAAAATATGCAAAGTTGTTTGAGGTTTTGTATTTAGTTTGTATATTTATTTAAAGCATGTATATGTATAAGTAGATGTAAAGATTAATCTAAATGGAAGCTCAATATGGGAAGCTCAGTGTGAATCGAAATCAAAATAAATTATGTTAACAAGCATTGGTATTATTTTCTACTGGAGATCAAATACTAATAAACGCACTTAAAAACTATCACAGGAACATCACATCATATCATATGTATCTAAGCTTGGGCAAATGTTTACAGTATACCTTGGAGAACTCGGTTAAATCTTACAAACTAAAACCAGATGAATAAAGCTCTCAATGTGCAAATGTTGGTTATAAAGCTCAGGGGTTGGCTTCAACGGATGCTTCACCAGGGTCGCCAGACATCCTCGCCCTTGTCGAGATTCTCCTGAGGTGATGTGGAGCGCTGTTCGTTGCCGTTGGCCAGGTTGACGGGCTCGCTGGCTTGTTCGCTGGGCACTGGGCTGCTCAGCTGCTGCTTCATGTCCTTGAGCTGGTGGCCCAGCTGCTTCATTAGATGCGTGCCGAACTGGAGATCGACGCCAGGCACCGTGGAGAATATGTGGGAGACCTCGTACGCGGCCTGTGTGTATCCGGCACGAAACTTGTCAAAGTTCAATTGAGATGGTGGTGGCGAAGTGGGCGTGGAGGTGGGCGCAGATGAACCGGCGGCTAGACGTCGTTGCTGTTGTGTCTTCAGGTAGTTGACTGTCAGCTCGAGTATGTCGGCCTTCTCCAGCTTGCTGACCTGCTCCCCCTGCGCGTCCATTGTATCCACAATCAGATCCTTGAGCTCGTCCAAGTAGAGATTCATGCGGGCACGTCGCTTGCGCTCCAGCAGCGGCTTCGTTACCTTGCGGTAGTGCTGTGTCTTGGTCATAAATCTCTGACCCTCCACGGCCATTGTGCAAACTAGATTAGGTATGTGTGTGTGAGTGTGTTTTGGTTGAAATGTGGCAAGTGGCTTGTTCAATTTGGCCAGGCGAACGTTGAATGTTGAACGCTGCTGCGAAACGGACACTTGCTGCTGTTCACCGCACGGTAGTCGCTTGAGAAATGATCTTGCCGCAAGGTAAACTGATCCTTTTTGTAGCCGCAGCAGAGTCGGCGTTGGCGTTGTTGTCGGCGTCGGCGGCGGCGGTGCGTACACTTGCAAAATCCTCCCCTAACTGCTACCACGCAACGCTTACAAACGAACAGAGCGAAGCGCATCGGATCGCATCGGATGAGATCGGGAATGATGGCCCAAGACGAGCATCAATCGTGTCGCTGTGCGTGCGTCTGTGTGTGGCACCGACTCTCTGCTTGTGGCAACATTCAGTCTACGCTGCACGTGTGCAACATTTAAACCAAACCCGTTTTCCCTGATCAACTATGAGATACCCTGAGAACTTAAAAAACTCCCTCTTGGAGAGGAAATAACTAAAAGGTTTATGTTTAGAAATTCAAAAAATTATATTGGTAATTTTAGAATGAAAATTATGAATGAATAACATGAAATCTTTAAAAAAAATGTTTAATTAAATATTATTATCATTCTAATATATTAAAATATTAAAAAGAATAAATAGATTATTATTATTATATTAAAGTATGTTTTCATGTATTGTAAATTAATATGTTACAAAATATAATATTATTTGATTGTTATTATTAATATTTTAATATATTTATAATGATCTATAATGAACCTAGTACCGCTAAAATGTATTTTGATGATTAAAACTTCCCTTAGGTATACCCCTTTTATTTACAGAGTATAACCGTTATTAACCAGCGGATGTCATTTGTCTACACTGAAAAAAATTAGGTAAGGTTATGTCGTTAAGGTATAACCAAGACACTTTATAATACATTTTTAAATATATAAATTCAATTTGATTTAAAACTAAAAGCATATATATATAAAAATGTATAAAATATTAAATTTTTTGTATTAATTATTATCTTATAAATTTTAGAAATAATAAATAAAATAATATCTACTATATTAACAAATTAAAAAGAAACACTAATAATTACATTTAATAATAATATTTAAATATGCAAAAATTTAATAAATTAAATACGAGTTCTATTCGAAAATTGTTCTCAGTGCACAATCTCCTGTCTGATGCGAACAACGCGAGCGCATAGCCTTGCCTGAGCCAGAGCGCTCTCTTTGTCTCTCGTGCCATTGCCGTGCGCCTGCGCAACAGGAACAGAGCATGAGTATGAGCATGAGCCAGAGACAAAGGCCGAACCAGAGCAACAACCACCAACCAGCCATCAGCAGCAGCAGCAGCAGCAAATCGCACCACACGCACACACGAGCTGGCTGCGTGCAATGTTTAACTCAAGAACGACTGCGACTGCGACTGCGACATGACCTCGACCTGGCTGTAGCTGTGTCTGTGCCTCGCACACTCTCTGGCAGCCGTGCCCCATGCGTGCCATGCCCGTTCCCTTTTGCTACCCTCACACTTGGGCAATCTCAACGATGGCGGCTTTGTTGGTTTTTCTCTGTGCGTTTTTGTGCTCTTCCCTTTGGCGCGCTGTCGCAGGCAGCAGATCGAGACCCAGACCTCATTTCCTCTTTGGCGAGACATTGCGTTACACTGACGAACGGGGACGGGTCGCGCTCGCTCGCTCGAGCAACCACCGCAGCGACTGCCACCCGTACCACTGCCAGGCACTAGCCACTTGCCAGCCGGTGTGCCGTTGGCGTCGCATCGTGAGAAAGTTTACTTCAAGCATTCCCACAAGTATTGGGATATGGTATATGCCAGATTTGGCCCGGTCAGCTGTGGCACTTGCTCCGTTTTTGGCGCGTTTGCAACTGCGATTGGCCCATTGACAAAATCCACCTGCTCGGCCTTCGAGCCGAGGGTGAGTGTGTAGGGTAATGTGTATGCACGCTTGTCTGTGTGTTGGCCTCCTCCTCAGAGGGTCGTGTAATCGCATGCATGAAATCGAGAAGTTAACAAACACAGCAACAACAGCAACGGCATTTCACGATGTGGCACTGATTCCGATTGCGTCGTGGGGGAGGTTTTTGATCTTGCCCGGGCTGCGAGGCAAGTGCATATGGTATTTACTCTGGGGTTGATCAGATGGAATTTCAAGAAGAGACTAAGTATTTGCATATCAAAGCAAAGGGATCGCGAATGCAGCTATTGAGATGTCAGAGTAGATTGAAAGGGATTTACTTAGCAATGGCTGGAATTGCTAGAACGAGAAAAATTAAGGCAGAATTGTTTGCAATTCTAGATTGAAAGAAAAGGAATTACTTATTTTGAATATATAAAAGCTTTTTCCTTGAAATATGACAATCATTAGTTAAACAATTGTTTATTTTTATTTTTTTTAACATTTTATTGAGAGTAAATTAATTTGTTCAATATATATTTAGACTTGAAACATGAACATTTAAGAAATATTTATTTAATTAGATGCATAGATACGCGAATTCCTTCGTTCGTTCAATAGTTTCATAAATTTCAATACATAAGATTAAGATCTCAAATACATACACATATAGCAACACATACATACATATATATTTATATAGCACAAATACTTATATGAGAAAGTAACATTAGTTGGAGTTGTTATACATATTTTCCGTTCAAGTTACGTTTGATTAAAAGTGAATTAGTTGCAGTAGTTTTTAATAAGAAAAAAAAAAAACATGTTTTTGTGCTAGTTTGCCTTATAAGAAAAGGAAGAAACTGGACTAAATTCTTGAATGAAGAGGTACATATGTATATATTCGCGTATAATCATTTCGATTTACGATCTTTAAAACATTTCTATTTTGCTTAAACTTAATTTGCATTAAAAACGCACTGGGAGTTTTTATTGGACTTTTTTCTTACAGTGTGTTTTACAATTTTTGGTGTTTTGCAGTTTTTATGTAAAAAAAAAAAAGTTTGTATGTTTTGTGAAATAAATTAAGTAAAAATTGAAATGAATATGAGCTTAAATTAAACAAAACGAAAGAAACATAAATAAATGCCATTAATTACAAATTTGATTTTGTTTGCAGCGGGAGATTCAAATGTAATACAAAAGAATAAAAAGGGCAGCTAAATCTCGCTTGCCAATATATATATTAAAGCTTCTTGTTGTTGCAGTTATCCTCTTGATTGATGAACTCTGTTACAATGGTGCCGTAACGCCGTGGCCATGGTCTTCTCAGGAACTGGTGAGTAGGTAAAGTACGTGCTTATTTATCAACTACATACATAAATATGTTAAAAAACTACATTGATTCGATAATATTTAAAAATTTGTTGATCTT
Organism: Drosophila arizonae; assembly: GCF_054131065.1. Classification (NCBI taxonomy): domain Eukaryota; kingdom Metazoa; phylum Arthropoda; class Insecta; order Diptera; family Drosophilidae; genus Drosophila; species Drosophila arizonae. The sequence continues at coordinate 26,687,031 of NC_142922.1, forward strand.
TCGAGTTTGTTTGTTAATCCGTGACAAAATAGATCTTTATGTCTATTACTATATGAATTATCGCTAACTGGATTACTAATTCGTGGGGTTTCTTGTGTTTCTGTCAGCGGTTCTATCTTCTTCATCTTATATACATACATATACAGTAGGTTTTCGTACATATATCGTTTTCGGTTATTCAATATTTCTCATACACATACATAATCTTCACCAATGAATATTCGCTTTAAACGCGTTTGTACATTTTATCGTTTGTTTTCTTTTGTTTCGTTTGTTGTTTGGTTCAGAAACATTTTTTAAAGATATTCAGAAAACGCATAACTTTTGCGATTAGTGTGGTACGTCTAGTGCGTGGGTTTGTAGTTGTTATTCATGCAGCTGAAAATAAGATAGAAGAGGCAGAAAACATATACATAAATTAAGTAAAAACAAGAAAACAAATAAGAGTCAAGTGAGTATTCAGAAGGAGTTTCAGTTTGAAAATGAAATTCCCATCATCAAATCGATGCTGGGAATACAATTCCCACGCAACAAATTAGTACAAAATATCGTTTATAAAAATGTCTATTATCTAGTTACTTAGCTTTGTATTTTGTTAAACTAATCAAAAGTATGCTATGCAAATGTATAAAATATGTATAAAATATCGCTGTTGTTCGGTTTCGTTTTAGTCTAGATTAAAGCTATTGTAAAAACTCAAATCTCTCTTTTCAACTGAAATTTTGTACATATACATATATGCATATTAAATTTAACTTCATTTTTTAGGTAGTTGTGCAAATGAATAAGCAGGTTCTTAACTGTGGTTGTGCAACATATTTGCAAGTCACATGCGGTTATTATAATGGCGTAAGCGTTAGGTACATTGAATATTTGGTATATTATTCATTTATATATTTATGATTCGTAATTCCTTTAGCTAAATTGAATAATAAAATATAGGCCCAGGTTACTAAGCTGGCGATTTTGGTAGCCCCGTCGATTGACTGAGTAAATCAAATAGTTGTTAGTAACAAGGGCCGATTTCAGTTTATCAAATATATATATCTGTATATATTTTATATATTTATATAATATATGAATGAATGTAACAAGCGTTTACGACAACTACACTACGCTAGACAATCTGGAGTCACATATGTATGTAATCGAAAAACGTTCTTTAAATGCTTCAAGGTACTGATGAATATCGTAAATACAATTCTCAATTATTCCAAATAAAAATTCGCTAATACATTAAAGTGCATTTGTGTGTTTAATAATATCTTTTTGTTGTTTTTTTTTTTTCTTTTTTTGATTTGTTTTTCGACTGGATTGATAACAAATTGCATACTGATTTATAAATGTTTTTTCGTCTGTTAAAACAATTATTTTGGACTTTCTCAATTGTTTGTGAGGAATCAATTTGGTTTCGCTTTGGTACTTGTACAATGGTAGTTTCTATAGAACACCATGTTTATATAGTATTAACGTGCTTTCAACAATTATGAGTTTGTTTAGGTGTGTGTGAGTGTATAATTTTAAAATTTACTAAGCTTGTTGATTTTTTTGTTTGAGTATTTTGTTGTCAATTTGTTTTTTCAAATTAGTTGCTGTTTAATGTGATGGACTTTCGTTCAATCGATGTTTGGCGCGTGATTTGCTGTGTGAGGCGCGTCGCAGCGAGGTGACGCTGCCCGAGCAGTTATCGTAAAAGTCTAATGATTCCGATGAGAATGCTATATAACGTAATGTTGTGTTTGCATAAAGAAAGAGTAAATAGAGAATTTATAACGGTTTGTCATAGTTTAGGTATACCATATATGTATGTGGCTAGAATAATACGCTAGACTAAAAGCAAGTTTAACAATTTATGCAGCTAATGTTCTATTATATTTACATTGGCAAATTACTTACCTTTATCAGTGGGCGAGCCTAAGGTTAGGCTGCTCAAGCTGGAGCTGAGGTTGTAGGGACGCGGTGACGGTGGAACGGGCGCGGATTCATCCCCAGGCAAACATGTCTCCACCATGGCCTCTAAGCAGTTGACAAAGAGCTCTGAAGATTCTCCCATCATGTTGTACTGCAAGTGTAAATAAGAACAATTAATACAATTGATCAGATTCATGAAGTTCAAGCCGCAAACCTTTGTGAAGGGTCCAGCGAAACGCCAAAGTCCTCCAAATCCGCAGCTCTGCAGGAAATGGAGTTGCTGCTGTGACGGATCCTCGCTGGCCAACATGTTCTGTATAATGCTCTGCACAGAGTTCAGCACGACTTGATCGTGCGATACGGAAAGTATATTATTTATTTTCTGATCCAGCAAAGAGTGTCTACAAATGAGAATGTGTGAGATTAAGATATTCACTAGGGAATCCATTAGCAACTCACATCACAGGAAATACTTTGGGGAAGACAACGGAGCCCTCAGCCAAATACTGATATAGCACACGGGTTTCATTCTCATCTGAGGAGTATTTGACGAGCGTAGCCAAGACAGTTAAGACTAACGCTTGTATGGACAGATCAGGAAGCACTTCCGGATCGAGCAGGACATTTGATTCATTGGAGACGGAAGAGCGTGAGCCGCGTTCCTGTTGGTTAGCACAAACAGTTGTTAGATACCTGTTAAGACTTAACAACTAATGAGCTAATAAGGGACATGGATGTTAAGCTAGTCAAACGAAAGGAATTTCATTAAGATGTACTTATAATTTGAAAAGTTTCTAATGAAATTGATAAGGCTGTAAGCGAACAGGCAATGCCATGCAGGAAAATGATAAATAATTACAATATAAGAACGTCTAGTATTAGTATTTGAGTAAATATTTCTTGGTGGGGTTTGTGGGCGCATACGTTTAGGTATTAGTGGATATTCTAAAGGTCTAGAGAGATAGAGAGAGAGAAGACAGAGAGAGAGAGAGAGTTTGGTTGAGCAATACCTGTCGTTCTTCGATGCCGCTCGCATTATTCGGCTCCTTGGTGGTTGGCACCGAAAATGAGCGTTGAGTTTTGAATAAAACTCGCGCATTCTACGATTGGGTTGCACAGTATTGTTGATGTTGTTGATTAATTGTTAATGTTTTCGATGTGGTTGTTGTATAGTTGTTAATGGTATCGATGTGGTTGTTGTTTAATTGTTTATTGTTGATGTCGTTAACCAAATCAAACGTAAATCAAAAGTCAAGTTCATGCGTAGTTGTAGGTATGTGTAGGTTTAAATAAGAGTATATGGATGAGAGTTACAAGCACCAATTAGATGGAATAGTAGTCAGCAGGCATATATAGTGGTATAGTTACAGTATATACGAGTTACGTTTGTGATAAATGTATGTTACGGTTAATTTTTTATTTAATTATTATTTTTTTTTTTTCGAAAACAACATAAAAAGAGATAAGAAAGAAATGTCATTGAACGATTAATAAATTTTTTATGCAAAGGCGAGATATTCGAGATATAGAGTTGATAATAGGCTCGATAACAGGGATGTATACATAATAGTAATTTCAATATAACAAGTGGATAGCCAAAAGTTACTATAGCAAATGGTTATAACAACTTTTGTACAACAGTTTGATTCAAATATATAGTATACACACGGTAATACAATATGCTGGACTTGATCAGCTTACCTGTAGTGTTGGTACTTTGTGATGTCGCGCAAACTGCAGAGCCGACTGGTCGAGTATATCCCAGCTTTTCTGACGCCGCGACAATGGCTGGCCAATCTGAAAGGTGAAGCGTATTAAAACATTTAAAATGCAATTTAATATAGGTAATTATTATATTTATGAATGCCTAGTCACTTACAGCCTGCACGCCATTGGTTAGTGGTTCGCCGTTTTCATTGCTGCCACACACATCGGCGGGCCAGCGTGGCAGCGCGTGCTTCACGTGGCAGCGCGAGCGCACCTCCTCGGAGACAGCAACAAGTGCCGTCAGATAGGCTACGCTATCCGGCGTCACCTCGAACTTGTCGCGGTGCAGCGGCTTAGCTATAATTCCCAGAAGCATAGTCAGCACACGGGATGTGCGCGAGACTGTGGTGGGTGTTGGATGGCGGAAGCCCTAAAAGGAATGCGAATAATTTATTAATTTAATTAATCCTATCACTCATCATTTACAACTCACCTTAATGAGATGTCCGACCAGAGCAAAATGAAAGTTGCTGCGAAAAGACAAGCCCACGGCGTGATCCAGCTGCTTGAAGTGCCACTCGAGCTTCTCGCGCGTCTTCATCATTACCTCAGCTATGGTCTCCGTCTTGTCGAAGCAGCCCTGGGACTTGAGCGTATGCAAGTTCTGTTCGAGCAGCGCCAGACCAGCGCCGTAGAGCGTCACCTCGTCCAGCTGCAGCACTGAGATAGCCACCCAGAAGAGTGCACGATGTATGGGCGATTCGGGGCGCAGCAGCGGTTGGATGCGCGTGAGGCACATAACCAAAGCCTCAATCAGTATTAGGTCGTTGAAGGACTCCAGCGCCTTGACTAGAATGCGCAGCAGTTGCTTGACTTCATGATCCGTTACGCTCTTACTAATGCAGCCGTAGACAATCAGAGCGCGCGGCTGCAGAGCTGGATTGTAACAGAAGGCGAAACTGCGCGCCAAAGATGTCCAGGTGTGCAGCCAATCGCTGTCGGGCACGTCGCGCATACAAGCCTCCATGATTTCCAGAAGAGCGTCTGTGATGACCTCCAGCGATGGCAGCGAGAGCCGCTCACGATCCGCAGGCAGCGGCTGGGTGACGCGTTCGTTGCCCAACCACTTGTCATTCGGGTGGCGACAGCTGGAGCGGAAGGCTGTGACAGCGGCCGACTTGACCTTGCTAATGCCGAAGAGCAGATAGAACTTCGGCAGCGAGAATTCGTCGAGTGACAGGCGGAGCACGCGCTGGGCTTCCTCTCCGAACGAGGGATTTGTGCAGGTACACAGTGAGTGTATAATATTTATGACCAGCCCATGGGTCGAGGCGCGCATAGACAGCGAGCCAGAGCAGACCAGGAAGGTGATGGTGTGGAAGAGATATGGTACCGAAGTGGCTACATCCAGGCAATTATTGAAGGACAACATAAGTAGATATCGCCCCAATATGGCAATGTCATCCCACATCATGTGCTGCTCCAGATATTGAGTGGGATTCGTGCAGGATTTGTCCATGACGCGGCACATGCGTGTGATGACCTTCTTCGACACCAATTGGACATTGGCTGAGGCCAGTGCCACAGCTGTGTCGGCCATGATCTCCACTTGCGGTGAGCCGAGGCCAAAGCTAATGGACTTGTGCAGAAAGTTGTCCAACACCATGTCAATGAGCTCTGGGATTTGGCCAATGGAGCCCCAGATCTTGGCCTGCACCGAGGGATACATTTCCTTCTGGTCGATGGTTAAGCAGATGAGCTTGTCCAAAATCTGCGACACCTTTAGTTTCTTTGCATCGTCATTGGACTTGCAGAACTTGGTTAGATTCTTCAGCCAGGGCGTCATGTACTCCAAGCACAAATGCTTCAGCTCTATGGTGCTGCGCTGGAAGCCCTGTATCGACTCCTCAAGAAACTCGAGTGTCAGATGTGGCTCATTGGTGGCCAATTTCTCGCTAACGGACTTGATAAAGATGGTGTTGTTGGAAGGTATGCAAAGTCCCTGCGTCTCGAGCAACTGTCCCTCGATCTTCAGGTCAAAGGTTGCGGTCAGCGCACACAGCAAATTGTAGGCAGCTGTGCGGAGATTGGGATCACAAGAGCCCAGATTTAGCAGCGCCATGTTGAGTAGAGTGCCAGGCACATCCTTGGGTCGTATCTTCTGATGCACTGTGACCGAGTCCGGCTGGCTAAGCTCCCAGCGATTCCGTATGTGTATGATAGCCTGGACAATGTTGTCGCAATCATTGTGAATGAAGCTCAGTTGGCCACTTTCATTAGTTATGGACAGCGTGAACTGGTTATCGTCCACCAGACACACTTCCTCAATTTCAGAGGCATAATAAACATCATTGAGCAGCACCGAATGCGACAGGACTTTGGTCTTTTCAGCCGACGTAATCTGCAGCGCCGTGGGACCAACTTTGATGGCCACTTTGGTGTCCTTGTGACTGAGCTTCAGTGCATTGCTGAATACCTTCAAATCCTCGTCCAGTGAGAGCGTGGCTCCAGGCAGCTTCTGCTGCTCAGCGTCAATGTAATCGATGAGCTTGTTGGGTGACTCCAGAAACATAAGCTTGCGATTGCCCTTCAGCGGTGCTAGGATGCGATCGTGGAACTTTGTGTACTCGCGCACCCACGAATTGCAATTGTAAATGTAGACCGCATGGACATTGTCGTAGGCCACAGTGGGCAGCACATAGAACCACTTCTGCAAGAACTCTGTGCGGAAACGATTATCCGAACAGGTGTGCGTGAAGTCAATGACCACCTCGAAGGGCGAGTGACAGAAGGGCTTCAATGTCAGTATGACATGGTAGATCAACAGGTCCCCATTGGTTTCTCCAATTCTACAAAAAACAAAATACATGAGTATATGGCACTCATCACACTGACTCACACACACTCACTTGTAACGCCTGGCTATGTAGTAAAAGACCGGATAGCCCGATTTGCTGGTGCCCGCCTGATAGAATATGTTCATGGACTTCAGAGTTTTGAACTCCTCCTTTTCGTGCATCTGATGCTTGACCATAATTTCTTCGAAGTTCGTTGATGACATGTCAATAGAGCTCCAGCGTGCATACGAGCTGAACATCATGTGAGAGTCGACGGGTTTGTGTTCCGGCGGACCTAAGTAAGCCAAAAGCGTGGCCATCTTGTCAAAGGGTCGCCGGCCAACGGCCTTGTGATCGCGACTGCTGGACAAATAGTCGCCAATTTTCTCCTGGTGCGTCCACAATAAACGATGCAGAGCCAGCACATTGGCATCGGAAATGAAACTCATGCTGTGCGACGTTTGGTCCACGGTCTCGCAATCGGAGGCAATTTGTATGAAGAAGCGTCTGCCGGCCTCGAAGTGATCACGCAGAAAATCGTTAAAGCACAGCATATGCTGCTCCTTGGAGAACTCCACATGGTTGGCAATGTTCTGCAGGATTTTGGACATGAGCATAAGCCCACGTTTGGCCGAACTGGGCACCTGCTTGCCCACAATTCCTAGCTCCTGCGGAGAGACTGCAATAAAGAAATCGTTAGTTGCTGAGCCAATGTAAAATAAAGAGTTGCAACACACCTATGGCTGGATTAATAAAGCGCAGAAAGATGACCGTGCCAACGGCGCCAATGTTGTTCTGCAACAGATTTGGGAATCGCTTGCTTAGCACTTGATACAAGCAGTGGCACATGGAGCGCAGCTGCGGCGGGAATCGGTCCGAAGAGTTGATAATGGCATCGAATACTTTCTGGGTCAGAGCAATCAAATTGTTGCGATGCTCTTCGATATCTTCACTTGGGTCCAATCGTGCTGGATCCACCTCAAAGCAAATCTCCTCCTGGTCATCTAGTAGCGGTCGTATAAGTGGCTCCAGTAGCATTTGCAAATAACTGGCTCCATAAATCTTAAAGCAGAACGCCATAATCTTGCTGCCCAACGAATTTCCACGGAAAAGCGTCTGCATGCAGTCAGAGACTTCGACTTCGCGATAAAACATATTCCACAGCAGCGGAGAGAGCAAATGCTTTGCATCGAACAACGTGACTAGAACTCGAGCAAGCTCATCCATTTGAGCTGTAGTCACTACATTGGCCAGCGCCATGGCAATGGGCAACTCTCCCTTATCACTAATCATGGTCACCAGCTGGACAAGTTGCTCGAACCTGTCGGCCAACACCGTCTCAGCCAGAGTGTCAAACTCCGTGCCTTGCTGCAAGATCTGGGTGAGCACTTCCATGAAAGCAGCGCGAGTTTGCAAATCGGGATTGTAGCCCAAGTCGATGGAGTGCATCAGGCCAGAGTCAATGTTGGCACCCAGCAGATTGGACATGGCTTGTATGGTGGCGTTCCTAAGAGCAGTTAATTTGCCAGCTGCCATGCGTGGACGTGGCGGAAGAAGAGGTGTGTTGTTGAGTTCCTTTTCGGCCTCTGAGCTGTCAATACAATCGTTCAGCAGGTTCATGAAGAGTGTAAAGTATTTTAAGAACAATGCGCTCTTTGCGTCCATAAGATCGCCACGATCTGACTCCTCAGGCTGGAGCGGCAGACCACGCAGAAGAGCTGCCACTGCCTCCATGCACGCCTGGTCGAGATCCCGAAAGATAAGCGAAGTGCTGGTGAGTAGCGAGGCATCTGCAGAGCTAGGTGGAGCAATTTGATGCGAGGTTCCCATTACCCAATCCGTTAGATATTCAACGAGCTTATTCCGGAATTTCATCTCTTGCCGAAAGGCCAAATCATCGCGTCTCTTCATCATGACTTCGACTAGTTGACACAGCTTTGTTTTTATGCGTATAGCATAGACATTCATATCCAGATGTCGCACATAGCGGACAATGCCCAGCATCATGCCTTCAATGCTTGTGACTCCCAAATGCTCTGATGGCGATGGCTGGTCATTGTTGGGATCCTTGCTGGCTTTGGGATCCAGTATGGATTTCATTATGAAAATTGTGTGCTCAATGAACTGAGTGTTTATGTCCGTAACATTCACATTAACCTGGCCCTGCTGATCGAAGAACTTTTCCACTATGGCTCTGATTTGATCGAAGAGTATGGGATACAGTTGAGTGGACATTTCCTCGCCCACAAGTTCCTTCACATGTTTCTGTATATGTAGACCCGTTTTTTCATTGCTGCAGACCAACAAGCGCAGCAGTTGCCCAATGAATCTAAAGTAGAATAATTATCATTATTATATATATCTATAATTATTATTTAATTTTATACGCACTGTGTGACTGCGCAGTAGCTGACATCCTGGGGCGGCGCTGGTGGTATGGTGGACAAAGAGACCGTGCTGGGATGTAGTGATCCATGTCCTGAGCTAGTCGAGCTCGAGTAGAGAGACGCCTGTGCCAGTGATGCTACCGATGAGTTGTTCTGCGACTGTTGCAACAAGAGCTGGCGGCTGTTGCTGCGTTTCTGCAAGCAAACACCGCCCAAGGTCAGCAGGAACCAGGTCATATTGGCCCATTCGGTGATTTGCTCCTCTAGATCATGCTCGGAGCTTTGGTGGCTGGCACGACGTTTTCCCAAGCCACGATGGAACACTTCTGCTTGCGCATCCTCGGTCTTAACCTTGGGGTGAGTCTGGAGCACCTTACTGAGCACCTCCCAGTTGCGAAAGGTTTCCTCCCAGGCGGGCTGGACACCATGAACACAGTGCTCGATCTTTCGCAGCAGTGGCATAATACGCTTTTGGAGCTTCCCACGGCTCACGTTGCCATGACTGTTCTCAAAGAAACAAATACGTGTATCCGTGGCGGCTGAAATATATGGATGGTGTTGTAAATAAAAACCATAAACTTAGAAATCGCATTTAACTCACATGAAGAGAGTTGTGCTAGCTCCTGGTAAATGTGGTAGTTGGGCATGATGAAGCCCACTGTTAACTCATCAGAGCTGCAGCAGATCTCCGCTTCCTCGCAGAGCAGGCCAAAACAGGAAAGCGAGGTCAGAACCGCATCCAAATCCACGCTCCACAAATACATAAAGAAGACCACTTCCATTTTAATGTGCGCCTGCTTGCATATGGCAATCTGGCTACCCACATGGGCATAGTCTTTGTGCCGCTGAAGAAATGTGTTGCGGCAGATTAGTATTTCACGGAGCCATTTAAGTACATCAGTGTAGTTGGCTATCTGATGCTGAATAAGCTTCTGAGAGATGGAGAAGAGGACCTGCGAGCTGACATCCCAGAATGTGTTGATGGGTGCTTCTGGATTCCAGACTTCGATCTTTTCAGGTGCATGCAGGGCGAGTAGGGCTTCCATGGCCTCTTGAGCCACATCTGGCAAGGTCGTTTGATGCACCAGGCTTACTAGGCCATTAATAAGCTCTAGAGTTGAGCTTTGCACTTCATGCGCCACTTTACCTTGCGTCTGAAATTGAGGACATTGTAAATTTGTTTAATTTTTTTAAAATTGAAATGTATGATTGTGATTACATTTAAGAGAAGCGTAGGATCTGCATGTATGAGACGCACTAATAGCAGCAATAGCATCTTATGGGCTGGTCCCTCCTCCGAACGAGTCAGACCCTTTTGCGTGTCCTTGGACTTGAGCGTTAACGAAGTTATGTACCGCAGTGGTGTATGGGCTATATAGCCCTGCGTGGCTTTATTCAATGTATCCGTGAAGAGAGCGCGTAGCTCAGCGGAACGATAGTGCACGACGTCGGTCTGCGGCCACCAGGGAAGACGCGGCTGGTTGACAATGCGAAAGGGATTCTTATTTTGCAGTCGAAAATCCACATAAATGTGCGCTAGGCTATAAATTTGTATAATGCATATGAATATTGGAATTTACATTTAATTTCACATTTCACTCACCGCAACAAGGAGCACACGATAACGAAGTGATAGGCCTGCGGCGAAGAGAGATTCAAGCACACTTTCAGAGCCTCTATGTTGTGTGGACTGATACGGAAGCACGAGACCCAGCAGTCAATCATTAGTTCAATATCTGCATAATTGTAGCCCTGGCCGCGTGAAAAGGGCTTCACGGGATTAAAGAGCAGCGCCTTCAGGTCGTTAATAAAATATTGCACCAACTTGAAGACGACATTGTTGGAGTCATTGATATTGATGTACGTGGACGCCTTGCAGAGTTTGACGCAAGCTATGGCCGAGGACTCGGTCACCTGCTTGGATGGCGAATGTGGGCCCAGACCACGTTTTATGCTCTCAATGAATTGCCTCGCCGAGAAGTCTTTGTCGCGTGACGTCGATTGTGTCGACTTCGAGGGCATCTTCTCTTTTTCCTTTTCCTTCTCCGACTGTTGCAGCTCGTTGACAGTGGCCTCCAGGCTGGAGGGATTTAGAATGAGCAACAGCATTTGCAGGGGCCAAACTAAAGTTTTGCTCTTTTTATTCTCGGTTTTAAAATACTCAACAAAGTCCAGCAGGGGCTCCCAGCAGCTAAAATACAAATTTTATATTAGTAGAATTTCATTGCTAGATATAAGCTAGCTAACGTTGATATATCGCGATTAGTGCCGCGTTGCAAGTCCTGAAATTCCTGTGGATGATATTCGATCCAATTCCAAATGGCTTTCTCTAAGGAGTACAGCAAAATGAGAGGCGGTGCGCGCTTTGAGCGAAATTTGGTAATTGTTTCTACAAGGGATAAATAATTAATAAAAATTCGCAGGTAATGACATGCTGTTATACCTTGCAACAGCTTGGTCAGCTTGATCATATCCATATCAATGTGTTGTATCAATTCTATATCGTTGTAGTCGGGATTTTCTTCGGAGCACGATGTCAGCTCCTGAATGCGCGCTGATATGCGGTTGAAGACAGCCGAGAAGTGATTCTGGGACAGTGCAAAGAGCACCTTGGAAGCGAGAGCCTTTAGTTGAGCCGCATTGGGATTGTTATCGCTCTGCACGTCTACGAATTGGGAAATTTCGCGTAACAGGAGCTTTACATTCATGGCCTCCTCAAAGCGTGCGGTATCTTTCGTTTGGTTCGTTAGGCAGCGCTCCAGCGTGGTCAATATGATGACCAGAGATTCAAAGTAGCAGCGTTCCGGCTCATGACGCGGTTGTCGCGCCTGTAATTATTTATAATTAGCATTTTCCTTTAGTATTTGTAGAACTGTGATATACTTACAGCCTCGTTGACGCGCTGCAGCATTTTTGTCAGCCCGGAGATGACCAGTGAGAAGCGGTATCGAGAGATGTGTATGAGGCATGTCACCAACTGATCCTGGCTCATACGAGCCTGAGTGCCATATGCTCCGATTTTGTATGGCAGCTGCAAATGAAAGAAGTTTTATTAATTGACCTTAGTAAAAGACAACCTAACAGCTTTTGATGTACGCATTTATTTTAAAGCGTTTGTTTACTTAAACAATTTCAATTAAAATCGCTAATTTGAATTCGCAACTTTATTAGTGAATCGCAAAACATCCCATTAAGGGTATGCGCGTCTCGGCACTTCATTCAACAAATCTGAGCTCGGCATTTCATGAATGAAGCCTCGCCGGCCCCACGAGCGCCCCAGCCCCACCTCCTTAACACCGACACCCACACCAAAACAACACCAGCAGCAGGTACATTTTTTCACTTTGCTCGAAGGCAGCGCGACGCAACATATTGAAAATGCTGTAAAACCTTTACCTGATCTTCGAATCGAGTCAGCAGACCAGTCGCCCATTCGCCAGGCTTTTGGGTAGCCATTTCGCGTTAATTTTACAAATTGTACTCCTTTTTTCACTGCATTTTATTTAATTTAAATACGATGAAATTCTGCTCTGTATAGATGTGTAAAGCGATGGTCGAGGTTGCATTGAGAGAGCTGAATGTGTGTGGGAGCGAATGCTAGAGAGAGGTTACATTGCAACGAGGGTCCGATTACTCTCTCGGCGTCTGCTTCTCCAAGCGTCAATTGAAGTAAATCAGTATTAATGCTGTCTAAAAGTAAAAATATATTAATTTCATGAGTTTTCCTACTATTAACATAAAGTAAAGTTGATAAATGAATTTTTAATTTGGCAATGTAAGAGAAACTCTTCTTATGTGACGTCACATTTCCCATGTTTATGTGCAAAAAATTCGACCTACGCAGTAATAAACATGCTTCTGATTGACGATTTGCTGTATCGATACTTTTGCTCTGGCATTGGAATTTGCGCGCTCTCAATTCAAATTTAATATTAGCGCCAATGCAGCCCCTAACCGAAATATTTATATATAAGACTCTATTTTTTTCTCAAAAAATCAGTACGATATATGCGAAATGAAATAAATTTACTTAATCTTTACGAACACTGAACGAATCGAATATTTTCGATAAGTTTACTTCTCGACGTAGTGCTGCCATCACCTGCATATTAACAGTGCTGCCAAATCGTAAAAGTGCTGCCAAGCCCGTGAGATATTTCCTTTAAAAAAGAACGTTATGAAATAATGAAATAGGCAAAATATATTTTTCATTTGTAAGTATTGGTAGCTGTAGTTTATTAAATGTATCTCTTTTCGCTTAACAAATTGTTTTTCCATTTTGTTTTTAATTTATTGAATTTGTCTGGTAGTGTATGTTACTTTTTGCAGCTGTTGTGTCTATCTCTGTGTGGGTCGTGCAAATACATAATACGTATTTTCAAGTTACATAATACTAATTATGTATATACTATAATATTCTGTAAATACATATTCAGCAAATCGAGCGCATATACGTAATTATAAATCGATCTCATAGTGTCTCGAAGTTGCGTTCTAATTCAATCATCCAACTTTTCATTTTCTAATATTGTATGGTATAAAGTTTAGTTTAGCTATCTAAAAATCTCATGTACAGTCGAAATATACATATTGAAAACTTGCGTTATTTTTTAAATAACTTCGCCTTAGGTGACAAAAAAGAGTTATTAACATATATTTTGTTTAATATTTCATATGTTCGGGATTGTTGGCCGTTTGGGAAGTGTTTCGCTTAAATCGTTTATGTTTTTATTTATTGTTTGCTTTTTTTGCTTTTAATAGAAACAAATATGTGCTAAGTAAATATCAAAGTTGGAAAGTTACAAAAAAATTATTGAAATTGTTATACAATTATTATTGTGAGCTTTGCAAAATGTATATACGATTCTATATATTTCTGCTGCTTTTCCCTTTTGATTAGTTTTGCATTGAGTATTGTTAAATGCAGTTATTGATATTAGAAAACTTACGTATTGATTTTCACTTGCATTTTAATAGTTGTATATGTGGTTATATAGATTTCAGTTTTTCGACAATATTTTTATTATGTTTCGTGTATAAAGCCTTGGTATATATATAGATGTTTAGATATGGTTTTTGCATTTTCTCTATTGATTTTCGGTTTAAGTAACTCCTAGTTAGATTTTCGCTATTACTGTAATTATTCGTATATGTATGGATGTGTGAAATCAAATGGTATTTAGAAAATATTCCCAAGTCGTGATGGTAAATGAAATTCGATAGTCGTTGTAAGTGATCTTTGTATATATATCGATAAATTTGTTTAGTTTTGATACAATACTTTTTCTCCCATTCGTAATTTGCGTTGTTTCGATTTTGTTTCTTTCGATTTTGGCTTAAGAACTAAACGGTTTACTTGAAATTCAATTTCAATGCAGTGCGGCAGCCCTGCCGTTGAGCAGGCCTGGCAACCCTAAGCAAGAGTCGTTACGAATACTTAAAATTTAGTGCTAGAATTTTGCGTTCTCTCAACTATGAATAAAGACTAAATTTAACAATTCCTTTGGGGGCTTCAGAGACTTTTTGGGTTTTCCAATTACACTTGTTGTTTATAAATAGATTATTTTAGCTTTTTTTTTTTTTTTAAATTATTATTATTATTTTACTCTTAGATTACTAACTTAGATCGTCCACACCTGCACCTTCTCGGCCACAACGCACCAGCTGGCCCGCTCGTAGTAGGAGCTCACAATATGAAGACTGGCCACATGGTGATTGATCAGCGCGTCCAGCTCGCCCTCGCGGAACACGTGGTAGTAGCGATGATGGGTGGTGGAGCCGCCCTGGGAGGGGCTGTCCAGCGAGGTGTTTGAGCTATTCGAGTGCTCCAGCGAGTCGGCAGAGGTGCGCTGCTGCAGCGCCTGCTGCTGTGTGGGCTGCTGCGCAGGTGGTGTTTCCGTGGAGCTGGACGCACTGGAGGTCACCGATTTGATGGCACTGAAGTTGCGCCTGCGCTGCCCGTACTCGTGCATGCCCTCGCCCAGCTGGTCGCCGCCGCGTGCCTCCAGCGCCTCGGCATCCTCATCCTCCTCGGGTATGGCTGCGTAGGGAAACCAAATGGATTATAGCTTAGAGTCCCTAACATACAGGACATTGTCTACTCACGATATTCGTCGTCGCGGACGTCGCTGTCGCCATCCTCCTGGAGCAGGTAGGCCGTCTCCGGGTTGAGATTATAGTGGCGATGGCGCTTGTAGTTGAACTTGGAGATCTTGCAGTGCTCGTAGATGCCCAGCGTGTAGCTGCGTTCGTTCTCCTCATCCTCCTCCTCGCCCTCCTGCTCCTCGTGTATGGTGAAGCTGCGCGTTTGGGACGAAAGCGAGGAGGTGGACGACGATATGGGCGACTGCTGCAGGCTGGGCTGGGTCGACAGATTGGCCAGCATCAGACGTCGCTCGCGCAGCTCGTCCCGCAGTGCGCTCAGATCGCCATTGGAGCGCTTCTTGGAGCCGCTGCTCGAACTGCCGCCACCCGCACTGCCGGCGCCGCTCAAGTACTCCCCAATGTCGCCGATGCTATCCAAGCTGCGACACTCTGCTCCATTGCTCTTGTCGTCCAGCTCGCGCTGCAGCTGCGCCGACAGCTGCTCCGCGAACTCGGCGCAGTCGTGCGGCTGCTGGGCCTGTGCCTGGCCAGCCTCGCGCTTCTTGGGCAGCAGCGGAGCGCTGTCCGCATTGAGTATGATGTCGTTTTCGTTGGGCGTGGCACTGTTGATCTGCAGCTCGCCCTTGTGGTACTGCTCCTGGTTGATCGTGATGAGCTGCACCAGCGCCGGCTCCGACTCGTCGCTGGACTTGCCTGTGCCAGTGCTCGGGGCCGAGAGCAGCTGGGCGGAGCGCGGCGCGCTGATCACACTGTCAATGGAGTCCGGCGAGGAGGGCTCACTGGAGTCGCTGTCCAGATCATCGGTGGCCGGATTGAACAGCTCCAGCGAGAGCAGCTTGCTGGCGCTGCTGCTGCTGCTGGCCGCGCCCGAGCCGGACGCCCGTCGCACGATGGGAAAGTTCTGGCGCTGCAGCTGCAGCGACTGCTGCTTGCGGAACTTGGGTATGGGCGGCATTTCACGTATCGCTTGTCTCGTGATCTTGGGTATCGCTGGCTGTTGCGGCTGCTGCGGTTGCTGCTGCTGCGGTTGCTGCTGCTGCGGTTGCTGCTGCTGCTGCGGTTGCTCCTGCTGTTGCTGCTTGATGTGCGCCTCGTCAAAATTGAAGCGCGCTTGGTTTGGCCTGGCGACGGGCGTCAAGATGGCCATCGCTGCCGTCACGGCCGCCGTCGACTGGGGCGGCGAGGTGACCGCGCCCTGAATGGCGGCTGGTGAGTGGGCAGGAGTCGGCGGGCAGGGCATCACAAGCGGCGATGTTGGCACGGAGTGTGTGGGCGGCAGACGCGCCAGACAGCTGGGCTGGGCGGCTGCGTTGGGATTGGACGCCGCAGCCAAGGCCGCCTGGGCTCCATTGCTGGAGCTGGAGTTGCTGGAGCTTGAGTTGGAGTTCTGATGCTGCTGCTGGTAGTTGAGCTGCTGCTGATGCTGCTCCGGCTTGGGTATGAAAATGACCGAGGCGAAGCTGTCCTCGGACTCAATGCTCGTGTCCGACTGCAGGCTGCTGTCCTTGGACGAGTCGGAGCCGGACTCGCGCGAGTGCCGGCGCGCGTTGCCCTGCTCGCTCTCGGCGCAGGCCACGCAGGTCACGCAGTCCTGCTGATAGGCGCTGCAGTGGCAGATGTTGGGCGCGCTGCAGTCCACGACGCTGCAGTAGCTGACTGGACCAGTGGTCGCCGTCGACAGCAGCAGGTGGGCCGGGAACAGGCTGCCCGCGTTGCTCGTGTGATGATGATGGTGGTGGTGGTGGTGCTGATGCTGCTGCTGCTGCTGCTGCAGGGTCTGCGCAGCTGGCGTCGTGGGCTGCTTATTGTTGTTGTTCGCCTGCTGGGGATTGCCGGGCGGGTTAGCCGCCGTCTGGCTGGCGGGCGAGATTTTGATGTTCTGAATGAGCTTCGTGATGCCCGTCTTGGTCACGCGCTCCAAGCTGCCCGTCGAGCTCTTGATCTTGGTGGTGAATCCCTCCCGGATGAGCTGCAGCCGCTTCGAGAACAGCGCCGAGCGGCAGAGGAAGGCCTCGTTCAGCGAGGTCTGCTTCTGTATGCGCTTGCGCACCCGCTCCTTCTCGCGCAGTCGATTGCCCGCCATCAGCTCCTCGTTCAGGGAGCTCTGCTTGCGCAGGAAGCTGGGCGCCGCTCCAGCAGCTGTTGTGGGCGCCGCTGCTGCCGTCGCCGAGGCGGAGTTGCTGGGCTGCTGACAGCTGACTGCCGCTGGATTGGCGTCAGAGCGCGCGTAGAGGCTGCTGCTGACTGCTCCATTGGCGCCATTGTAGCTGCTGACCATGTGGAACGCTGCCTCAGCGTCAGGCGCTGCGTCTGCCAGCTGTGTGATGTCGTCCTCACATAGCGACTGCTTCTGCTTGATCAGCTTGGGCCGGCGGCTCAGCGTGCTGCCCGCACTGGCGGTGCTCGTGGGCGAGTGCCGCCCATTGAGCGGCATCTGGGCATCGGGCGCGCTGAGCAGTAGGGCGGCAGTGGCGCTGGCTTTCGTCTCGACGGGCACCAGGGGACCGCCTAGACTGGGCACGCTGGAGCGCGAGCGCACGATTTGGCGCGGCGGCGGCTGCAGGATGCTGCCCAAGCTGCGGGACTTGAGGCCCGCGGAGAGCGGCGGATCGGGGAAGTCCTCAAAGTCTTCGAGGCGACGCAGCTCGATGGGCAGATCCTTGGCATCCTCGTAGTCCAGGCTGCTGTCGTTCTTGGTGTCCTTGGAGGTCCAGGAGTCCAGGAACCAAGCATGACGACGTCCGCCAGCCAATTTCTGCAAAGGGAAACCACAAATTAGTAATGCCTAAGCACATCCTGATATCGACGGCTGCACTCACTTGTATGGCACGGCGCACAAAGCTGTAGCAGGACTCGCCGGGCGAGGATGAGCTGAGGCTTGAGCTGTCGCCATCGCCGGCCGAGCGACTGGAATTGGTCGAGTCCTCCGTGTATGCATGATAGGGCGGCAGAAAGTCTCCGTCCTCCTCCTCGTCGGAGTACGAGTAGGAGTAGGTGCGATTCTTGGGCGGCTGCCAGGGTATCAGCACATCCTGCGACTCGAAGCGTCGATGGCGCTGCTCCAGCGCCCACACAGTGATTACCACACGGCCGCCTACGCGCAGAATGCGGGCCAGTTCCCTCAGCGCTCTGACGCGACGTTCCGTGGTGGCAAAGTGATGCACTACGGCCAGCGAGAGCACCGCATCGAAGCTATCATCGCGAAACGGCAGCTCCAGATTGTCACACAGCGCCACCTGTGGGCCAAAGAGCGCAATGTAATTTCGAGCAACTCGGTGCCAAGGGAAATACGAGTTAAAGCTACTGCATTCTCAGCCAATTAAATTACGCAAGACGCCAAGCCAACACCGTCTCTCTCTCTGCTCCTCCACTCCTATAATAGATCCTCTTCGCAACTAGCCCCACCTACTACGCCCACGCCTCAACCTACTGCAAGTGCCTCCTGCTGCATAACTGCAGCTAAGCAAAGCTGACCGCTGGCTAAGTAACCAACCAAAGGCATTCCTGCGCTGCTCCTGCTGCTCCTACTGCTCCTGCTAGCCTTTAGTTACATTTTATTAATTTCACTTGAGAATGTTGCGCAAACCGAAAACCTCTGAGACACTAGCAATGCAACAAATTCTAAAGGCCAAGCTGCATTTTACGGCTTTGCATTTATAGTTAGCCGTACTGTGAGGAATTTGAATTGAATACGGCTTCAAGCAAATATTACGCGAGAGCTGATGCAAGAGATTGATTGAACATAAAGTCAAAGGTAAAAAAAAAAAAAATTGAATAAAAAAATAAAAAATGTGAAAGTAATATTAAAATTTAAATAAATAAATTATAGTCCTAGCAATAGCTAAACATATTTATAAGGAGTTTCATTTGATTAAAATTTAAATTTATTAAGATATATGACATGAATTTATTTGTTGTTAAGTTAACCAAATCAAAAAGTTTTTTCTTATTACTGAAGTAGTAATAAAGTATACCTAACTACAATATATGTATATATCCCACTCAAATTTAATATAATTTAACTGAATAAGCAACTACCTATAATTGCATTAAATATTTCTTATGCATGAGCTTAACAAAGTTTGAGTCTGGTTTCAGGTTTGCCAGAGACGGTAATTAGAAATGAAATGAAAACAGTTTTTGGATTTTCATAGAAAATACTTTAATGCAATTTGCATAGCTGCCGAAATTATAGTTGCAAGTTTTCGGTTGGCAACAAGAGTTTGCAATTAACTGAATTTCTGTTCAGCTGGGTGAAAACAAAGTTAACACGCTCGCCTCATGAAAATTGCTAGTTGGTTTACCCACTTTGCCATTGAAGTGCCAGAGCGAGTGTATACAGACTCACACACACACACACGCACACACACAATCGCATGCTTACATGTAGTGGTCGGTTGGCCCATCTGCATTGAGTTGGTCTTGTTTCTGTTCGCTTCAATTGAAAAAGTTCGTTTAAAAAATGTGTGCCCAGTGAACTGACCTTACTCAACTGCATGCATGTGAAGGTGCGTGTGTATGTGTGTGTGTGGCTTGTTTATTTTTATATATATTTTTTATAAATACACGTCGTTTATATTCATTCCCCTGTTACGGCCAGTGTTCAAAGTGTCAATTAACTTTGATCAAAAGGGAAGTAAACAAATCGGGGACAAATTGAATCCGTAGGTGGACGAGCGTAATGCAATGGACTTGCTCGCACGTATACGAGGAGCTCAATCATTTAACGTTTCAATTGCAATTTTCCATGAAATGCGATTTGAAATAAACTAGCATCGATTACACTGAATGAATTAATGCATCGTGTTGCCAAACCAATATCAAAATGCCGTTACTCTTGCCAGCCTCTGCCTGGCTACGTGAATTTGTGTGAAATATCTATTCATTTGGACAATGGCTGGGCATATGTGGCCCCTCTTGCGTTGCACGTGCCTCAAATATAATTTGTACGTTGCAATAATGCCAGATATCGTTTGCTCTGTGTGTGTGTGTGTGTGGTACTGCAACAGCCTTGACCCACCAGCCAAAGCGGGAGCCCTGCAGCCCCTCGTCTCGCTGTGTGGATCTGCAACAACGGCAGCTGACCAGGCAGGTACTTGGGCATGTCATCCAAGGACCTATGCAACAGACGTTGCAGCTCAACTTGTGGCAACACACTTTTATTTTCGTTCTCTTTCCTTTTTTTCTTATTTTTCTCATTTTTCTTAATTTTTGTTGAACATCAGCAGCAAAATATCAATTAAGTAAAGTGTTTGCTCTCCGAGTTGACAACTGCAGGAGCTGAGGTCGTGCAAATGCAACGCCAAATGTTATGTGGATGACGAGAAAGTTTCTCATTTTTCCACGAAATGGAAAGTTCGTCAAGTTTGTAACCTGACTTGCAATAGAAATTATGTAAAGCCACAGCAAAAGTTTCAGAAATCACAGAGAAAACTAAAATGTTTCCTCTGTAAACTCAAAGCATAGCATATATGCAGCAAAGTAATTTATATATTTAGACTACATCTATATATATATCTATCTATATATATGCCGAGTCTTAACCATTCTACATCTATATGGATAAACAATCTTTATTAAACCACAATAATCCTTTCGCCAGCTTTTTTATATTTCGCTCCATATAAATATTTCTGCAGAATTGAAAAAAAAAAGAAAAGAAAAATCGAGTCCATTTCGCTGCCCACGAGTGGGCGTGGCATTGTTTATGCGACTTTGGCATTTGTATGGAGCTGCACATAAAACTGCCGCCCATTCGCTTTCGACTTTAGTGCTGTGGGTAGTCCATGTGTGTGTGTGTGTGCGTTTGTACGTGTGTGTGCGTGTTTTTTTTTTTGTTCTTCGATTTTTATTCTTTTTTAAACACATGTTCCGGTGTCATGAATGCACGCGCTGACATTTCTCCATACTCTTTACAAATTGTATTTATAGCAGTTGCCATTTTTCACAAACACACACACACACACACATACATACACACAGTCTCTTTGTGGGTATGTAATGTCACACTGGTCGTGCACATTACGCTTTAGAAATTTATGTTGACAAGTTTTCAATGCAGCTCCGTCTTAATATTGTGAGCGTCAGGTGAAACACGTTACGCATACGCCATGTTGCACACTAATAGGGGGGCCAAAGCACGGCCAAGCTGCATAGTAAAGCGAGTAGAAACAAAAAAAAAAAAACAATTGCAAATACATATAGAAAAATTCAAGTCTATATATATGCAGGTGTATATGTATATCTGTGTACATCTGTGTTAGCCTGCTTTGGCTGGCAGCAGCTTATTTAAATGGCGCTTAAACGAACCACAGAGCACATAAAAACGAAGGGAGCAGGTGGAAGTCTTGATGGCTGCGGCAGGTCGACAGCAGTCGACGGGCACAAAGCTCAAAGATTTGGCCTGAAAAGCGATAGAAGCAGCGAAGGAAGAAGAAGAAGAGGAAGAGCTGGCAACGAATCTCATTGCATTCGCTGAGTTCATCCTTTTTTTTTTGTGTTTTGGGGCTTTTTATTTGCTGCCTTCTTGTTTTTCCTTTTCAATGCGTCATTTCGGGCAGCAACAAAATTTATGAGTGCAGGCTGCGTGCACGAATCTATGTATGTGTGTGTGTGTGTGTGTTATTTGCTTAATGCCTGCTGCATAGCCTGCTCGACTTGGCAGTTTTTTTTTTTTTTTTTTTTTTTTTTTTGCTTTACAAAATTATAGTAAATCAGGCCATGCACGAGCTCTGAAATCAAAGTTGCCTGACAGCGACTGAAACTTTTGTACCAGCAGCAGCAGCAGCAAGAGCAACAGCAACAGCACAGCAGATATATGTAAATATAGTCGAAGTTAAATTGGTTTTTCACATAGTTTTCGTTTTTATCTTGCTCTTCTCTTCTTCTTCTCTTCTTCTTTTTTTTTTTTTTTTTTTTTTTTGTGGAAAAATGGCAACAGTAACAGTCGCAATCAAAGTATCAAACTGCATTCGTATGCAGGTCACGTGAGTCGCTTACGCTTTTTACATTTTATGCATTTAAGTTTATTTAACACACACACACACTCACACGGATGACATACCATCCGCATTCAACAAAAAAAACAACAAATTCGACATATTGTAATTTAAATAGTGCCCTTGGCATGCTCAGCGATTCAAATGCGTTTATATAAATGCAGAGAGCAACATTCCGCTTGTGGGCATTTAATATTGCATACATTATCTGCATAGCTCAATAATACTATTTTTTTAGAGATATTTTTTGCGACATACTCCATGTAATTTGGCTTCAATAACTAATTCAGTCTTAATTTATAAAGCAGATAGTTCTGCTGAGTAGAGAGAGAGAGAAGAGAAGAGAAATTGTACTTCTTTTCTATACCTCACAAATTTCGGTAAATTTTCTATATTTATTGCAGTCAAGAATCAGCTAATAGAGTGGTAAATTTTCGTATATTTATTATTTTTCCATAATCTCTGTTATTGACTGAAAAATCTATAGATTGTTCATGCATTTCTTAGAGCTGTCTCTGTCTGACTGTATAGATAGATTGTTCATGCATTTCTTAGAGCTGTCTCTGTCTGACTGTGGTTTTCTATATGATAAACTAAAGTATCTAGTATTTTCAGTTTATGGAACATTTTACCAACGTTTCGGACATATACAGAATAGGCAACTTATGAAACAAATCTTGGCCACAATATGGGGATGTAGCTTGATCCTTACCTACTCTTTGATTCTTTACCTACTAATAAAAAGAATTACACATTTTCATTGAAGCTAATTTCGCTTAAATTAGATATTAGCCTTTAAATATATAATTTCAGACCTTTCAATGCTCTTAAACTGATCTAATCAATACTAATCGCAATTTTGTTCGTACGATTTTAGGTTTAATAATAATTCCAACAAAAATATAATTGTCCCTAATGGATAACAATGAAATGTCAAGGACTCAACAATTGCAACAATCAAACCATCATGGACACGTTACGCCGTCTCCCCTGTCCGGGGATAATGGCAATGGGACTGGTTATTAAATAAATGAAAGCATTTAGACTAAATTGTGTGCACTTTGCCGCTTGGCTAGGAGACGGCAAGGTGGCAACCCTGGCCGCTTGCAATTCCATTGAACAGTAACCCTAGGCGACGGCGACGGCGACGTCGTCTCCGTCCTCGTTGTTGTCCTTGCCATTATTACATGCGAACTTCAAGCCCCACGCAATGCCAGCGAATGCAATTTAAATGCGAAAAATGCCTGCAACAGGGCCTAGGGCGCGGCGCTAAGAGGCGCACTCCCTCGCCCCCTCCCTCCCACACTCTCGCATGATGATTGTGGAGCGGTGAATAGTATGCATTTCTTAGAAAATGGCATTTCTCGCCTGCAAATGGCACCATAAATAAGCGAAGCCAAGCGAAACGAAGCGCGTGTAATAGATTATTGCAAAAACTATTGCATACCTCTGGGAGCTGGGAGCTGGGAGCTGGGAACTGGGCGCTGGGAGCTGGCAGCTGGGGAACGAAATTTATTGTTCGCTGCTATAAAGAAAACGGAAATGTTGTGGACTTCACAACAACAACAACAACAACAGAGAAAAGAGAAACAACGATAAAATTGAACAACAAGTGAACACAATGAAAATTAATTCAACGGCAACCGACTAACTGCAAAGTAGTTGCATTTTTAAAGAATGCCATAAATATCTAAATGAAGTGTAATATATATATATGTATATGCATACATACAAATATATGTATATTTATACATATATAATGTATTACAGAAGCAAGCTGAATAATTGGCTTCATTATTATTCATACAAATTGCCTTGGGGAAAACTTGTTTTGTTTTCTATAAGGCTGAACTTTATTTATAATTTGCATTTGTAAATGCTTTTCTAGTTTGCGCTCACTCTGTAGTGACTCGTGCTGGCGTATATGATGTAAAACTAGACTCATCTGGCAGTGTACTGCATAAGACTTTAAATTGGTTTCTCGAATATATATATATTATATATGCATAAATTAACCGTATTCCTTATTAAAAAGTTTGCAATTCATGAAACATTTCAATTTCTACCTTCAAGCTGCAGTAAAACTGTATTCCTCATATTGCAAAATATGCACAGAAAAAGAAAGGAGTATTTTTCGTATTTGTAATCCGTACGTCCTTCTGTCCATTCATCAGTTTGTCCGAGAGATATCTACGTAAGTTGCTGTACAGCTCGACTAATAAACATAGATACATATGTATATATACCTAGATATATGTAAACAAATTATCACTCAAGCTCTGCATCAAGAGTTTCAATTACCCTCTCGAGATTTAGCAAGCCGAAATTCAACTATTTCTGGACTATGAATGAGTATTATGCAGTCGGTGCTGCATTCTTGCATGTAGTTCTATTAAAAATGTTGTAGCACAAACTTTTGGTCAAGCACTGAATGGAAAGCAATAAATTTGAGCATTTAAATTTGCACAGCTTTGCAGCCAGGCAGGCCAAGAAATATTGCCGCCTGCTGTCGAGCGGAGCCAGAGCCAGAGAGGCTCCAGTTGGCAATTCTCAGTTGGACTTGTTATCGATTTGAATGCACTTGACTGCAGCGACGCCTGCACTTTATTAGTTGCTCTCTAATGACCAAAACGCTGTTCGTTTTATGGCTCCATTGTTGGCCATTGCAATTATGGGGGCATTAAAGCTCAGCTCAGCGCTCGCTAAAGCCATGGGAACATGTGCAAATAATTTCAAATGATAAGCATAATTTATGCGCTGCAATAAAGGCGATGGCTTGGCCATGGCTAAAATGGGTCAATTATATGCCAACAGTATAAAGCGATAGCGATAGCGAGTGGGAGAGAGAGAGAGAGAGGGGGGAGGTAAGAGTAGGACAAATGAACTATTGTTCGCATGAATACAAAAATGTGCATCTATCTATCCAGCCAGACACGCCCCCACACAGCTGTAAGACCCACTTCAAAGTAATTTACCCACATCAATTACAATTGCAAGGCATTCAGTGTGGCCAGCCCACTCACCTCGCCTCCCTTCTCGTGCGCCACCTTGCTGAGGCGATAGCAGCGATCGACGCCAATGGTGCATATGGCGGGATTGCACTGGGTCAGGTAACGCCCACTGCCGCAGCCCACGTCGCAGACCACCGAGCCCGGCTCCAGGTTCCCCAGAAACTGTGCCACTCGCGGTCGCGCCGGCCTCGCCGGCTCCTCGCAGTGCTCATACACATCATGGACGTAGGCACGTTCCAGAGCCGCCGAACGGCCGCTGGCATCACTTGATGCCGTTGATGAAGTTGTTTTTGTTGCAGTCGCCGATGCTGATGCTGCTGATGCTGTTGATGCTGCCGAGGAGGCTTTTGTTCTGCACTGCGTCTGCGTCTTTATTGTCTCTGCTGCAGCTGGCGCTGCTACGTCTGTTGTTGTTGTTGTCGCGCCTGGTGTTGTGGGAGATATCACCGTGGGCGCCAAATTAGCCGTTTGTGTGATGCTAGACGCTGCATTTGTCGCCGTTGCTGTTGTCAATTGTTTGGTCATTGCTGCGGCTGATGTTGCTGCTGCTGTTGCTGCTGCTGCTGCTGCTGCTGTTGTCGCTGTTTCTGTTCTGCAATTTTCATATGTCGTCGACAGGCAAGCCTCATCTGCGCGTGAGAAAAAGACAGATAGAGGAAATGTACATTAGATGTTGCTCTGCAGATAACTTTTTAAGTTTATGATATGAAAGAATAAATAAGAGATAATAAATAAATATGAAAGAATAATTAAGATTTTAAATATACATATGTAAGTTATGTATACAATTTAAATGTATATAATTTAGGATTTTATATAGTAATATGAAGAAATCTTTTTTAGATGAAATTTTAATATTAATAAATGTTATTAATTTAGATATATGTATGTATAAGTATATATATTAGCGTTATACATATATAACTGCCATTAAGTCACAAAAATACTCATTTACAATATTACTCAGTTTTTCATAAAAATTAATAAAATGTATAAATATAATTTCAAATATTCTGTAATCTATAAAAATACAAATATTTGGCCATTGTTGATAAAGCTGCAAACTCAATCGATATGAAAAATCAAATTGATTTCTAATATTATTTGCTTCAATCTATTTAATATTTTTTCATACATAAGAATTTTCGCTTGGAAAAGTGGTTAAGCCTTCTGGCGGTTTGGTATAAGATGATATCATTGATTCTTTTATATTAATTTTTAATTTCTTTAATCTATAATCACTTAGTCAAGCCCTCATTCAACAGTGTGCAGAATTTAAATATCAAAAAGCTCACTCAAATTTAATGAATCTAAATCTGTCATAATTTGTATTATATCTGTCAAAATCGCTTCAATCATTGACATAGAGCTAAGTTGTATAATTTCCCGGAAATTTCTGTTGTATTGCCTAAAAATATGCAAAACTGCATGGTTATTTATAATGTGCCAACAATTTGTATAATTAATGCAATTTGGGTCCCTTAATAGGAGCTATAAACTCAAAACTTTCGCCCCTATTGCATGCTTAACCAAATTTACAATTGCACATTCGTGTGTGTGTGTGTTTGTGGTGTGTGTGTATGTGTGTGTGGGTGTTGTGGCTGTTATTGCTTCTGTTATTGCGTTGTTGTTGCTCAATGCATGACATCAAGTCATAAAATCGTTTCAGCAACGTCAGCCAGCCCACACACACACATTTACACACACATACACACATTTACATATGCAAACGCGTTGTCAACGCCGTCATTGGGCAACTTGCATACCGGAAATGTAGAACTAGCATGAGTTTGCATTGTTGTTGACATTTTATAACTGTATTTCCGGTGCCAGTTACCGTTGACGCTGTCCAAAGCGCATGCATGGAAATTCGAACGCCCTCAGCTACCAAGAGGCTGTCAGCGTAATAAATTGCATTTAAGAAGGGGCACAGCAAATAGGCAGGAAACGCCTGGGGAGGGGGAGCGGGAGAGAGCGGGAGAGAAAGAGAGAAATAGGGTCACAGGCATAGGCACAGATAGGGAAGGATGGGCGCTTGGGAGGGACAGTGGCTCCAACGGCTGCCACTGCGAGTGGCTGCCAAAGCGCATTAGCGCTGTTAAATGAAATTATAATTGAAATCAGATTAAACGCAAATATAATGGCAACAATGACGCAGCATCGCAGTCCTCTGGCAGCTGAGCACAAAGAATAAAGCATAACGGAGTCTCTGCCTGAGTGTGTGTGTGTGTATGTGTGTGGGTGTGCGTGAGAGGGTGTCAATGAGTGCATGTGCATGTGTTAATAAGCGCAGCAAATGAGCTGCGAATGTGCTTTATGGCAGTCTAATTAAATTTGCCGATGCGACAAAGGGCAACTATGACACGGGAGCTCCAACTCAATTTGCGCACTCTGATAACAAGCAAATTATGTTGTTGAGGGTGCATTACACAAGTTGAAGCTTGTAAGAGCTTAACTATTATCGCACTTAATAAACTGCTCCTGTGTGTAATGGATTAACTGGCTAAACTTTAACCATAATGAGCAGCCATTGGTCAGTTAGCTCAACTTTTACTGGGGAATCAGGAATTATGTTTTGATTCAAAATTTAGTAAAGTACTATAAAAATTTATGGCAATGTATAACAAATTTACAATTTTCATTGTTAAGACTTGTTGTTTACTTGTGCCAACAACTTGGGCAACTCAAATCAATCGATAGTAGCCAGCATAATATTATTCAGCTCTGCTTTATGAATTCATTCTCAGTGCAGAGCAGAATAAAGTTTGCTTGATTTGAATTTAATTATAATTAATTAATTCAGCGAATAAATAAAACTTTCCTTTTGCTGTGATGAGAGTAGTAAATATGTATGTACATATATGCGCTTTCATATAAATTTATAATTTTTTTTTTTATAATATATATCTTTCTTCATCAAACTTTTTTTTTTTATTTATTTATAAATAATTATTAATTAATTCAGCAAATAAATAAAGATTTTCTTCCTGTTATGATAAGAGAAGTATATTCATTTATTAATATTTATACATATATATAAACATGTAAATATAAATGCATTTTCGATTTATATGTAAATATATAATTGATTTTAAAATATATGTATTTCTTTATACATCATATCAAAATGAAAATCTTTATTTATATATTTTTTAAATTATATGTTGAAGAACAGATATACACTTATATGTACTTTCTATTTATTGTCAGACTCCAAGTATATGATCCCCGCCAATTTTTGCTATTGACGTTTAGCTTGCACTCATTTACCGTAATTTTAATAGCTTTCGTTTAGCTTGTTCGACTTTTTTCACATAATGAACAGCCATTAAATTTCATATGCTTGCTATCTTGGGCGCATCTTTGTATACATTTTGCCGAATGATTTCGAATATTACACATACGTCCCGAGGGCCCGCGCACATCATGCGTATGCATAATATGTTGTGGCTTGTGCCTAATGTAATGACTAGCGGTTGTTGTTGTTGCTGCTGTTGCTGCTGCTGTTAGTGCTTACCTTTTGTTAGGCCGTTGGTGCGCTGATAATTCGCATTCCACAACGCCGTCGACGTCAGTTCCGTTGATAACATGCGATGCGGGCTGAACGCAGGACGAGAAATGACTTTACGAGATTGCCAATATATAGGCAGGGTCTGTTCCTGTTGCTGTTGTTGCTGTTGATGTTACTGATGTAGATGATGTTGTTGTTGTTGTTGTTGTTAACGACAATGAATAGGAAAGTAAAGACGAAAACGACATCGACGGCGACGCCTCAGAAAATCAATGTGCATGCATAATTTAAAGTCAGTTGGGCAGACGGCACTTGGTTTTTGGCTTCGACTTTGACTTCCACTTCCACTTCCACTTCGACTTCGAGTTCGACTTCGGCTCGGAATTGGCGTTGTGTTATTTTTAGATTTTCCAACCGGGGCACGTTTTATACGATAATTTGCTCAATTTTGTTTTGAAATCTATCATTATAGCAACTACACGCCGTAATTGCTGAGCGACGGTTGGCTGTTGCCCTTATTGTTGTCGTTGCTGTTGTTGTTGTTGTTGTTGCTACTGCTGCTGCTGCTACTAGCGTTGGCTGCTTTTGTTGTCGCTACTGCTGTGGCAGTGGCAAAGGACACGGACACGGACTTGGACACGCGCTCGCTCACACACAAAATAGGATACACAAAATGCTTTTTGCTGCTCCTGCTGCCTTTATGTTGCTGTTGCTGTCAATGTGCCTGCCAAGCGACAGCCTGCCTCTGGCATATGATGTTTTCTTTGTGTGGGTCTCACTGTGTATGCGCGTGTGTGTGTGTTCAGCAATGGTTGTGTGTGTGTGTGGCTCTGCTTTAGGCACTTTTCACTTGCACTTTTCATCGACAGCGTTGCACATGGAATTTTCTTATTTATTAATTTCAACTTTTATTTTCACACATTATTTCTAGGCCACTGGCACTTGGCGCTTCAATTTCCAAACACAAACTCTTTTTGGCTGCGCCTGTGTGTGTGCGTGTGCGTTTGCGTGTGCGTAAGCGTGAGCGTGTCCGTGTATATGTATATCGTGTGTGTGTCTCTGTCTGTGTGTGGGTCGGACTTGCCGCTGCCGTGTGTGTATGCCATGAGTTAACGTCGCGTACTGGCCACAAAAGCACGCGCATATCCTTTTGTTCAAGGATGTTGTTGCCATGTGGATTGCATTCAGCGAGCTTTTGGCAATAACTTGACGAAAGCTTCAGTCAGCCACAGCTGTTCTCAGAGAGCGAAAGTGATTCTCTGAAGAAGGCAACAAAAACACAAGAGAGAAAACAAAATCGCAAATAGATACGCATTGAAGATCCCCTTAAATTGCTAACGGTAAACGGACTCT
The DNA here is from genome assembly GCF_054131065.1 of Drosophila arizonae. Lineage (NCBI taxonomy): Eukaryota > Metazoa > Arthropoda > Insecta > Diptera > Drosophilidae > Drosophila > Drosophila arizonae. Next base: position 26,716,851 of record NC_142922.1, read on the forward strand.
TAATGGGATTACGAATGAATGATCTAAAATTAAAAGAAACAGTTAACTCAAACTAAATAATATAATTTAATTAAATATAAATACTAGTGAATATAAATATTTAAATTAAAAATCAAGCAAAAATAAAAATAAAACAACATTTTATCTTAGTATTATAGCAATGTGCGTGGATCAAACTATATGCAATATAGATATTAATCACAAAAAAATATATAAAAAAATTATATTATAAATACTGATTTAAACTAAAATATTTACATAAATTGAAAATTTCAAAATACAATCTAATGCTTTTCTCTATTAGTAAAATGTGTCTTCTATATATAACCCATTCAAATATGAAAGAGAATAAAAATTAAAAATAATGAAAATAAAAAATAATCTAAAAGAAAATAGAAATTAAATTAAAGAAAAATATAAATGAAATAAATAAGAAGTTCTATATCTATAAAAAATATATAAATTATAAAATATAAATCAAAGTAAATAGTATTATCTGTAGTTAAGAAACATCTCTATAGCTATATTTCTATATATTCAACAAATAAATATATATTTAACAAATAAAATATTGTAGTTAAAAAACCTATCTATAGTTATAGTTATATTTATAAATTATATCTACAATAAAAATAAAAATATTATTATTATTGATTGTAGTTAAGAAACTTGTCTATGGTTAAATTAGTTTCATGGCCATAAAATCAAACGCGTTTGTCAATTAGTGAGAGACAGTTTTATTCTATGCTAATCGGTATGTAACTCATTCAAATGTGAAAGAGAATCAATAAAAATTGAGTTTCATAAGTCGCCCACTTGGTTTCGCGCTGCGGCTGGCCTAAAAATAGCCAAACTCGGGGCAATTAAAATAAAAAGCTTAATCGCTTTGTTTGCTTCCTCGCGTCAGACTGTCAAATTTCATGAATGAATCCCTTTAGGCAATTGAAGACGCACAGAAATAGAAATAAAAATAGAAACAAAGGCAGCCCGAGCAAGAAGCAGCAGCAGCAGCAGCAGCAGCAGCAGCAGCAAAAGTTTCGTCAAGTTGGCAGCAGGGGCTCCGAGCTAACCAAAATAGTCGCTTGATACTAGAGCGGGCCAAGAAATAGAACACGATTGTGAAATTTGCGCAGCGCAAACTCTACACCAAATGGCACATAGACAAACACACACAAGCACAAGCACAAGCACAAGCACAAACACTCACACACACACACACAGTTGCCACAAGACTTTGTTCGCCTGATTATTTCTGATGAATGAAAAGCTTTTTGTTCGTCCTGCCGCGTCTCTAAGCCCCGTCTATATATGGTAGGGCATGTTTTTCCCTTTTTTGTGTAGTACCATAAAATAAGGGTCGACTGACGTTGACGTTGTCTTTTGTATGTGTGTGTGTGTGTGTACGTGTGTGTGTGTAGTAAAAGCTGTTGTGGGCTCTAGCTTCTTGACTGGGTGGCTCACTAGCTGGGCGGGCGGGTGCCCAAACGTCATATGGCTTTTTTTGTAAGCATGACTAATATAATCAAATGGCCAACGCGACTGTGGATATGGCGTCGAAATTTTTGGCGACATGCCAATGAGTTTGGCAAATGCGAGTTAAGCAGCCCGACGACAGATAACCTTAAACAAAATATGTATTATGCCGCGCTGCGGGGGCGTCGGCATGCGTTGATGTCGTCACAAAACCAAAAAGAAAAGCCTAGTGAATCATGCAGCCGGCGAATTTCGACATTGCCTTAGCCTGCGCCTTTGCCTTCCGTAACGCATTTATAGCCCTCTTGGCATGTGACAAATGACAATGTGCAAAAAAGAAAAATAAAAAATAAAAATAAAAATAAAATAAAAATAAAAATAAGTAAAATAAATAAACGACAGGGTGTACAATGAGCAGATGTCTCAATTGTTATTGGCAGGAAGTTTAGCAAGTTTAACTTGAGCATGAGTATCACACGATATTTTGGTTAAAATTGTAAAAGTTTGCAACAGTTTTTGTTGTTTTGTTTTTGGTTTTTTGCTGCTGTTTTCTTTGCAGTAATGATCATTTAATATCGACCTGCTGCTCGGTTTTGCAGCTGGCAGCAGCTGCAGTAGTTTCCATATTATTTATTAATGTATAGATATGTATGTCCATGTGCATGTGGCATTGCTTTGCGCCTCCTGGCACGCCCGCCATCTAACGGATGTGCCATCATTAGTTGCGTTCCACTCATAAATCATACGCACCCCGGCCCACAGTTCGACTGTCCGTCTGTCTGTCTGTCTGGGGGTGGCCGGTTCGGTCAGTGTATGCACGATGGACGACTGCACTCTTAATAATGTCACGTAGCAGAGCTTTTGACAGCTAAGTGCCGCACACTCTCCACTCGCAGCCAGGATAACGCTGGCAATTATAATGGACACAGTCTGTCAGTTTGTGAGTTCTTGAATGCAATTAGCAGAGCTTAAATATATAAATAGAAATAATAGGGACGGCAACTGCGTCGTTAGATAATGATTAAATAATTGAATCAGCTCAAGCCTGTATAGGGAAGTATCCTCACAGCCATCTACTCTCTCGGCACAGGTTTAATTAAACGCACAATGGCTTTGCCAAATTGCAAATTTAATTAAAAATTTGTGTCAAAAGCAAATACAAAACGTTTTGCTTGTTATCTTGATTTAAGGCAAAGCAAATTTGCGCAAATGTCCTGGCGAAGATGCTTTCTGTGTTTTCGCTGTTTTCGGTGTGTTTTGGTGCTCTCTGTGTGCTTGGGCAAATGGAGTGCAAATTATGCCGGAAGTACGCCAAAAGCAACGCGCCTACCCCCCGCCCCTACTCGCCCCACAAAGTGTGCAACGCAAATTTGGCCAGCACAACACGTACTTCTACTTGCCGTTGCCAGCCAGATAAAACTTGTCGGCATAACTTTACTGCGGCTGCCAGCCTCACCCCCCACCCCCTCCCCTGCCCTCATTGCTCTGCATCAAATCTAATGCTTGGCGCGTGGCGACAGCGGTTAAAAGCGACGCCATTTCAGATAGTCGCGTGTTCTTTGGCGGCCTTGCAATGTTGCTTAGATTTTTGTTCTGTTTTCTTTTTTTTTTGTGTGTTTTTTTTTTTTGGCGGGCTTTGGTAGTTGATGTGGTCAAACATTTATAGCTGATGTCTTGTTGCGCATTTTCTCATGTGCCACGGTCAATGCTCGCAGCGGACATTGGTGGCCTGACGTCAGCGGCCCACGCATAAATGTAGCAAAACACAAAAAAAAAAAAAATAAATAATGCTGAAACTCCGCCCCTTTTCAAGGCCAAACAATGGGCGCCAGCGCTAGTGTCGCGTGACGCAAAGAGGATATTGAGTTTTCGTTTGGGCGTCTTGAGCCAATTTCTATAATAATCACGTGTCTATAAAGCCAATTAAAGTTACCGTTAGAAAGCTTGCTACGGAAAGCTTTCACTTAGCAAAGGCATCAACCAGGCAAATCAAAAGTTATCGGAGGGTCGGTTCAGGCACAAGAGGGCGGCCTGAATTGGGGCATCAATTAAAAAACTGATTTTGCTGCATTTAAATAGATTTAATAGACATGCTGATTTAGCTATAAAATGAATTAACCGGATTTTAAGCTATCAATTAATGTAAAATATTTGTATGTTCTTAATTTTGTTTAAATCTATAAAATACATATTAAACTTTAAAAAAAAAATTTGTTTTTAATTCCGTAAATCAAAGTGTATGCTTCCATCTATTCAATTCTCATGCTCTACACGTTCTACAATTATCTTTGACTCCTATAAAAAAATGTTATTACTTTTACTGCTAGTTTCTTATATAAACAAAATTAATTTAACATTGACAAAAACAAAATTTTTAACATTTGTATTTCATATTTATTCATTTATTTATATTCATTTCATATTCATATTCATATTATTAGCTTTATCATACTTATTTATATTCAATAATATCAATTTTTAATATGTTTCTCGTATTTATCCATTTATTTTTATTAAAGTCTTAAATGGCCATGGGTTATGGGGTCGTCGCTATTTAAAATGTTAGATTAACAAATAGATTACAGCAATTTAATTAATGCACATTCTTGGCGCTTTGACTAGAGTTCGAACGGAAGTTGGGGTGTGCTGGTTAGGTCTGTCTGCGGATCTATTCCCGGATCCGCTCAGAAACGTGTGATCTTGCTGTGCTCGGGTGAGGGCGGCAGGGAGCAGACGGAGGAGCGTGAGGGGCTCTGCTGTGGGCGTGGCGGTGGACGTTGCGGATTGATGTTGGCATTGGCCTGGCGAAGATTGGCAAAGAACTGCTGACGTCGTGGACCGCCGCCGCGCAGGGGCAGCGTGGGTATCTCGCTGGGCGACTGATGGTTCACCTCCTCCTGCGAGCAGTGGCGCATAGCAGGATTCACACACTCATAAACGCTCTGAAAGAAGGAGGGGTGAGGAGGCTGTCGAAAGGCCTGCAATGGGAGAACTCACCTGCTCGGAGGAATACTGATTGTTTTGGGCAAAGGCCAGGGAGGTAAGCGAGGGCAGCGCCTGGGCAATATCCGAGCGTTCAATGCCCCGTACAATGAGGAACGCGCGTGGTATGAGTATGCCCACCAGGACAGCCCAGCCGGTGGCCTGCAGCCCCAACGGGATGGCCGCATCCCGCCACTCGTCACCAAAGAGCGATAGGATGATCCAGACGGTCCAGATGATCAGAATGAGCACGCCCCCAATCACGATCAGGATGCCCTCGCGGTAGTTGCGCTGCGAGCGATAGATGAACGGCACCAGGCTGACCAGACAGCAGAGCAGCAGGAAATCGTAGGCCATCAGGCCCCAGAGCCAGCGGCCGTAGTAGATGTTCTCACAGGAGACGCTCTCGGAGGCCATGTGCATGACCACCAGCAGCTGCACGGACATGCCCACCTGGACAAAGACGCTGAATATGCAGATGACGGCTTGAATGTAGCCATTGACATGGGAGAGGAAACCGCCCTCAGATCCGATCGAGGCCAGCATCACAGCACGGCAGAGCAACAGCGAGAAGACAAAGCAGTAGACGAGCGTCATCAGGAACACCCGCACGGCACAGAGCGTGTTCAGGGTGTTCACATCCTCGTAGGTGACATGCGAGTTGCGCTGCTCGCCCACATACTCCATGGAGAAGGGCACAAAGGAGCAGAAGACCAGGATGAGCGAGAGCAGCAGTAGGATCGAGGTGACCGGATTGCCCTCAAACACATCGCCCAGCGAGATGCGCACCACAATGAATACCAGAATGGCCAGCGTGGCGATCAGGCCGAGAATGGCGGCCGTCAGGCCCGCTGCCACCCAGGTGTCCAGTTTGATGCGCCAGAACATGACGCTCTCGCCGTCGAAGACGAACGGATGGCGTCGATTGTCGCCCACCGTGTACTGGCAGTTGAAGACCAAGCCGAACTTCGTCTTCAGCTCCAGGCTGGTGTGATTGTCGCGATTGTAGTGGTAGTAGGTGGTCACGTTGGTCACAAAGTTCTGGGAGGCGATCTCGCGCAGCTCCATGCGCGACTCGCCCGTTATCACATCCAGAGTCTCCTGTTTCTTCTGGTACATCTGGAAGACCATGGACGTGGAGAGCTTGCGCATGCGCAGCAGCGCCAGCAGCTCCTGCGTGTCGTGGGGTCGCCGGTACTCGGGCGTGCGCCAGTCCTCGATGAAGTTGAGGAAGTTGAAGCAGCTCTCCAGCACATACAGGTCCTCATCGCGCTTGCAGTGCTTGGCCAGCGAGGCGCGCAGCCAGTTCATCAGATCAACGACGGGGCTGGCGAAGACTAGGACGCGCGAGGGCAGCACACTCTTGCCAATGAGCACCTCGTCGAGCGCCGTGGGCATCGGATCCAGGTCACCCGCTCGCAGCTCGATGTCATTCTCCATCAGAACGAACGCCTTGTTGGGCAGCTCTGCAAAGAGCTTGTTGAGAACGAGAGCGGACTACCTTTTCAGCTCGGACTTACCCTCTAGGAATACCTGATCTGCACGGTCCGTGGGCACGGCAAACACCGTGCCGTTCTCCTTGAAGTGATTGGCCATCTTGTTGCCGAAGAGTATGTAGATGTTGTCGTCGCTCTTGAAGTGCATCAGGCACATGTGCTCCTGCCTGGCGGCGTCCATGAACTCATTGTACACATCCAGGGTTTCGGTGACGATCTCCACGGAGGCGGTCTTCTCGCCCCACGGCATCTGGTGCAGCAGATGCGCCACTTTGGGAAAGATATGGGCACGCGTGCTGGGTATGGGCCACACATTGTACTCCAAGTCCCTGATTATCGATTCGAGGTGCCTGTACAGATCATAGTCTAGGAATATGCCCATGGAGTACTGAGTGCACTGCTGCAAGTACTGCACCTCCTGTATGAGCAGATTCTCGGCCAGGCTGGCATTGTCCACAGTTATAGCCCGAATGCCTGTTAAGAGGAATTTATATTTTGATACTATTATATTATATAAAGCAGAAAGATTTGATGGCTTTTCGTGTTAAATGGACTCCAAAAGTAACGGACCGAGTTGATAAATTAGTTTACTACAATATTATAATTGTAGATTATCCCTGATGAACTTGGACTATATAAAGTTTTCAAAACTGTTTAAGTTGCATGTGAATAAAATATTAATTAATAAATTAAAGTATATAAATATTTAAATTTAAATTTCAAATAAGAAATTTTTTCCTTTAGAAGTAAGAGACAAGTAAGAAGACTCTAGTCGAGACTGCTCGACTAGGAGATACCCTGAACCCTCTAAGCTGATATTCTAATCATTCTGCACTTCCTTTGTGCACACATACATACACATGCATTCACACGCACGCATAAGCCTGCGCTCTGCTAACTGCGCAGTAAGCAGCGACTGCGCTTGGGCTGCGCTGCAGTGTGGGCAATATTATGAGAATTTATTTGTCGAATAATTTCTTTTGTAGACATACGTAGATCTTAATGAAACTTTCAGAGGGTAATCATATGGTGAATATATATATTCTGAAGCACAAGTCTCTAGTACTTGAAATGCATTTTTTACAAATTGGGGAGAAGGGGGCGTGGTATCCAATCCTGTAAATTACAAAATCTTTGTATCGATTAACTTTAAATACAATACAAATTTGAAGACTCCGGGTCTAAAAATGTTCAAATTTGGCTAAAAAAAAATCAAATTTTCGATTATTCTCGATAAAAAAGTTATCGGAAAAGCTTATCGAAAAAATAAAGAAAACTCGTACTGCGTATGGTACACACGAATATGCATGCCATTTCAGCTCTCTAGCTCTGATAACTTCTGAGATCGACGCACTCATACGGACGGACGGACGGACAGACTGACATGGCTATATCGACTCAGCTCGTCGCGCTGATAAAAAATATATATACTTTGTGGGGTCTGCCACGCCTCCTTCTGCCCATTACATACTTTTCACAAAACCATTATACCCGGATTCCCCATTTTCAATGGGTTCAGGGTATAAAAATAAGCTTCTTATACCCTTATTCCTTATGGAAAATTAAATATAATTGTATAATTGAGTATAATTGTATATTAACAATATAATTGTTTTGTTAAATTCATATAAGAGGCAGAAGGAGGCGTGCCATAAAGTATATATATTATATAATATATAATATAATTATACATATAAGCTGTCTAACCGTCCGTCGACTAGAGCCTTCTTGTTTATCTTTTAAATGGCAAAATGATCGAAATTATAGCTTTTAAGCAAAAATAGAAATCGGGAATCTTCATCAGAAACTGTAAAGCGTCTTGTTGTCATATTATTATACTGAACAGTCTTTTGTCCCAATCGGAATTACTAAGAACTGCTCTAACTGGGAATGCATAATATACATATAATGTATTATGTGGGTTTCTGGAAAAATTTACGTTTTGAACTACCTCAGTCAGTAAAAAATCGCTTTATAAAGTATCATATACTCATTACATAAAGTTACTTAGATAAGTTACTTAGATAAGATGATTGTATGCCTACTTTTGAATAAAGTGTATCATCTTATAGGGGTAGTATTTGACCAATATATATGTAATACTTACCAACTTCAAAGTCAGCTGAGATGAGATTTGCCTGGTTCACGCGATTTATGACAAACATCGCCGAGACGGGATCACTGGTCAGCACACTCAGCATGACGTCGCCCTCGATGATTTGCACCAGCTCTGGCTGCGTGCGCACCACCTGCTCCCCAGCCGCATTGGTCAGTGTCAGTTGCAGTCCCGTTATGCAAATCTCTGGCACCAGGCTGCCCGCTGCAGTTGTGCTGCTGCCGTCGTCTGCCGTCGTGATGCTGCTGGCGCTGCCGCTGGCGCTGGCGCTGCTAGCGGTTCCTTCCGTCGTGGAGTAAATTAGAGGCGAGAGCAGCTCGCCTGTGGTGCTGCTGCTGTACACGCTGGTCGTTGGTGGGGCCGCAGTGGTGCTGCTGATGGGCTGTGGTTTCGTAATGCGCAGCAGAGCCGCCTTCTTGGTGGGCGTGGCAGCGCCTGCTCCATAGCAGTGAGCTATGCAGCTTACGGTGATGAGCAGGCAAAATATCGCTGCAAAGATGTGAATTAATGAAATATCTATTTATATAGTGAGTGCGCAATGCTTACCCCACTGAGTGGTGCCACTCATGGCTTCTTCAGATTGTTGCTTTAAATATTTAAATTGAATGCGAAATGCTCGCTTTGTATTCACTTCTCGTTCGATTCGTTCGCTGCACTCAACATTTATGGACAATTAGCAGGCTTTTATTATCGCAATCAAAACAAGTTGTCTGCGAGGAACGAAGAGAAAAAAAAAACAATACATTTAATTGTGAAAATTAGCGCCGGAAAGCAAAACCAATATAGGATGGAAATGCGCTCAACTGCGTTTGGCGAATTGTTATGCATTTCGCTTTTAGTGCAGAATTTTAGCATTTGCCATGTCGCTTTGTCGTCGCAGTCTTTGGGAGAGTGTTGCACTTTAATCGCATTAAATATTGTCACACTAACACAGAGACGCACTGAAGACCACCCACACCCACCCACCCACACACACACACAGTGGGAAAACTTTGGCACAATTGCCTTTGCACGCTTTTCATTCGTATCTGTGCAAAGTAATGCGGTGGCAAATATTTTAGTTTTCGTTTTCGTTTTAGTTTGAGTTTTTCATATTTTCATTTTATTTAAAGCGGCCAGCGGAAAATGTGGAAAGCAAGCCAAGCAAAAGGAAAATCAATAGGTATTTTCTACGGAAATTGTTATGGCCAGCAATGATATTCCATGCAAATTGGCTTGTTAATAGGGCCAACTTTTTCATTTTAGTCATTTTCTTCTTAGTTTTACTTTTAGTTTTATTTCAATCGAATCGATTATAACTTGACAAACTTTTACAGATGTTTTTTCACTACTGTCCAGAGTTCACATGTGTTTTCAGCTGCTCTGTGTTTTCACATTTTTTTTTTTTTTTTCTTCACTCCAACTATTAAAGCACATAAAATATAAAAAAGAAGAACGCTTCACTGATTTTGGGGTCAATTAAACGTTTCTCGTTTTATATTTGACCACTGAAAGCCGAGCACAAAAACCATTCACATATGTACTAAATATATATATGTATGTATGTGTATGTGTGTGTATATACTATTTGATTTTCTCAACTCGGTTTTTTGCTATTTGAGGATGGACAGTCAATTTGTGTTCCGCCTACGAACGGGTGCAGCACTGCAACTGCAACCTAATGTGGCACGGCACTGACAATTGTTAACAAACCGAGTCGCGTTGCAATTATGTTGTATTGAGCTTTGCTTCTGTGTCTTTTTTTTTATTTTTTATTTTATTTTATTTTATTTTTTCCGCTGAGCTCTCGAGTGCCATTTCATCAGCCACCCTCGTAGTGTTTTGCACCTGTTTTATTTGTTTTGTTTTGGCCAACTTGGCTTGGGCCAACAACGAGCGTGCGTTGTTATGGTTATGCGCTCAACCTCGGAGGCTCACTCGTTTGAATATTTGAGTGAAAAGCTATTCATAATTACAAAAATCCACATTCTGTGACGTGTTCGAGCCGTGCTAACCCCTTTCCTGTTGGTCTTGTGGCCTGCCGGCTAAAGTTTACAGTTCAAACATTGGTCATCACAATTAGGCGGCTGATTGAAGCAGGTTTTGAGTTACACGCACGCACAGTGCCATGACGAGGGGGTTGAACATGGCCTCAAACTCTCTCCCTCTCTCTCTACTACAATAATAATATAATATATAAGGCTGCTAGTTACCAAATGGAAATTTCTATAAACTGTTAATAAAAATGTAAATATATAGTAAAAACATTTTAATAAAAATTCAAAGAACTTTGCAATTAAAAAAAAATGTTTTTAGGAGCAGTCAATAGATAAAAAAAATCATTTTTTTTTTCAAAAGGAGAATTAAAGAAATAATTTAAATCAATCTATTTATTATATCTGATTTTTTTATAGAGAAAGAAATTAAAAAAGAAAAATTAATTAATTTAATAGTTGTTAAGAAAAGGAATTTTTATATTATTTAATTTTTTTATTTTTATTTTTTTAATTATATATAATTTTATTTTTTAAAATTTTATTTCGTTTATTTTTCTTTGTTTTTTCTTTCAATTTACCTAATTAATTATTATTATTATCGACAGCTAAGGCTCCTGAAGTATTAAGTCAGTAAAGAATGCAGCTATCTTCATTCCTCTAAGAAAACATTTTACTAAAATGAAATCCAATTTTCTACATAATGAGAGTAGTTTTCTCGCTATTCTTCTTCTTGCTTAACTCTTTGTAAATTAATTGAAATGAAAAATCTGTTTATCTTCATTACGGCAGAATTTTCTCTGTTTTGCTATCTGTTTGCTGTTTTCCTTAGCATTCTGAATAAAACATAATTTATATATGTGCTGGAGCAGAAAAACAGCACAGTTGATTATATTTATATATTCCACGATTATGGCTGATAGAAAAAAAGTTTTCTATAAACGGCTCAGTGAATGAAGCGCACAAAGAGCGCTTTAATGTTTCAATATAAATAGTTTGTCCCGCATGGGCCAAGTCCTTGACAAGTGTCCATGGCAATATGGGCAGCAGAGCGTGCTAAAATGCCCCAACGGGACATTGACATTTCTGGGCGCGCATTTCCGGCTTAGATTGTTTTGCATAACACTTTTAATTAATGTCAACACGAAAATGCAGCTGCAGTCGAGGCGATTCACTTGGCCCCGAGGCCCCAATATCATTGCATAAGTTTAATTTATTTGCTATTTCTCTGACCCTCCGTCCGTCCGTTCGTCTGTCCGTCTGCCCGTCCTTCTGGCTGCATGTCAAAGAGCGACTTTGGGCGCTTTAATTACAGTTGAGCGAACCAAACCGTTGACAGTATTTCGACCAAATGTTCAATTTGTTTATGCAATTTCCAGCAGAGAATTGCACTATGTAACCGAGCTGATAGGGAAAATACAAACGGTACCTCAGCCGTTAGCCGTTAGTCGTTAGCCTTTAGTCGTTCACTTCACAGTTAGTCATTCATTCACGCGACCACGACCACGTCCATATATCAACTGTTTTGGCTGCAGCGCCCGCTGCTGTACGGCAGAGCCGTAAGCCCATAAAAATGCATGAGCTCAGTGCAGGGGGTGGAGCAGCGGCCCAGCGTTTGGTAGGCATTTATGCATACACTCGCTCACTCACACACACGCACCCACATTTAGTCATTCACTCAGTCAGTCACTCACTCAGGCCTTCATTGGGCTTGTAATTATGCCTAGTTTTGGTGTCAGCTCTCTCTCACTATTTCTCTTTCTCTCTCTCTCTCTCTCTCTCTCTCTCTATCTCTCTCTCTCTTTCTCTTTGCGCTTAGCCATGCATTCTTTGCAGTCAATATATTATGCAGTTATTAGTGACACCAAAGGGCATTACGTACCAGGTTGCCGGACTGCATATATGGGTCAGTTGTAAGCACCTACTAAGCGGGCAGCGGAAATACGCTTTGAAGCTGCCTGTCAAAAGAGAGAAACACATGTCAAATAATGTTTAAGCATGGGATGAATAATACCTTTCTTAAGTTTATTTTTAAACATACTGGAAATTGTGAAAATTAAGAAATAATAAAGTTAGTTTATGCTACATTCGAAATATTTATTGCTAGAAATATGTAAAACTAGTTAATAGGAAAATAAACTATATTTGCATATTATTTTTCCCATCTTAGATTCCAAATATTTTTGAGACTCTGCTAAATGTACCACTATTTTCTCTACTACTTTTATAAATATTGTAATTTTTTTTAAAATGTTTTTTGCCAAATTAAAAATTAAAAATAAATAAATAGTGTTACTTTTGTATAGAGCTTAAAACAGAACAGTTATTACTGTGTATTACTGGCTGTGTAATATCAATAGTAGGATCGTATATATGAATGAGTATCGTAATGTTTGTCACGTATTTCATGCTGAGACTCTTATGTCCTACCTTGCAAAGGGGTACATCCCCTGGCAATACCACATCAAATTCTTCCTTTGTAAAGATCTATAAAAATACCAAAAATATCGACATTTCCTTTACTTGGGTTTTTGTATCATATCATTGCATCATACAGCAATCATTTATTGATTTATGTATTTTCCTGAGGCAATAAAACAAAGTCACGCATTGAACAAATTTCATTCAGTAAAAAATATCCAAACGTTTTTTCGTGATCCCCACCTTCCCACTGCTTAGCACTTGACATTTAAAATTTTGTGCGATCCAAAAAAAAGTAAACCACAACGCAAGATAATCTCAGGAAAATTCAGTTGGATTGTTTAGTCTTGCTCGTCTTTTGGCATTCGTTCACTGTTTGTGAGTGTGTGTGTATTGATGTGTGTGTGTGAGTGTGGATGTTTGCCTAGATTACTGACCATCGCCGGCACCTTTGTTCGAGTGTTGGGCTGGGAGCTTAGCCCTGGATGACTGGAGCGGCGCACGGGCTGTGGCGCTGCCAGAGAATTTCACCTCGCTGTCGTCATCACTGTACGAGGACATTTCATCAGAGCTGTATTGGAAATTGTCAATCTCAATCTCGTCCATGCTGTCGACCGGAGTGTCCATCTCGTCGACAGCATCAGCTGGAGTGGCATTGATTGGGGCGTGTGGCTTTGGCTTGGCGTTGCTGCAAGCCTTGTCGTGTGGCAAATTGGTGGAGCCGGAGCTTATCTTCTCGCTGAGATCCATGCTGCAGATGCCGGTCTGTGAGTTGTATTTCGGTTGCTCCTCCTTCATATCGCCCAGCTGCATCTGTGTGCAGAAGCGCTGTATTTGCCCCAACACTTCGCGCACGCCCAGCTCCGAGGACTTGACATTGACGCTCTGATCCGATGACGACTGGTGATCCTCCGTCGCCTGCTGGTGTGAGGACTTCGAAGTGCTGCGACATGCACAATTATTCTGCTCCTTGACGCAATCGATTGGTGCTTTCTTCAGACTAGCATAGCCCAGCTTCCTGCCCGTCAGCTGCTTGCCGGCCTTCATGTTGAAGGTGGCCGCCTGCTTGGCAACTCTCGTGGTCGTCATCGCTGTCGCCTTCGCATTGGGCATCGCTGGAGCCGGAGCCACTTTAGCAGACAGCTGATTGCCAGCAGTCAGTGTCTGCTGCTGGTAGAACATCTTGTCATATTCAGACTTCATGCACAGATACCGAAAGTGGCGTGTGTTCTCCTCTCCGTAGCGGATTACCTCTGCGTAAAGAAGCGTAAGGATGCGTGACCCCAAAAGCGAAAGCAATAAACTCGAATAACCTACTGTTGGTAACCTCCGTTTGCAGTTTGCCCAAATTCTCATTGGTCATCTTGAGCTCGTTCGAGAAGCGTTCCATTTTGTTAGCTAGGTCACGGAAATTCCGCGAAATTACATCTGAAATGGTTGTCTGAAAGCGAAAAGGATCTATCAGGATCAGTTGGCTGCAAGGCCAGCAGCCTGTGTATACTTACGCCAACGGCCTTTCTCACGGTCTGGCGTATGAGCTCGAAGAACTCCTCGGGATCCTCATCCTTCTCCTCCTCCTCCTCGGTGACAACGGTCCTTTGCATGCCGCCGCGCTGGCGCATATGCGCCGGACCACGTTGTTGCTGCTGCTGCTGTTGCTGGTGTTGCTGCTGCTGCTGATGTTGTTGCTGAAGTAATTGTTGCTGCTGGAGTTGCAGATGATGCTGCTGCTGGTGCTTCATATTCTGATGCGAGTGATGATGCATTTGCTGCATGTTCGTGTGGATGCTATTGTTGCTCGGCAAGTGCTGCTGTTGGTGTAGCTGGTGCTGTAGGGGATGTAGGGGATGTGGGGGATGCTGTGGGTGCTGCTGATTTGGATTCTGATGCGAATGGCCATGGGATCGGCGGCCATTCATCGAGTTGGCATTGAGCATCTGATCCTTGTCCGACAGCTCCGTGGGATTGGGATCCATCTCACAGTCTCTCGGCCCATAGGCCGTGCGCTGTGTCATCTGCAACGGCATCGCCTTGCCATACGGATGCCCGTGCCCATGTGGACGAGGATGGCAGTTGGCCTTGCTCTCTGCGGGCACAAAGTGCACCTTCGCCGGCTGGCCGGCCAGCGGCTGCCGAGCGCTGGGCTTGCTCCGTCGGTTCGACAGCGAACCGTAGCTGGCCATCTGGGTGGACGCCTGCTGGAGCTGCACCGGCAGCTGACCCGACTTGGCCGGATGGGTCATCACGGCACTGGGCGCTGCGCGCATATTCGTGGCGTTCAGCGGCACATTCGTAGTGATGTAATAATCGTTGGCAGTCACGTAGCTGCGCTGGGTGCGAGCGTCCCCCTGGCGCGAGGAGTTCACGCGCATGGCGGCCGTCTTGGTCATGCCCGGTTGCGGGATGGCCTGCAGTCGGGCCGGCTGCATGGGCTCCAATTTGGTGCCATATACCTCTTCGATGGGCTTACGTCGGTTAGCGCGCACCATCCCTAACAATTTGCCTATAGATCCTTGCAATGGAACTGAAACTTACCGCCAAAAGGTAAAACACAATTTGAAATGCAAAACAAGATCTCCTTGTGGTATTCTCATCAATAATCCCCTTTTTTTTTTGAGGGGGTCTCCTTAATACACAAAGTTCTTGTTACTTGTAAACTGAAATGTTGATAAATGTATAAAAATTTTTATTGTTTTGCATTTGTATATATCCAACTGACTGCTAAGGTTAAATGATTTGACATATTTAAAGGGAACGAATTTTGATGCTCCACTCAGAGCCAGCTGAGATTCGAAAGAACAATATTCGAATATTTATTTGAAATTAATTGAGACTGAAATGAAATCTGAATACCATAAATATTGACTAAAATTAAATAGAAATTGTAAATTCATCAAATCAAGCATCAGTTTATTTCGAGTATTCCAATTAGGTCGAACACTTTGGATCTCTGTGCTTTCGTCTATTTCTGCTGGCTCATTTGCAAAGCCAATGACATGAGTCGAAGTTCAATGTTTGCTGTCAACCATTTTGCCGGAAATATTTGTTTGATTTTACCAAATCGAAATGCTAATGAGCTCAGCTGCTTTGGTGCTTGGCGTTTGGCGCTGATTGCGATGTTTAAAGCGGTTTGCTTGCTCGGTCGAGTCCCATGGATTGGCGTAGATAAAAATGCGCGGCGTACCAATATGTGCAAGCAATTTATCAGATTATTTACCTTTGAACTCTGCTCGGCAGCTGGTTGTATCGGGCGTTGGGGCTCGTCAGATGCTGGACGCATCTGGAATTTTTAATGTTTGCCTAAGTGGCGGTACACTTGATATACACATGATAGCTTTAAGGCAGCCAAATTCGAAACATCATAGAATGCCTGCGGATACAGACGCTCACGATTTTGGTGGCAACGTAATTGGGTCAGCTGACTGTTGTTGTGTTGTTGTGCTAGTTGCTGCCTTGAGTTGCTCTGAAATCAAAACCATTCCACATGCGGCACCATTTTGATTCTTTGCTCATTATGCAAATTGCGCATACGACGTGTTCGCTGCTGGGCAACTGCTGGGCGCCGCACTATCACGCATTGATGTCTCTCTGTCTGTGTGTGTGTGTGTGTGTGTGTCTGCGTCAGTGTCTGTGCATATAATATAGGTGGCAAGCTGTTGCATGCGATGCGCAAGGACAAGACATACGCACATGCAGAGTAAGGCTTACACTCACTCTTAAAAGAATACGCACGTGCAATATATATAAATGAATTCGAATCATATATATATTTAAGTAACTTTTGAGTGAGTTATATTTTACAATGATCTGAAGAAAGTTATGTATTCTAACGCAGAGTTTCATTGGTTAACATACTTATTGCTCACACTGTACCCACATCTGTATAAGTATGGAGTCGATTCGTGTCAAGCATTGCCAACAACAGTCAACATTTTGATGACTTATGATTTTCAACGACTGTCTGGTGTGCACCACTGGAGCTGCCAGTGGTTCGAGCGCCATGCTGCAGCTGACCACAATGGCCGCTGTCTGCCGGAGATGCGGTTCTCCGTTGCCTTGATGTGCAATTGTTCAGTTCCACTGCAACGCTTTGTACCTCATCATCGCACTCATAAGCTTGCTCTCTATAGCTTTATTTGCATATGTCGGTTGCAGCTGTGCTGAGGCTAAGCATGTGTGCAGACATTATCCTTGTCATGCCAAATGCTCTACTTATTATAATCAGCTTCAGCTTCAGCTTGAGTTCCCTAAATGAGGACTGCTGATTACATTCGCCGGCTTTGTGGGCAAATTAACTGTTGCGCCCGGGAGTGGGACAACTGTGTCAGGAGTGACCCGCACGCGCTGGCATTTAAATGGATATTATTCATAAACAGTCATAAATAACGCATACTTAATTCTGTGGGACCGAGAGCGCATTAGACAGGCTTAAGGCGCCAAAACTCTCATGATGCATGCTTAACATTCCAAGTTTACACCATAAATCCAACAGAATGCGTACAAAACACAAGTCCAGCCAGTAATTTGTCGCGTGTTAAGTCTTAAGCAAAGAAAATAAATAAGTACATGGCAAATATTTGTACGAATATATATATATATATATATGAATATTTGTATTTGTATATATATATATTCACTCTATGAGCTGCCCAATTAGCCGGTGGAGACTCATGTGAGTCTCTCACAGATGCATAAATTTATCAGATGTCGTCAAGATCAACATATATATCATCGTGCAACACCCACGCACTCCGACGTCTTACAAACATACATGTATGTTGTTTCTAATTTCTGCTTATGCTTATAAAATCATGCTGTGGGGTTTATTGTTCATAAAGAAATTAGTGAAGAAATAGAAAAGCAAATATATAGATTAGAATATATAGATAAATAATATAAATAAATGAATAAACAAAAGAGTGAATAACAAATTAATAAAAATTGAAATACAAAATGAAAATAATATATATGTATACAAATATTTATTAAATTTTTAAATATTCAAGAAACGTAAAAATGAAACAAATAATAATTATTTATTATTAATTAAATTAATTAAGTGAGAATTATGCCGTCAGAAATTACCGCAGACCGCAGAATACTTATTCACGATGTAGATATTTCCGACATAGCTACGTGGTGTAGTGTGGTCAAGCCGATTATACACACATTCATTTATTCTGGTCTTTGAGATACATTTCCCGATTTGCCGCGCCCCTAGTGTGTGAATCGGAAAAATCTTTACATTTTACAACTCGACGATATATAAGAGTATATAGTTTTAGTATATAATATAGTATACAATATAGAAGTATATAACCAATAAACTCTTCTTTCTTTCGTGAATGAATGTAAAAATACGCATTTAACAAATTTACATAAAAATAGCAAAGTAAATTCTTTCTTTAAAACATTTATGCAATTATAATTAACATATTTTCTCAAGCTGCTTTCGAGGGTATGACAAAGCTGACGCCAGATATATTTATATTTAGTGTATATATTTTACAATTTCTTCAGTATATAATCGCTTCACGTGTGTGGCCAGAAGAAGTGTATAAATTTACTCGCTCGTATTTGTTTAATTTAAGCGCTCTTTATTGCTGTTGCTCGGCTGTTGCTTAAAGCATTCCCCACTTGACAGGCGAACATGACGAGTGTCGGCATTCATTGCCGTCGTCTCATTTCGCTGTGCTTTATGACTAAATGTGCGTAATAAATAAATACAACAATAATAAATTTACCAACTGAATATTGGCAAAAGTAAAATAAAAAAAAAATCAGAAAAAAAACGAACACTTTGATTATTTATGCGTTGCTGCCAAAGTTTTCGAATTGAGTCCAAATGCGATATTCATAAACGCAGCTGTTGCCATTTTGTATGCAATAACAAATTGCTTTGTTCAACTCTGATTGTTGACGATTATGTGTATTTTGATGGCTTTTTGTCATGCATTCACAATTTAAAGCAGAATCAAGAGCAGCTGGTGAACTCTGCTCGCACTGCATATCACTAAATAAGTGGGAATATGTTTTGCCTTTAAGATTTTTGTCCACTGATCTTTCGCCTGCCTGATTTGCATGGATCGCCAGAAATGAAATTGAATGCGTTGGTATTTGGGTCAACATATTTGCGTCTCTCAAATCAATTAAACGCATAAATATAAATATGCTTGAGTAAAAACAAAAACATGACGGACTACGAAATGTTTCACAAAAACATGAACCAAACGAAATGTTTACATTTTAATTTTACGATCATTTCAAACATAAAACATTTATTTCAATTTTTTAGATGTGTTTTTCCAATTAACAGGTCTATAATTAGAAATCATAGAAAAAAGTTGATGTTAGCAGTCGAAATAAATATTAATTTTAGCTCTTTCAATTGTTTAGTGTTTCAATTGGGTGTATTAGCCACAATTTGATAAGAAAGCTTTCGCTGGAGCATCGTGCTGCAATGTTGCTATGCAAAAAGCTTACGCATGTTGCTGGCAGCATTTGTGTTGGTCAGCAAATGTTGCTGGCGGCCACGTTGACAACTCAATTAAATAGTTGAATTATTACAAATGTTGACTACAAAGTACTTAAGGCACTTAGCATGTCAACGCGCATCCTCATTATCAAGTGCAGTGGCAGCCACTGACGTGCAACATTCAAGTGCAGCGGCAACACGTTAGCGCGCAACATGTGCGAAAAACCAGTTGGGCAACATAAACAAAAAACAGCTGTTCAGATTACTGGCTCAGTTTCGGGCGCCGGCAAAGCTTTCTGAAGTGAAATCAAGCAGCACCGCACAGCGACGTCAGCGCTGCACAGTGGACTCAGAACAGTGAAACTAGAATGGAGAATGGAGCGGTTTAATTACTAATAAAACAAATTATTTGAAAATTTGAAAAATATCAGTATAATTATGTATATTACATAACATGTACCAAAATAAAATTATGAAAAACTTAAATATTATTATATAATATTTTCATATACAATACAATAAAATAAAATTATAAAAAATTTTAATAAGATACGTACGTATATACGTATATACGTACATAAATACTAAGCTAAAATTTTAAACGAAAGAGAACACTGCAGTTTAATTAATAGTAATATTAAATAATATATAGTAAAAATTTATTAATTTAAAATATTAAAAAATTAGTCATTTTATAAATTTAGAATTCATAAATAATTTAATCAACTCATATTTGTTGTATGCATATTTACTAAAAAAAATATTTAAAATATTTAAAGCTTAATATAAATAAAACTAACAATTTGAAAAAAATTTCCAATTTATAAAATGCAAACAATTTTAAATCAAATATTAATAATAAATTTAAAAAAAATCATCATGTAAATATATATATATATATATTTTTTTTAATAAACAATTTAAATATTTGAAAATATATATATAGTATTTAATAAAAATATTTATATTATACATTATTTATAATAGCATATATCATTATTCGACACAACAGATATAGAATTAATACTGTAAACAACACATAATAAACTTAACAATTTCATAAACAAAGAAAAATGGCATATAATTCACTTGAACGTAATTTTCTAGCTTTCTTCTGCGTGGCCACTGTGCTTTGACGGCAGCAGCAGCAACAGCAGCAGCAACATCAGCAGCAGAAGCAGTAACGGCAACAGCAAACAGGAAAATCCGCACGACGATGCCACACAGCAGTTCAGTTCAATGCGAAATTGTGAATGAGCCAGACGGCGAATAGCTTACGTGCCGAAGCGCCAAGACTCTTGTGTGCGGAATATCGCGAAGTATTATTCGTAATAGGCACAAATGAAATGTGGATGTGTTTTATGTTGAACACTTAACTGGAGCCACAACCTTGGGCAAGCAAGCCGAAAGAAACGGCCAAGCGTAGTTGGCAATTGACAATTGGCAGCGGAAGGATAGTGGCTAAAAGCTAATTGACCGCAACAAGATCAAGATTTATGCGCGCGTGCGATTCGTGAAACGTGGCCAAAAAATAATAAAAATAAAACGAAAATATCAAAAACGGTGTCAAATCGAGTGTCGCTGTAAACAAGGTTAACAATTAATTGGCCAACTCGCGTGTGCATCGCGCAGAGAAGAATGTGCAGACAGCCGACAGACAGACTGTGAGCTGCAGCTCGTCAAAAGCCTCGATAAGAAGAAGACAAACCGCGCGGCAACGAGTGAAATTTTTGCTTGCCAAAAAATTTACAAAACTCAAGTGCAATTCACAAGTGGTTCGCGCAAATTGGCGGCACTTGTTTCACACTTTGCAACTCAAGCCCAATTGCAATTGCAAGCCAAGCGCCAAACACACATCGAATTGCAATTGCAATTTGAATTCATGCCCCGGCAAATAGTTGAGTGAGTATTGCGCAATTATAAGCTAAGCGTCGTGCCTCGGACTCTTAAGTATCTATTCAATTTACATATACATATGTATGTGTACATTTAGTTGACAGTGATAAATCTTAACATTTGCAAAAGTCATTCGATTTATTTCAATTATTGCCACAGAGTTATTTCTGTATATCAATCTGCCTTGCAGTTGATTTAATTAATACGCCTCTAAGTGCTCCCCGTCTGCGGCTCAAAGTAATTTTCCAAAAGTATTTGCACTCTGCCCTTAGATATAAATCATGTTGCAATTTCCCTATGCATTTCGAGTCGAGTGAAAACTTGCATTTGCAATTTATGCGTGTGCTTCCCCCAAGTGGGGGCATTTTGCATTTTTGATCAAACACACATTGTTATTGTAAACGGGCATTTGTGGAATTTCACAGCCAAATGCAGGCAAATTAATTGCTGAATGCAATATGCCAATGTGCATAAATATCGAATGAGATGAGAGATATGAGATTTACGTTATTTTAAACACTCTCTGAATAAATAAACTAATTAATTTAATGCAATCACTTGAACGGCAATTAACTCTTAATTGCAAACGGCAAATATTTGTTTTCATTTTTCAAATATATATACATATGTATGTGTGTGTGTGTGTCGAATCGAAACAACTTCTCATTGATTGTGTCACAAAGAACATTGTCAGCAGTTGGAAAAATTTAAAACTTTTTAATTTGACTTGTTCAGTTGGGGCTGAAGAATTCATTGGCCATTGCAATGGCTGAGGCAATGCAGCGAAAGCAAATGTTAATTGAATAAACCATGGCAAAGTTTTATCAACTTGCTGACAATTTTCAGTTCATTTGATCAGACAAAATCAAATAGTTTCCATCTCTGCTGAGATGCAGAACAAAAACTGTGCCAAGCTGTGGCTGCCACAGCTCACAAACAAAATCGAGCAGAAACATTCCACACTGCAGAAGTTTCTGAGGCTTTAGCCATGTCTTCGCAATCAATTAAGCATAAGTAATTAATGAACGATGGCCAGTGCTGCTAGATACCATAAAGTTCAACGATAGTGATAAGGGGTCTATAAATTTGTAGCTCTTAACTGCGCAGAGAACCGAAGACAAATTAAGGCTGCTCCACACTTTCTAGCCACATGCAGAAAAGGCAGAAAATAGAAAAACTTCATTGCCACCCCAGCATCGGCAGAGTTCAAATGTCAGTTATGGGCATGGGTGGAAACTCTAACCCCACAAGTCCGAGCACTGTCGCTCGCCCTGGCCCCTATATCATGTGTCCATGTGGGTCAGTTCGGTGTCCAGATTGTGATTGATCTGCGTTTAATGCCATTTTGTTGTTGAACGGAAGCGTAAAAATGGTTCGCTTTGAGCGATGACACGCACAAATCTCTGCCTGGAGAATTTTTTTTTTTTTTTTTTTTTTTTTTTTTTGAGAGAAAGCTGGATGACTTTAGGGCAAGTCGAAGTCTGTGAGGTTTGACGGAGCTGTTATGCGATACACATGCTCGACATATTTATGAAGTTGTTAGCTGGACGCGAGGCGATGCGCACATGCAATACGATGCTGGCAGCATATGTGAAGTTGTCCTTTTTTTTTTTTGGCAGGAGAATACTGAATCACTTACACGCATACACACACAGACAAAAAGAGAGTTTTGGGTTAGCTAATCATGCGGTATTTTGTACAACATTCTGTCAAGGGTCTAAAGCGACGGCTCATTTTGTGGAAGTATGTGGGCGTGGCCGTGTGCGGCAATGTTGATAGGCCGAGCGCTGATTTACAGCAGCTGTGAAATGCGCATAAATATGTCATCAAGCATGAAAAATCGGGCATTCCCAAATACGCTTACATTTTGGCAAAAATATAAAACATTTTATAGAGCAGAACAGATTCCAAGGAAATACAGAGATTGTTTGAGAAACTTTTAGAGGGAGATGCTTTGGGCGCAACGCATAACAAAAACCGCAAAACATTCACTGCAGACTACAAATCCGATAAGTATGTTTCCCGGAATGCCCCATACTATGGCATAAGCCTTGGTAAGCAGCCACTCAAGTTGAAAAATTAATGCCGAGCCGAGCAGTGAGCCAAGTCAATTCACAGCAGCCATCGCCGCAGTTGCCGAGATGTATGCAATGGCAATACCAGCCGGATCACGTATGAACGAGCATACTCACACACACACACACACACACAAACACGCACACATAGCTACTCCTATTGCGGCTTATAGTAATATTCTCATACCCATAAAGTAATAGAAATACGTGCGTGTAAAATTGCAAATGGTATTTGTATTTAAGCATTTTCCATTTGCTTTGGCATATTTCAGTTCTGTGATTTTCAATTTTTCCTCAATGCTTGAGCCGTGGGTCTTCCACATTTGCATTTCTGATTATGCGCTTATAGCCTTAGTAGCTACTTAAGTTCATATTAGACTACTACTTATGCTTAGCTGGAAAATATTTTGGCAGTTGTCGACTATTTTATCGCATATATTTGAATAAAAACTCACTTCTCTAACAGAATAAGAAAATTTCAAATTCCTATCTAGTTTTTCTTGCCGAATTACTTGACAAATTTGATCAGTCATTGACTGCACCACTGACTGACAAAAACAGGAAGTAGTCTATTACACAACCCACATCTCCCAACAGACACACACACACACATACACACAGTCTGTATCCAAACTGTCTGTCAGCTTCCGCCAGGTCTTATCTCTGTTCATAGAAATGGGCTCAACTTGAGTCTGTCGGTGATTTGTGACACCTAATTGAATTTTCCGTGCAATCAATTTGTCGATGCTTGAAACTAAGTGTAACTAATTTGTTTGTTCAAATTAAATTACTCAAGAGATCAACTTTAAGTCTATGTAAAAGCTGTTGCCTTAAATAAATCAATTTTAAATAATTTTTTACCAATTGTACAGCGTGTATCTTGTGTGAGCGCTCGCAAAATGTTCTGGGCTCTGGGGCAGCGCAATTTTCTGAGAAATTCATTTTATTAATTTCATCAGGCACTTTGGCAACAATGCCGCAGAATTCAAGGCAAACTGGCCAAAAAAATTCAACATTTTCAATTAAACTTTCTGCTATGCATTTACGCGCCTCGTGCATTAAAGGGTTTTCCAATATATGCCCAATTGCTCTCTGACAATAGCAACAACAGCGAAACACACACGAAATTGTCGCGACAAAAACTAAATGGAAAATGTCACATTAATGTTTGTCAGCAAAACTAGGGCATACATTTTGTCAAAATATAAAATATGCATCCAACGAGCGCACAAAAACATATTACAAAAAATAATTATAAAAAAAAAATATAATAATAATAAATAAATAAACGTGCTGTATAACAAACTGTGAAATATTGTCTAAAATTGGACTTTGCATGAATTCAATGAAATTTGAAATATTTGTGCATAATATTATCCGGCAATTAGTTTAATATCGATTATAATTTCATATAAATTGTTCAAATTTACATTAATTAAAGTATTATAAAAAAAACTACAATTATTTCCCATGACATAAGTAATGAATTTTAGTCCACCAATAATATTTATATATGCATATTTGTATTTTAAATGCATGTTTAATTTGCAATATGATAAACCTAAACAATTAGCAAATTACTAGTACTAATTATTAATTATTATGGTTTAGTCCCCAAAAAACTCAATCCACATATTGAGACTCTCTCTATTTTTTTTTTTTTTTTTTTTTTTTTTTTTGAAACGCTCAGGACGTTCTTTTAGAAGTTTTTGCTCTGTATTTTCTAGAAGTGATAGGCTAATTCATTTTTGTGCACATGTATCCCAATTACAGAGTATCGGATCTTCTTTTTCTTTTTTTTGCCTTTGACGAGCTGAACTTGGAATTCCTTATGCATGTTAATATACCTATTATAGTTATTCTTATTGTTCATTGCTTCGTGGATTGATATCGCTGCAACATTACTTTCTGGCTGACACCCACAGCTGCAACGCGTTAGTCCAGACATAACCACGGCCTTGTATAGCATTAGCTGTAAGCGAAGTCCCTAGTGTCAGTTAAATGTACTTCTCATTCAGTACTAGTCTGTGCTTTGTGCTTGTTTCGCTCTTATATGCTGCCTCCAAGTGAGCTGCCAGACCAACTCTACTCCTAGGTATTCCCAGTGAAACTGTGGGTCAATTTCTGGGTCTGAGAGAGAAGGTTAAGTGCATTGACTTTTCGGCGTTCACCACTGCTCTCAACTTTTGTAGTCTGTAAAATGCGTACTACAAATTTTTCATTTTTGATTTGTTTCGCATATTAGAAGAAAATAAAAATAATAATCAGATGTTATTTAAATTAAACTCTGAGAACTGTGTTCAAACTATAAAGCAAATAAAGCTAAGCCCATTTAAAAGAACTGCGGCCATTTGTTCTTTTTTTAAAATGAAAAAAATGCTTATAAAGTCTACTATGTTTTCAACAATTAAATAAATTAAAATTAAATAAATAATTAAATATTAAACAATGAATATTTTAATTTACCTACTTTCTTTTTTTTTTTTTTTATATATATATAAGACAGATGTACGTCCGCTTTAGTAGGAAATAGAATTAAAAGCTAAAATATTATTTTAAAAATTGTAGTAAGTATAGAAAAATTAACACAATACATTTTAAGGAATCGCGGCTATTTGTCTAGATTTTTTTAATAAGAAAATCTCTTTTAAATTATACTTTAATTTAAATTTTAAATTACTATTTAAAATTTGTATTTAAATATAACAAATTTAAAAGATAGAAAATCAATTTTTATTTAGTCATATTAAAGAGTAAGCCGACACCCATCCACATGTAAATTCTAAATTATAAATTATTATTGTTCGAGTTGTGCTTTAGGTTATTCTTGGCATAATTTGTCAGTGGCTTAGTCAGTGCCTTCGCAAAATTCCTGCGCCTTACTTTGCGAGAGTAAAAAAAACTCATTTATTGCGAAAAGTCTCGTTGAGCCAAAAAAATGTAAAAAAAAAAAAAAAAAAAAAAAAAAAAAAAACAATTACCAACAAAAACGAGGCAATAGAAGTGCAAGATGAGAAAATGGTATGGAAATCAGAAGAAGACACTATAAGACACGAGGACTACAGTTCAGACCGAGTGGAGGCTGATGTTAGAAAAGGCAGCGAAGGCGGCGAAGGCAGCTCAGCGCCAGCTGTCAATGATTTGTTTCAACAATTTTGGCTGTCGTGTCGTTAAACGCACATAAATATTGTGATTACCAATAATGTGCCGTCTGTCTCTCTGTCTGGCCGTCCAATTGTCTGGCTGTCTGACTGTCTGCTGCGCTTCTTTTTCTTCATCTTTTCCCACTCCCGCCGCATTGTCGTTTTTTGTGCTGTGTGCGGCACTTTTTTAATGATGCCACCGCCACATTATTGGGCGGCTGTCCCAGTGGGCGTTCGCCTCGGTTTGCTGCGGCTCGCACATTCGGCCCAGCGGCGAGCACATGTCTTTAAGAGAGGAGATCCCGTTGCACGAGTTATTTAATTTCGCACATTACGCGCAATTTATGTGCTCTTAACACTTTTGGCTTATTTATCGAGTGCATTTGACGGCCGACACGACGCCCCGTTCAATGTGCATTTAATTTTTATTGGCCGCGCAATTATCCATCTGCGTGAATCGGTCCTCGTTGGACGTTTCAATAATTTCATTTTTATTGTTATTGTCTCGCTATTGTGGACGGTAATATCATATCGCTTAACCACTTTTGCCGTCCGCCCGGGGGCTGCTGGCCGTACGCGAAATGCAAAAGTAATTTATTGGACTTAAAAATATCACGAATGCATTAACAGCCTCAGACGTTCAGTTGCCACTCACACTTGTCAGCAACGTTAATCATGTGTAGCTTGTGTGGGTGTGTGTGTGTGTGTGTGTGTGGGTATGTGCCCACCCACTGGGAAAAAAACACTTGGCGTGCATATTTAACTCGCTTATGCTCGCCACACAACGTGGCGTATGCGTAATGCCACACGTTAAGCACACATTTGTATATAAGCATGAGCCCCCATTCATAGAATATACTGTAGTGCTCGACTACGAAATACCCTTAACGAGCATGCACTATCAAATCTCAAGCAGCTAAGCCTAGTTATACAAAGCAGAACTTCACCTCGACCTGGAGTGGAATCTCAGTCTCCACTGCCACCCATCCCACTCCATTGTCTGTCATCAAAGTAGCGACTGCGCCACCTAACAACCTGCTGCCAATCCACACACAATTCAATCTGTATTGTGCTTCTTTCTGAATAGAATTCGATAAGAAATGCACGCATTTGAATGTGAGCTTGACGCTGATTGCCACGTGGCTGAGCCAATTGACCGAATGCTAACTTGTTTAGCTGACGAATTGAGCCGAATAGAAATGCAATTTTCAGCATATGATCCACATATTTTATTGTGTATACCTATCTTATATTAATTTTTAAAATATTTGTACTTCAAATTACATA
The DNA here is from genome assembly GCF_054131065.1 of Drosophila arizonae. Taxonomy (NCBI): domain Eukaryota; kingdom Metazoa; phylum Arthropoda; class Insecta; order Diptera; family Drosophilidae; genus Drosophila; species Drosophila arizonae. The sequence goes on from NC_142922.1 coordinate 26,744,188, forward strand.
TTAAAAATTATTTTTACATTTTTCCAAAATATATTAAGAGTGCATAAAGTACATAAATGTAAAATGAATTATGAAAAAGTTTTTCATATGTTCGTTGCAAACTATTATTATTGCTTAAATAATTTTAATTTAATTTAATTAAAAAAATTAAAATTAAGGCTATGATTGAGGGCAATTTAATTTAATTTAATAAGAATACTAACGGTTATATGTATTAAGATTATTTAAATTAGCTTATTATTATTTTTTAATTTTTATTTATTTATTTTATTTTATTAATTTTTTTTTTTTTTTTTTTTTTTTTTTTTTTTTTTTTTTTTGAGTTGAAATGTATTTTTTCTTACTTCTGCTATGATCAACGACAAGCTAGTTTTTTTTTCATAAAGGAGCAACGGATGATATATATTTTGATTAATCGAATTGGAAATTTTATACAATTATCCTGCGATTGCCTTCCCCACATAACAAATTTCACTATTCTATATAATTGAGATAAACGTAAACGGCTAGAACTAGAGTATGTCAACCGAATCTAGATAATAAATGTAAACTTAATGGTTCTGAAATGCGGCATTCTGCCTGTTACATGCACTTCAACAAATTCAGCATAACCAGAATTTGCACTTTCTAGGGTATTAAAAATAACTAAGCGTTTTTGCCAACAGTCAGTTCGCAGTGTCAGATGCTGCGCCTAGGGGCAGAATCCATTATTTCATGTCATGTTTTTTCTATCTATCTGAATTTACATTAAGATAAGTACTTGCTAGGACTTCGGGCAGACAAAAAATATTAAAAATAATCTATTACAAAAATGATTCGCTTGATACACAAATATTATCTTATGAATATAATAGTTTGAGGCTGTTTAAAGCACTTTAAGAACTAATGAGAAAAGGTTAATGGAACAGCTGCTGCGACACTGAGTGCGACGGCGCTAATGATAATGCTGAAGCAACAAAGTAAAGATTGATTACCAGAGTTGTTTCCAAGAATTTCGCTATTGTTGCCGGTTGAAGCTAGAGAGACATTAAAGCATTAAAGCCTGGCGCTGAGGTCGTAAAGCGTTTGCCTTGCGTGACCAAAGACACAAATTCAAGTTTAAATGTCTCATAAATCTTCGCGCTTTGGAGCCAGCTGAGCAGATAGCCAGGGCTATAAGCCACAACATATTTCACAATTTTATCGCAGCTGTGATTACAACACTCTCTCTCTCTCTCTCTTTGTTGCCTAATTGGGCCATGTGTGGGACAGGCCGCTCTGATAAGCGTGATGTATGCTAGCTGGCAGGTTGCCCATGTTGCCCCTGTTGGCTGTGTCAACTGTATTGGAATTCGACTGTTTACCAACTGGGCGTTGACAATAATAAGCAATGTCAGCAGGAAAACCAACACGACTCCAGCATTGGCAACATAAAGCGCCGGGCGCAGCTGTGATGAGGGAAATTGCTGTCATGAGCCTCAAAGTGAGTGAAAACAAAAACAGTGGGTCGCGTCAGTGCAGCGTACAGTGCAGCCTTCATAATTTGCCTTAAATGCGCACAAATGATGTCAGCGGCAGTCAAAAGAAAATCGTTCTGTTCGCTAATGGAACGACTGCTCATTAACATGTTGCACGCGCTGCAACTATGGCAATCATTCACTCAGTCAGTCAGTCAGTCAGTCAGTCAGTCAGGTAATCATGCAGCCAGGCAATCAACCATTCAACCAGTCACTCCAACGCGCTAGACAGCTGCCAGCTCTCATAGCGGCAATGCTGTACAAATTTCGTTGATTACAAAAATGTTTATAGTTCCGAAATGCTTTCACAATTATTCAGCTGCTGTTGAGTAAAAGTTTAGCCAATGCTATGAATGAACCAACTATCTGAAATGGGATTGGTTTATTTGTGTGTTTTCGGCATAGCTTATTTGAAACTAAATTTGTATTCCCTGAACCCATGGAAAATGAGAATTCGGGGTCTTGTGGTTTGGTGAAAATTTGCGTAGGTTGAAGCAAGCGTGGTCGGCCCCACAAATATTTTTAATCAGAATAAGTAACTGAGTTCATCTGGCCACGTCCAACCGAATATTCATATGCTGCATTGCTTAAGTACCATTATAGATGCCAATCTTATATCTATTGTGAGCGCTCTCGTACTTTATTAAGAACAGCTAAGTTTTTTCACAACTCTGACTCCAATTATTTATAAAGTCTAAATTAAGACTTGTCTATTTTGTTTAATTAGCCAATTATTTATACATGGATATAATGCTGTGCCTGCGGCGTTAGTATAGGCAAAAGAAATTTGATGCGAGAACAATTAGAAATGGAATAGATGAGAAATTTTAAACAGAATTGCTGAGTCAAAAGGATCGAAATGGCGAGTAGCGCAGCCGAGTACATGTTTAGAAATAACATAAAATATGAAGAGAAGAGAAACTTAACCTAGAGCATAAACTCTTTAATTTAATTTAAAATAATTAAATAATAATGAAATAATGAAATTCATAATAAATAAAAGTATGAATAACAAAATATATGCAAATAACATTTTTTTTAAATTAAAATACAATATTAAATATTAATACATAAAACAAAATAAGAACTTTGTATATTTGCCATCTTTTGATAATATCAACTAAACATAAATTATATTATAAATTAAATTATTATAAAAAATAAAATATTATAACATTTTTTATTTTTTTATTTTTTATTTTACGTTTGATTTATGTGTTTAAATTTTACTTAAACTATTCCAAAGCTATTTTCAAATCATTTCAAACGCCTAACGCATTAAAAAGCTGACTTTGATGCCGCTGCTTCTCCCGTTCGCTACTTCTCCTACTCCTGCAGCTATGACAATGCGAGTCAACTGAAATATGATTGAGAGTCGAGTGCAGGCAGAGAATTGCATTTCTCATCTTTGGGTTTACTCAAAAAGTGACTTGATAATTCGCATCGTCTGACTGCCTGTCAGATAAACCAGATAAATTATGTTTCTCGATGTGAGCCAACTGAAATCGAATGCATTGCGATGCATTTGAATGCAAAAACTATTGCAGCTCGCCCTTCAGGATGTTTGAGGCGATAGAAACTTACTTCAGCTTTGCTTGTTAAATTGCTTGTGCAGCTTATGGAGTTCTGCGAATCCTTAAGTATTTATCGATTCGAAATTCGCTTGATATAGCAATTGAATTAAGTAGCTTTCAGGTGAAATGATTTGATTAATATTTTCAATGAATGCAACGTAGGCGCAATTTCCATGAATCGGGTAAAAAACAGCCAATTATTTTCTGTGCATCTGATAAAAATATACAAAATAAAAACAATTTGAGTTGAAATTGATTTTTGAATGAATTCATATATTCATTATTTAATGAAATTTTATATATGAGTTAATATAATTTCTGTTTGGTGTCAATGCGAATGTTTCCATTTATTACAAAAATTAATTAAATATTGACATCAATCTCTATTATCTCTTTTTTATAACAATACGAACTATTTATCATTATTATTTTATGATTAAATGGGCTCAGACTGAATGACTAATATTTTGGCAAGGATAAATATTGTTATACACACGATAAGCTGAATGAGATAATATTCTTTATAGGCTTGAGCTCATCATCATGCTGATAATGACGTCAGAGAAAGCGAAATTCAATCAGTGGGACATAGACATGTGCCCATAAAAACAAATGTAACCTAAAATAAATATGCACAATGGCCCTTAAACGCATGCCAGCAAATACGACTGCACGTGCGATACTCAATTCTATTTACATGTGTTTGATTTTTGTCTATGAATAAAGTGGGGCAATCAAAGGTTAGACACGCGCACACACCTGCATTAGCCCACACGGCGACAAGTGGAGGTATGCAAACAGATGCGAAGAGCTGCGCTAAGACCACATGAAAGGAGTAAAATCCTGTGCAATGACGACGTCGCGTACGTGTCGAGCATAGGCAAAGGCCTGAAGGCGGGGGCAGAGGCGGGGGCACAGAAAAGTCAAAGCCGCGCACCGCAGGAGGCAAAAGACAGTACAATTAAGGAGCATCAGCCGCAGATGTATTATGCAGCAGCATCAAATGAGCAGGTTGCTTTTTGTTATTACATTTTTATTTTTATTTATTTTATTTTTGCTGTTAATGGCGTTGCTTGACTGTCATTTGCAGCATTGAAGTCTTTTATTGATTCGATTGCTTGAGAAAAGCGAGACAAATTATTTTACACCTGAACGATTTGTGACATGTCTGGAACTTGGCTGAGTTAAAAACTCGCTGTGTGCCTGACTAACTCGCCGAAAAACTGACAGACTCTGATTGGCAGCCAGCAGTTGAACTGTATCGACTATAAAATACCCAGTACTCTTCTTGCAACAGCTGAAAAGTATGCTATAGAATTCATTAAATAAATTGGCCCTGAAAACCATTGTGAATATCGTATGTAACTTATAATTAGTATATGATTAAGATTTGCTTTTGATCAGCTCAAGTTTTCTTTTTGTAATCATACAAATATTACATTAATTATAAGACTTCATAGCATAATTTTTTTTAAATTATATATATAATGCAGACGAAATGCAAAGGACACATATTAATATTTTATTTAGCATTAGGAATATAAAATATCAATGTTCCTTATAAGAATTTCATTTACATAGAAAGATGAACAGACCTGGCATAATACATTATCCTTTAATATTTTTATTCATTTAAGAAGAAGTAACCTAGCTTAAAATATTAACTTTTCATTTCACATACAAATTAATTTTCATTTTTAAATTAATTAATTTTTCAATGTGTATAGGTTATTGAAAATTTTGTTTATTTTAAATTTTGTAATTTCAATTAATATTACATGTTTTATTTGCGTTTGAAGTTGCAAAATAAAAAAAAATCTTCCTAAGATTAAAGTTGAGCACTGGATATTATATATTATATAGACACCCTATAAACACTGTTATGCTGGGTATAAAATGTTTGCAGCTTTGTCTTAGACTTCACGCCTTCTGATTTACATTTTGGTCGTTGCCCGCACCTCAACTTTCCCTCTCTCTCTCTCTCTTCCTTTCTTCACTGTTCTAATTACAGGCCTGCCAAAAAAGCCGCTGTCGCACAGTTGTTCTGCCATACCCCATGTGGCACACATACATACACACATACACATATACATATATGTACGTATTTGGCATTGCAGATTGAAACCAGTGAAATTTCTGATTTCTGCCCATTGACAGTTTGCTGGCTGCTGCTACGACTGCCGCGACTTCTCCGACTGCTGCTGCTGCTGCTGCTGCTTCTGTAGGTGTTGAGAGATCCATTTATCTGTTATTTGTCGTCGCTCTATATAGCCACATGTACATATATCTGGCTCGCGTTGTAGACACGATGTTGTCTGTCTCTGGCTTTGTTTGTACTTCTTTTGGCTCGGTGGCATCGCCCATGCTGTGGCCATTTCCTTTCGTGAGTTTTCAATTTCGAATTTGCAACTTTTTTGTATATGTATGAATGTGTATATATTATTTGACTTGCTGGCCTGCAATCGCAACTTTTGTTTGCGTTTATTAAAATTGCTTTTTACAAATTTACATGGAAAACTGCGACTGGGACTGGGACTAGGCCACTTCCTGGCGCAACACGTGCTACCGACCTTATTCAGCATTTAATTAAATATCTGGCTTATTTCGACTCACACCAATGCAATGCACTTTGATCGGGCTGCCCTGCTTTAATTGTTTGCACAGAGCGACAAATGCGGTGCCAAGTTCGTTGACCAGTCACACCAAAGCCAGCACCACCAACGCCAGTCAACGCCTCCACCTCGAGAATCAACAGCAGCAGCAGCCTCAACAGTTTTTTGATTAATTAACGCGCGACGGCCTTTTGGGCAGAGACTCGGGCATGAGTCTGATTCTTGGTCTGGGCAATGCGACAAACGCGTGAACTGAACATTCGACAAGTGATGTTCATTTAGCTATTTTCTAGCTGCACTTAATTCGCCCATTTATCAATTTCAGTTACATTATTTATCAAATATATTTTGAGAGTATATAAACATTTATTTATATTTGACAATTTATATAATGAAATGTTTGTATAAATATTTTTTAAATCAATTTTGAGCTCTAACAGTACACAGTTGATAATAAATACAGAATTATAATATATTTTTTAATTTTGTAATTCTTTGTTTTTTGTTTTTTTTTTTTTTTTTTTTTTTTTTTTGTTAACATTATAATTTGTAAATTTTTTATTTTTTATTTTTATTTTTCTATAAAATAATATTTTAAAATTATTTGAATTCATTTATTATAATTTTTTAATACTTATTTATTTATTTAATTGTAATATTGCCTATTTTCCCTGTCATTAATATTATATATTTATTTGACAATTAAAAAATGAAATAAATTTCTTTATGCAGAACTTTTGTTAGCCTTTTGTTTAGCATTTTATTTGGGTCAGGGCGGAGCTTTAATTCAACTTGTCTGCATTGCGGTTGTGGTATTCCCTATTCGCTGTACTTCTGTCTAATTAAGTCAAGTTCAAAATTCTATTTAAGATGAAAACGCGTCGCCAGCAAACAGTGTGCACCGCATAAATTATACACTACTATGGAATCTAAAAATATATTCTGTGCTCGCTGTCCGACAGTCAGTCTGCCTGTCTATGTGTCGGCCGATCTAGCTGTCTGTCTGTCCATCTGGCTGGGGAGGAGGCTAGGGTAACTTGGGCAACGTAGTTTCATTTACAGCTGCCGCTGCTGGCCAGCCGATTTCTATTACAGTTTTGTTGCATATTTTATCAAGTTGATTACTTTTTGGGAAATTTAATAAAAAGTGCTCCAGTTAAGTCAAGCAAGTCAATGTGGGTGGCAAAGCGATAAAAGGACTCTAGTCACAAAGTGGTTTCTTGAAATGAGCATTATAACAACTCGCAAGTACACATAAATAATATTAATAACTTATTCACAGGCATTTCCGCTGCTTTGCCACCCTGGCTAATTAATGCCTGCCCCCGTTACCCCTTGGCGATTAATTTCACGTCGGCTTGGCATAACTAATGCAGTCGAATATTTGCCGAAGGCAGCATAATTTATTTATAATTGACTAAATGGGCTCGGGGCAATCGGGCGTGGTCAGGTGGCAGCCACAGCATCCGGCTGCGTTCATTCATTCATTTGTTCGTGCGTTCGTTCGCTCGTTCGTTGATTCATTTCCATGAATTTAATTATTCCGCATAATTTATTCCTTTTGTTTTCGCTGCCCCATTCAGGTGCAAATTATTTAAATTTAAGCATTCAATAAAGGGTACTCCAACGTTATGCCAAAGCACTCAAGTGCCCAAGTAATGCCTAACAGTTTTCCGCATCCTCTGGCTTGTGTGTTTTAAGGCCGCATTCGCATTCACATTCGTTGGCCTTCGTGCTTGGGTGGTCTGATTTGGCAGACGGCTGTGCTGGCATTTAAAGTGCTCTACTTGGGTCCATTTAATGCGCAAATAATGCAGGCATGTCTGCGAATAGCTAAAGGCATTATTAAAGTATCAATTTACAAGAGCTTGTCATTCAAATTTGTACGCATATCGCTCATACGCACTGTGTGCGTCTCTCTTGGCCTCGAGCCACACACATGTTGCTCCGGCAGCAATAAGAACACATTAGCTGTTGACATTTTGACAGACAGACGCCGATAAGCAGAAAAATACAACAACAACAAAACGAAAAGAAAAAAAGAAAGACAAATTGATTAAGGCGACACTGTGTGATTAGAAGATACCCTGTAAAGTAAATATCGACTGCAGGTATTTTACATGACTTCTATGTAAAGACATACAAAGTAGTAATTAAATAACTATACTTAAATATTAATGTATATAAAGGTGAGGCATGAAATCATTATCTATATTTCCATACTTATCATCCTTTTAAATATAAATTTGTATAAATATTTTTATTATTCATATTTACATTCACATTTAATTATTTGTAATAGTAATAATATAATTAAATGATGATATTTAAATATTTACTAAACATTATTAAATTTGTCTTAATATTACATTAACTCTATTATTTTATAAATTAAAGTAAATATATAAATAGAACATAATAAACATTAGTATTAATATAATTATATTTTATTTATTTATTTTTTTATATACATTGATTCTATTATCTTATAAATTAAATTAAATATATCAATATAACATTATAAACATTAGTATTAATATTATTATATTTTATTCATATATATAATTTGATTAAAATTAATATAACACTCACACAAAAAAGGCACTACACTGCATTGCGACTGACTGCCAGGAATTTCGAAAGACAACTGAACGAGCTCTGCAGCAGACTCGCCTTTTATAGGCGACAGAGACTCACTCAACATGGATCTAAACTCATATGCTTATAGAGTTGATTTTGTTATGCTCGCTCCACGACTAAGAAGAGGCTTCAACTCTTCTATATAGATCATGGGTATTTTAGACAAAGAGATGAACAAGCATAAGAGCACGACTCGTTCGACTCGGCTTCTCGCTCAGATCGTATATTTATTTAGGCCCCAGAGACTTGTGCTCTTTTAGAGTGGTGTGTATGCTCGAGTCTTCAACTCCTCTGTATAGATCGTGGGCACGACATGGACACGAAAAGAGCAAATGACTATGACTCGTTTGATTACGCTACATATTATCATATAGGCGCACTCAGATCAGTTGGACTCGTTATGCTCATATTTAGTATTTAGCTGTATTTAGCTCTTCTCTATAGATCATGTATGGAGCATATTCGGCAGTGCTTAGTTGTTAGTTAATTCTATATAAATTCCAATCTCTTATCAATAAATAAATATATTATATTCATGACTCTTTCGACTGCGCCTCACGCTCACATCAAGAATTCAAATTCCTTATGGATTACAGTATATACTCTGCTGATCAATTGTCGATGAGTTCAAGGCATCTATAAAAAGCAACAGTGTCAAGTGTGTGGGTGTGTGTGTCGTCTTCGACGTGTACGTGTGTCGAAAATTAATAATAAATCCGCTTGGCAGTCGCAAGACTTTATCAATTGCGAAACTGTTGTTGTGTGCTGTGTGTTTCAGTTTTGTTTCTGTGCTGAAAGCTTTAAATATAACTAAGCAAAAGTCCACGCGTCTGTCTAGGCCGCACAACATGTCGTATACGCAATTTTCCTCTTCTTTTCTTTCCTTTTTGACATTACGTTCCTTGGTGCAGCTGCAGAATTAAATGCTGTCAGCTTAAAGAACACAAGAACATATTTGTGTCTGGTTAGCAAGCTGCCTAAATGACAGCCTACTCAGACACACGTACACCAAAGTTTTCTTTATTTCAAGTCATAATCATAATGTCTGGCAATTGATAGGAGTGAAAACTTCAAATTTATCGCTAGCGGCGTGCCCTAACAGAATCTCAAGTGGCAAATGTTTCGATGCGATTTGGCTAACACACTTGCGTATATTTGTCTAACTTTTGTAAAAGGCCGCCCACACACACACACACTCGCTTTTATAAGGTGTGTGTGTGTGTGTACGTGTGTGTTTGCGTGTGTCTCCTTGCGCGTGGTTGTGTGGCAGCTGCCAGACAAGAACGTCCCCCTGCCGGCGTCTGTTGTGGCTTCATTGTTTCCCAAACTGTTATACAGGTGCTACAAATTTGAATACAAATGCACGAACACCTGTGTGTAATAATAAAATGAAATGCCATTCAATGCCGCACGACGACAGACCCGACGGCTGTTTGGCCACTGGAGACACCCAGCGCCATGCTGGCCAGCTTGAAGATGCTGGCAAAAGTTTCATCCGGCAAGTTTTCAATGTCGTTTACATTTCTATTTCGCATTGAAATAACCGAGCATGAGCTGCAAGAAAAAAGCGTTTTCCCTGAACTAAAGAACAGTTGTGACTGACTAAATGAACTTATGTAGTTCGAGAACATCTTAAACTGTGCCAAGCCAAAAAGATATTCAGGTAAATTAAAAACTTCTCTACATTCTATATACCCTTCTGACGTTGCCTTACAGCGTATCTGAGCATTTCATTTGCCGCTGCCATTGAGACAGCACAGCGAGCCGTTTTTCCAAACTCGTAGCAAAGGCTTCATTTGAAATTACGTGCGACTATTTTCGTCTGCCATTTAGATTTTCAGTTAGCGGCTACTTGAGATGCGCGACAGTCCCATTAACGGCCTCTAAGCCAGACTAATTTTGTCTGGCATTTGCCCTGCGACTATTTAGCATTAAACAGCTGAAAATATTAAGCAATTGCACAGCAGCAACGACCTTCAACCAATCAAAACAAAAGACAATTACAATAAAAATTTCTCCTTATTAAGCTGTTAAAGTTCGCGAAATTATCAAAGACTGTTGTAATTTCATATTTAATTATAGAGTATATATACATTATATACACTGTACGTATGCATCTATTCATTTTAACAGGGGAGACGTATTAAAAATTGTTTTTGTTTTTAGCCAAATATTTAATCGCAGCTCTACATCGCAAATCTCCACCTACTTTTAGTGACTTCAATTTGGTAATAAGAAATATCTATTATTTTTGAAGGTGCCATAAAAATTAACTTTAATGTGCAGCTATATATTTTTGGAATATTGCTATAATTTAATTTATAGTTACATTATATTGAAGGAAATCATTGTACACATTGTTTTGTAAAGCACTAAGAAAATGATTTATTTTATTTGTATTTTATTTTAACTTAACTTAATTGAACTTATTTTGTTTTTATTTTTTTTTTTATATATATTTTATTTTTATTTTATAATTCATTTATATATATTTTTTTTTAATATTATTCCTAATTTATTTTATTTATTTAAATATTTTACACATTACTAATTATTGTGAAAAATAGAGTAAAATTAAAATAAAAGTATATTATATTATATATTATAATTTGTTATTTATTTTAATTGATATGAGACACTATATTTTTGTAAAGTTTCGTTCTATTAAAACGTTGTATTTAACATTTCTTTTTTAGGAATACTAGATACTCTACACATTTTTATTTAAACATAATAATATATATATTGGCAATTTGTATGAAAAGTAACATTAGCAAAAAGTCGTCAATATTCGAATAATTTGATTCTTCCCATTTATTATAAAAATTTAGCGATAGTCACTAGCCAATTGTCTGCCATCTCGATATTGGCTCAATAATGTAGAGTAATGTCAGGAGTGCAGGACACTAAGTCTTGGTTAATTATTTGTCCTGTCAAGTATTTCACTAGCAAAAGCACTCTTTAGTAGGGCAGTATAATCACCCATTTTATAGGTTTCTCAATTGCTTCAGGCCATTGTTGTATTTCAAAAAGCAAGTGCTGCTCATACTTGCTGTGGCTTCGAGTGTGACTCATAACTTCTGTCGACCAGATGGAATGCAAACATAAAAAGTTTTCAACAGTTCTGCCAGTCTGTTTGAGAGACAAAGTCAATCTAACAATGCCATCTTTTAGTATGTTTGACTATCAGCTCGTTCAAATATGAGCGCTTTTTGCTGCAAAGCAAACAACAACAAAAGTGAGTTCACAAATAAAAACATAATAAAAAAAAAAAAAAAACCGTTGCAGTTAAAATGTTTATTTTTGCGAAAGTAGTGCTCGCCTGTCTCCATGGCATACTCGACTGCCAATTATCCTTTATATGGCATGCACACGTCACGCTCCATAAAATTGAAATGAAATACTAAATTTGTGTCGTCATTGTGCTGATTGCCATGAACTGCAATTGCACATGTGACGCAATATTCTGAAGGGGCGCAACGCGTGGCCCAGCTCCCGCCCATAAACATAACGCAAAGTGTACTAAGCCAAAGCATAAGCTCAAAAAATATGAGTGCAGAAACAATGCAATACAAATGCCAAAAAAAAAAAAAACGAAAAGGAAAAAGAGAAGAAATAAAAAAGAAATACAGACGCAGCGTGGCCTGCTGCTAGGTCTGCTGACCCAATAAAGTCTGTGTGCTGGGCAGGCCATGCTCGTATTTTTGCAGTTGAATCAATTTTTCATTTCGTGGCAGGATGGCGACGCCACGCCGTGTCCGGGCAATATGCTCTCTCTCTCTCTCTCTCTCTCTCTCTCTCTCTCTCTCTCACACACACACTCTCTGACTGGGCGCAGACAACGTAATGGCTTAAATATAATGGCGGTCGCAATCAAAAGCGCAAACAATACAAAACAAAACATAAATATGCAGCAAGTGGCCGTAAAGTCATGTGGCAGAGGCAGCAGCTGCTGCCGCGACTCCTGCTGCCACTGCAGGAGGCAACGCTGCAACTAACAAAGGCAAAAGTGTCAGCTCTTAAGCTGTCAGATTGTCAGATTTTCAAATTGTCGAATTGGCGTAACAAATGCCACAAGCTCAACTCTACGCTTTCCCATCTCCATTTCTCTCTATCTCAACTGAGAACTGAGAGCTGTGAACTGGGAACTTAGAATTGCTCATTCGCCGCTCGAGGCGTCAAAAAACAAGAGCTGCATTAAGTTGAGCCACTGCCACTGCCATTGCCATTGCTTTTTTCCCGTCGAACCCAACGCGGCTTGATGCCAGCGCCAATTGTGGCCAACTGAAAAAAAAACAAGTAAGAAGACTCTAGTCGAGACTGCTCGACTAGGAGATACCCTGAACCCTCTAAGCATATATTCTAATCATTCTGCACTTCTTTTATGCACACATACATACACATGCACTTATAAGCACGCGCTCTGCTAACTGCGCAGTAAGCAGCGGCTGCGCTTGGGCTGCGCTGCAGTGTGGGCAATATTATGAGAATTTATTTGTCGAATAATTTCTTTTGTAAACATATGATCTTAATGAAACTTTCAGAGTGTAATCATATGGTAAATATGTGTGTACATTCCAAAGCACAAGTCTCTACTACTTGAAATGCGTTTTTTACAAATTGGGGGCGAAGGGGGCGTGGTATCCAAAATCTGTAAATTACAAAATCTTTGTATCTATTAACTTTATATACAACACAAATTTGAAGACTCCAGATCTAAAAATGCTCAAATTAGGCTAAAAAAACAAAATCAATTTTTCGATTATTCTCGATAAAAAAGTTATCGGACGATTTATCGAAAAAATAAAGCAAACTCGTACTGCGTATGGTACACACGAGTATGCATGCCAAATTTCAGCTCTCTAGCTCTTATAACTTCTGAGATCGACGCACTCATACGGACGGACGGACGGACGGACGGACAGACGGACAGGGCTATATCGACTCAGCTCGTCACGCTGATCAAGAATATATATACTTTGTGGGGTCTACCACGCTTCCTTCTGCCCGTTACATACTTTTTCACAAAACCATTATACCCTGATTTCCCATTTTCAATGGGTTCAGGGTATAATAAAATGAAATAAATAAATCCAATGCAAGAAAAGTGGCGCAGCCCAGGAATTTTGGCTTCTCATTGTCTGAAACTGTCTGCATTTCGGCTGACAGCTTAGTCAAAATACGTCAATCAAAGTGAACCAAAGCGTAGAGCAAAACAAATAAAATCAAATACTCGATGGCGCGTTAGCTTCAGCTCGTGTCTAGGCCATGAATAGAAGAAGCTTTGCCGAATATTTCAGATATTTTGCATGCAAATTAAATGCGCATTAGCAGCATCTGCAATAGACTTAAACTTGAATGCCAAACTGCTTATGCAAAGTCCAAATGGGTTGAGCCGATTATATTATTTTATTTTTAAGGATTTTCTCAATTTACATAGGCATAAAGCACAATTTTAATGTTGAAGTCAAGGCGACCAACGAACCGGTTCCAGCTCATTTTATTTATTCCAATTCAGATTTATCTATTTAATCCATCCGTCTAGAAACATATGAACTTTTTATACAGATAGACGTTAGACAGTCAAAATGTTATTTTTTGGTCTAGCTCGATATAAATTTGAATAAGTATCGAATGCATTTATGTTATATTTACATTAAGGATGTTTAAATATTTTTGACATGAAACCCAAAATAAAACAGTACAAAATTGTTAGAAAAATATTAATTATATAATAATAACATTAATAATTTTATTATAATAATTTAGTAATTTAAAACATATAAAAAAAGAACATACTTAAATAATCTACTAGATATTTATATTTTTTAATAAATATTTCCGCCAGAAATTTCCAAATTAAAATAATAATTTTAAAATTTCTTTGGAAAAAAATGCGCAACAATATTTGATTAACTTTTTAAAAGCTTTTTTAATTATTAACTTGTAATGAACTTGTTTATTAGCATTGAAGTGGAAACTTGATGCGGAGCTCAACATTTTATACGATTTATACTCAGTGTATGTGAAGTGAAAGTATTATATTTCTATTTTGGAAATATTTGCAGCACTATGAAGAGGGTGAGGCCAATATAGAAAATATATTAATACTTGAGCAGAATTAAAAACTGAAGTGATCTGGCCTTGTCTGACGCACACTCTCTAACCCGATTTAGTAATCCCTGGATGAATAAAATAGAGAAAAGAGTCTGACCTGCGAGTCCGTCTGTTTGTATTAAGTTTGTAACACTATCGCATCAAATTTATTTCACATCATTGATAAGTCTACTATTGCCATCATATTGTCTTAAATCGATATATGTAAATATAATACTTATACCATATGTATTTCAGCTGAATTAAGACTTTAGATCTGAATACATCAACTAATTTGACATCTAATTAATTGCAAAATATGTACAATTACTATTTCATTCATTTATATATAGCTACTCGTATAAAATTGTGAGCTTCAGCTCTGCAAGGACTGGCAAGGGTATCCGCTGGTCAAGCACTGCCGAGCAGAGAACTTTTACAACTTTTAGTTTTCACTAGACAATGAAAAACATTTCAACTACCAGATTCTATTTGAGTTCCTTAGTAATTATGCACATATTTAAACAAAACTAAATGCATCACTTTTAATGAATATTGTGCTGCAATATGCTGCACACGAGCTATGCACAAAGCGCAATTGTTGCTTTGAGCAGTTCGTGTAAGCCCATAGAAATAGAACCGCTTTAAAAACATAAAGTTTTACTCGCAGCTACAAATTGTTCGCATTTTGCTGACGGTGCAAAGTTTGCGCCATTGCACAGCAGACGGAAACGCTGCGTATACGCAATATATCATATTTGATATACTTTTAACGTGGCGCACTTCAAAGCGTTTGCCTTTTAGGTGACAGTTTGCTAGCACATTTCTAGTAATTATTTTCTGCAATGTAGCAACCCAACCACAAAGGCGCCACGTTACCGCTGCCAGCGGTGTGGTGTGGTGGGGGAGGTGGTGCGACGGGTGGGCGAAACACAAAACAGACGCCGCAACGCATTTGTTGGCCATGTGCCAAAATGTGAAACTATGCGCATGTAAAATGCAATAAAAAGTGATAAATATAAGTGTATAAGCATCGGAGGTGCCGACATGTGGCCACGCCTCAAATGCCCCTAAGGAGCAGCAGCAGCAGCAGCCACTGGACTAAATTGAAGGTGTTACACACAGCTGAGCTGGCCTGTACGTGTGCTAATATATCATTGGGCCAAATAGTTGCGTGCCCGCATTCAAATTGTGTGAGCTTTAAATAAAATTTATTTGGCTGCTTGAGGCACGTTGCGACTGTCAGGCAGTCGAGCAGCCGCTGGCTAATCAGTTGACATTTTGAAGCGATTTTAATTTTAAGCCGCTGTCAAAGGTCACACCAAACAGTTAAAGATACGAACACAGAGAGCGAGAGAGAGAGAGAGAGACAGTCAGACTGCCAGCCAGACAGAGTCACATATGCAGAACTTTTAAGGCCACGCAAAGAGTTCAAAAGGTCCTTTCGCTGGCCCCGGCTGAGGCGTGCGTGTTGCCCGGCCATTGCCATTGTTGGCAACATGAGCTAATTGTTCAAGTTATTGTTATCAGCCATGAACAATCTTACAATCCGTTTCATGTCCGCCGGGGTCAAGACATGCATATGCTTAATTCAATTAGGGACGTGATGATAATCACTCCTTGATACGTGCCCTTCCAAATCGCTGAGCAGAAAACTTTCGCAGCGATTGATTTATGTGTGTATGGAAAATGTTAACTTAACACTTGACGAATTTAGTTTTGCTAACGAAATGAATTCAAGCAAATAATTGAGTAGATTTCAATGGCTTAATCTAGCTGAATTTTGTATATTTTTTTTTAGTTAGTTATTTAGCTTAACAGGGGTCAACATTCTTCGACTGTTGCAGCAGAAGCTGTCAGCCTTATCGATGTAGACAAATAAGATGAGATTATCTCATGACTGTCGTCTCTTAGGGAACTGAATTTATTTATTTACGTTTTATATTCTCCTATTTCTCTCTCGTATACTTTGAGCTTGTTCTTTGACATATTCCACCAACGTTCATCTTGATAAGGAAAGTCAGTGAGTCTGCTTGCGACTCTCTTAAATTGCAATCTTATTCGTGCTAGACATGAATAGTCTGCTTGTGTAATTAATTTCAGCTCTTTATCATTAATTTGCATTTTTAATTTATTTAATTTCTTAGCACCTATTTAAGACTCTTAAACTTCCAAAATAAAGGCCGATTTCAGTGACAAAACCATATTTAACATATTAAAAAGTTTGCCATTAATTTTACTCCTCCTCCTGTCCAGGCCTCAACGAAAGTTGAACAGAGAATTAGGCAGCGGCAATTTTTGGGCAAATCCGTACCCTTATCATTCTCGGGCGCTAAAGTTTGACACCTACAAAAGTCGCATACGGCGCCACATTTATAACAGAAGGTTCTGTACACGACCTGAGCTGAAATTAATCCAGCTAAACAGGTAAATACACACAAAATGCGAACACCGACACACACACACACACACAGACACACAGACAACGGCTGGTGCCCAAACCCAAAACCAAAACGAAACCAAAAACCAATCCCTGTCCCCAGACAAACGCCATGTCAGCCGTGGGGCAAGTGGTTTGGCGTAATGCCAGCGAGTGCTTAAAGCGTTCATTATGCAGCTGTGGATTTATGAGTGGCTGTTTATGTACGCAAGCTTAACAGGTCTTGTGGCATGCCAATTGTCGTTGCACTTAGCGTGCTTAATGTGCAAAGCGACTGTATTAATGAGTTTTTCAATTTGCATTGCAGCAACAGCACTCTGTACGACATGGCTCATGCCTAAGCTGGGCCACACACACGCACACACACAAGCAAGAGGGAGCATGTTGCATCTGAGGCTTTTCGATAGCTCGTTCTATTATACGCTGGCCTCCGTGTCGTCGGGCATGCTGCCACCCCCTCAGGCGACCAATGGCAGCCAGTTGACGCTGAATGGCACAACAGTCGCGGCGCCCGGTGTGGAGGCTGCAGTTAATCTGACATATTTTACACCTGCGAACTCACACGTGATGCTGGCGCCGACGCCAACGACCGCCAGTGCCGCCCAGACGACAGCGGCGACAATGGCAGCAGCAGCAACGACGGCAACAGCAACGACAACAGCAGCAACAGCAGCAACAACATCGCCCGGCAGCGATTTCCAGGCAGCAGCAGCAGCCGGCGACAACGCGACGACGCCATATGCGGGCGAATTGGACAACTTGAATTCGTTCTACTTTTACGAGGTGGGTAGCCAACAAATGTATATACATATATATATTAGAAATATCTTAGAGCTCCGGCTCGTGGCATTGTCTTCTGAGTCAGCGCATCTGCGCGGAGCGCACTCAGCTAATTTATGCATTGAAAACCAGGACAAGCTGCAATAGGGCTGCCCAAAATCATTCTATATTAACTTTTTGTTTCATTCAATTGATTTGGCAAAGCAGCACTACGAGGGTGGGTCGAAAGGAATGAGCTAGATGATATATAAGATAAATATAAAACATAAAAAAAAAACAAGTAAGAAAACTCTAGTCGAGAGTGCTCGACTAGATACTACCCTGAACCCAACAAATAAAAATGCTCATTTAGTATGGCTGAAATTTCAATTTCGATGTATTTAAAAATATAAATAAAATACCAAACTCATTTAATAAAATATAAAAATATTTTGAAATAATTAAAAAAAAATTAACATCAGTTGCATCGACCGGGATTCGAACCGCGACTCCTCGGTCGAGCGTCATGCTGCTAACACACTAGGCCACCTCACTCCTGCTAGTGGCGCTGGCAAAACTCAAATAGATTTACTGCTGCAGCGCCATCTACCAAAACTAAATGAAACTAACTGCTGATGTGATTCTAAGAATCTGCTAGAATAACCAAACTATTAAAAACGCACATAAAGTATAGTTAAAATTTCAATTTCGGTGTATTTAAAAATATAAATTAAATAGAAAACGTATTTATGAAAATATAAAAATATTTTGAAACAATTAAAAAAAAAAAACATCAGTGTTGCACCGATCGGGATTCGAACCGCGACTTCTTGATCGAGCGTCATGCACCTAACACACTAGGCCACCCCACTCCTGCTGGTGGCGCTGGCAAAACTCAAATAGATTCACTGCTGCAGCGCCATCTACCAAAACTAAACGAAACTAACAGCTGATGTGATTCAACGAATGTTTTTGTTGTAGCTGCTGCACGTGCGTTTGTTAATTGGCCAAATATTTGATTATTTTTTATTAATTTTTGACTGAACGGAATTTAATGAAACTTTCAGCATATGATCTACATATTATATTGAATATTTGAGAAATTTGAAAAAAGAAAAATCATTCACAATTAGCTATAGAGGCACCTGATTTGAACTTGAATGTTTTTACTCGATAAAAACATAACGGGATGATTTATCGAATTTTAAAAGCAAACTCGACGTCCGCGCTGTATATACGGTCATTTTAAAAAAAAATTCAAGTCTCTAGCTCTTATATCTTCGGAAATCGACGCGTTCAAACATACGGACAGACGGACAGACGGACAGACGGACAGACGGACGGACGGACAGACGGACAGACGGACAGACGGACAGACAGACAGACGGACAGGGCTAAATCGACTCAGCTCGTCGCCCTGATCAAGAATATATATACTTTGTGGGGTCTGCCACGCCTCCTTCTGCCTGTTACATACATTTCAACAAAACCATTATACCCTGATTTCCCATTTTCAATGGGTTCAGGGTATAAAAATAAAATAATAATAATAAAATTAAAATAAAGCAATATAGCCATATAATAGTATTCATTACAGAGCAGATAAAATATAATCAACATTCTGTCATACATAACCAAATGATTTTATTTATCTTATTTACTTTATTCATTTATTTCATGTTTATTTCATTTATTATTATTTTTTTATAAGACAATTCATCATCTCGCATCATCTCTATTATGTTAACCTAAGCTTTTGCAGTTTTCAAGCAACCCTCGCATTTAGAATGCATGTGAATGACTTTGGCTACAAACTGCAAAGTTTTTTTATTCGCTTGCCGCAAAATCAAACTGAACTGAGCAGAGCAGAGCAGAGCAGCGCAGCGCAGAACATTGGCAGACAAAACTCTTGGCGCTCTTGGCCGGGGTCACAGTCGGCAGCTGTTGCCATGTTTTTGTTTTGGTACAAATTTGAATTTTGCGCAAGTTGAAAGCGACTCGAAGTGCTCTCTGGGACAGAATGACAACGCACAATAATGAGGCAGACTGTTGGCAAATGTCATTTGTTTCGCAGCTGCAAATTAGAAATGAAATCGCAAGATGAGCCACAGAGTGAGGGGGGCAGGGGTGGTTGCTCTCTCGGTTAATTTGCATGGCTGGCGGGCGTGGCTTATCAATTGGGCAATCAATCAGCGGTCGCAAGTCGTGACAACAACTTCGATTAAACTAAACTTCCGTTTTTTCTTGCCATTGCCATAAAAGCCGAACCGTGGGGCGGGGAGAGGCAAACGCCGCCAAGTGTGGCACGCATGCAACGTGTAATGAAATCTCCACACGCGCCATCGTATAAATCACGCCAACGAGCTGCCATTGTTAAAGCGGAAATAGCCTTAAACCCAAGACGTTTGTCCCCGCGCCCCACCCCGTCAACCAATCTTTGCTGCCAATCGCTCAAAGTGTGTGTGTGTGAGTGAGAGTGTGTGTGTATGTTTGCCATAAATTTGGATCTATTTAAATGAGCAGCACAAAAAGTAAGAAGCCAAATTCCAACACACACTCACACACACACACACATACTGCCAGCATATGGCTGACAAAGAGTAGAGCTGAGTCCTCCACCTTGCCCCGCGCGTCTGCCCGTCTAACAATGACAAAGTTGTAAAAAGCAAAGCAAAAAACAAAATCGAGCAAAAAAAAAGATGGAATCAAAGCAGGCGTAGGCTACAAATGCCAACAGCTTATTGATTCGAGTGCTAGTTTTTATGTGCGCCCATCGGAGTATCCTTATAAAGAAAAGGATCGCAAGGGTAAGCATATAATTCATCTTCGTCTCGACTGGACGAAACATAAGTTTGCCCCTTGCACAGATATTTGCGACATATTGACAGTCCAAATGTTTTACATATAAACCAAATATTTTTCTTTTTCTATTGGTTTAGGCAAATCAAGCAAATGGCTTCTCGACTTGACTCGTTGATAGATGTTAATATCTGTTTGTTTAGAGCAGCCTTTTCCCTTATTTGCATTCGCTAAAAATAACAATATTGAAATTTATATATTCCATGGACTAAGCCAGACACAGCAAAAAATTTAAAATAAATAATCCTTTTATTAATAAACCAGATGCCTAGACATCTCAGCGTCGCAATTTCAGCTCTTTAGCCATGGCCATTCTCGACGGCTGAACGACAGGGATACGAAGGGTTTAGCTAACGGTGTCATATTTCAGTCCGGCTTAGCTGGGGCTGCTGTGAAATTTGAATAGTTTCAATGTGAACTCGACTTAAACGATGCAAATAAATGACCAAGCTAAATGAAATGAAATAAAGTGATTTATTATGCAGTGAAAGCTTACGCAAGTTGTCTAAATACTTAAGAGATTAACTAACTAAAGTAGAGAATGTAACATATATAATATATTACGCATACGCCACGTGGACGGCTTAAGATTGTGTAATCAATAAATAATAAGTAAAATGTATACATCAATTACATTCATAAACACATACATGCACATACATAAATACATTTCGAAAATCATACGCCACGTGAGCTCTGCTCAAATTTAAATTGCTTAAGCATTAGATGACAGCAATGATGCAAAGCAAATCAAATGCTGATTAAATCAACAGAATAACCTGTGCAGAGCCATACAGAGTGTGGATGGCATTAAAGCTCGTCGACATGGAGTCCATACTCGCACATTGGCAAGGCCATGCCCCGGAGACTAATCTTGGCTCTGACACAGATATGCCAATTACAGCTGCATCACACTCTGCACGCGGCGCCCGAAAGGTTAGACAAAGTCAAATATGACAGCTCATGCCAAATCGAGCAGCGAGCGGCCAATGCGGACGACCATGGCCAGCTCGAACGGATTGCAGTGTATCCAGTATCTGCGTCTATCCCAGCTCGAGCCGGGAGCTTTGCCCCTTTGCTTGGGAGCTCGGCTGCTGGACTGCTGGAATGAGCAGCAATTTCGTTTCATGTGCAAGCAGCTTTGCCTTTGCTAGTTGCTGGATTTTTCCACATGCTTTCAGGCATCCCCCCAATCGCACACACTCACACACACGCTCGCACGATTAGCCGAGAGCAAAAACAAAAACATTGCGCAATTTTATGTATGTTTGCTAGCAAAATCGAAGCATATTATGCAGCCGCACACGCAGCTACTCGCTTTGTTTGTCAGCTCAACTCCAGAAATGTGCTCCTCCAGCTACTTTGCCAGCTCATGTCCGTTCTATTTGCTATAGCTGCACGACCACACACGTCATTCCCATTTCCTTGGCTTGGCTTTAAACATTAAATTCCAGCAATTTGGCCCTTTGTTTCACTCACTCAGACAAAATTGTTCGCTGTCCGCTGTCCGCCGTCCGCCGTCCGCTATCGGGTGGCCAAGGACTCAAAGCCGTCTGACATGTGGGTGAGTGAGTGGCGCTAATGACCCTGGTAGCAGTTACTCAATATACCTTGAGCCTGCTGAACCTTCTCGACGTCACCCGTCGCTCGTCTCAAGGCCTCTTAGCACTTGTTTTTCATAATCCACTCTTACTTTATTTTTAGCCCAGCCCAGCGACGACGTCCTGTCGCGCTGTGTATGAGTGCTTATTATATACGATTATTATATATATTTATTTATAAGCATTCAATAGCTACAACAATAGCGACCTTCGGCCCATGTGGCCATCAAAAGGCAACATTAATTGAAGACTTTGTCAGGCATCGCGCACAATAGGAAATGTATGAGATTTCACCAAATGTTTACTTGATAATACAGCGCCATACTCTAAGCCAAGTTAGATTTTGTAAGGCTTTAGTTTTAGCTGTTTGCACAAAATTGACAATGTTAAAAAGTTTTTTTTATTTTTATTCTTTTCTTAGCATACAATTTATGCTTTTATAGTGAATGTTCAAACTTTAGAATTTTATTTAAATTTTTTATTGTTATAATTTAGTTTTTTATACATGAAAACTTTATATTATTTTAACTAAAGACTGTTTTAGCTTTTTATACAAACTGTAAGAACTTGATTTTATTTTTAGTTTTGTTTAATCAGTCTAAGCTGTCTATAGTAAATGCCAAATCTCAGAAATTGTACATTCATTTTATTTTATCAGAATACGTTTCAAGTTTTTATAGAAAAACAAAATTTTTAGTTATGTAAAGTTTAGCTTCTTATTGAAAATGTCCCAACAAAAAAAAAAATATTTAATTTTTTATCTTCATATGCAGTGTTAGCTATTCATAAACAATAATAAGTCTAGAAAATTTTATTTTTCTTTTTAATCTTTTATCAAAAAATGTATAACTGTCTTTAAGAAATGTAAAGACTTAAACATTTAAATTATTTTTTATTCTTTAATCTGAATTTTTAATTTATATTTATTTATCAGAGCACAGTTGATGTTGTTTCTAGAAAATATAAAATTTTTTAAATTCCATCTTTTTTTATATTTTTTTAGGTTTTTATAACAAAATGTGAAAGCTTGAAATTCCTATATTTCATTTTATTTTTAAACAGAAAGCAGTTTTAGCTGTTTACAGAGAACGTAAACTCTTACAAATTCCATCTTCAATTTTATTGTTTCATCAGAATTTATAAATCGAACTTGAAATTGTATTCCAAAGAATCTATTGTGTCACTTAAATGCTCTTACTTGAGATATTTTATAAACTCTATATACCACATGTCTGTTAAAGCTGATCTTATATAGAGTCATTCACCGATGAGACCTGCTGCCAGTTAGCGTTAATCTAGCAAGAAAATGTATCTTAAGCTCGCTTTTCAAGCACAATTAAGCATGCATAAAAAGCATTGCTGAAAACGCAACTGTAAATTATATATGAGAATTAGACTTGAACGTCTGCATGCGAGTTATACATATATATAGATAGAGAGAGTGAGAAAGATATATGTATGTGCATGCTCCACATTTATCACGTGTCTCGACGACGACTCGGCGTCTGAAGGTTAAACGCTTAGCGGTCACAAAGCGACATCATTAACCAAGGGCTGTGAGTTGGTTGGATTGCTGAGCCAGTGGGACGTTGGTGTTCCCCCTTTTAACAATTTAATTTGCCACAAGTCGACACTGGCAATGGGCAGCGGCAGTGGCAGGGAAATTCGTGTGCGTGTGGAGCTCCAAGCGGTTTCTGCACAAGGCCAGACGAGACGAGGCTTCACTTGGATTGTTTATTGTGTATGTGTGTGTAAATTTGGCCAACAGATAGACATGGATGATTGAGGCGCAGGCGTGGCAATAATTACACTCGCAGTGCTTTAACACGAATTAAAGCATGGCCGAAGAGGCCAGGCGAAGACGTGCATAGTTGGCTTTTAATTGCATTTGACAAAACAGAAGAAATTGACTCGAGCACATCGAAGCAGAGTGAAGTGGCCCATGTGGATGCTGAAAGCTGACAATGTGGCCCATGGGAGGCACTGGCAAGCGAAAAAATGAGCTAACAACATTATGTGCTCTTGGCCAAGTTAATAAATGAACGCAGCATCAATGCTAGCAACATGCAATGTCACAGGCCGCAGGGTTCAGTCCGCCATAAAATACGTTTTGACAAGTCTTTTATCTGGCACGTCGCCCGCTCTATGTGTATATGTGTGTGTATGTGCGTGAGAGAGAGGGGCGATTTATAAAGCTTAGGATTTGCTGCCATCAGGCTGTATTCGTGTCCAGCTCAGCTCGTCAATTCTGTGGTCGCTGTGCGTGCTCTCGATTATTTCGCTATGATTGTACCAGAGCCTTATGAAATATTATTATTATTGTTAGACAGTTAAATATATATACTCTCGCGATCTCTCTCTCTCTCTCGCCCTCTCAATGTCAATGCACTTCCGTGTGTGGCTGTGCTTTAATGCTGACTCCAATGTCTATTGACTTTTCAGCATCACTGACTTCTGGCAGCTCATTAACTGTGCATTAGCACCGACATTCCTTCGTTACATAGTTCAATGCTCATACCGGGCCCGGTTCAATGTGCTGGGGCGGGTTGGCTCTATATAATTTGTATTTGACACTTTTCTTAGGGCGGCATTCCTCAAGTTTTCAAGTGTCACTTGGCCCACAAAAATCAATAGACGAAACGACTTTTCCAGCTAATTGCAATAATTTGTGTCTTGATGCCTGTGGCATCTATCAGCTCAGCTCTCAGCCAGCTAGACCCCTCATCACGTAAAGGATTTATTGTCGAACTTTACGACAGACAAACAACAACAACAACAACGATCAGAACTTTAAGCACAAGCATGAGCAAAAGTGTTAATTTCACAAATATATTTCTATGGACGACTTGGATCGGAGCAAATGGCTATTAAAGTTAATTGTTGGTTTATTTGTTACGCTTGAACTTTGAACCCGATGTTTATGTTTGGCTAATGTCCTCAATTAAAAGGGGTTGCAAACTTTGCCAGCAACCCCTCGATGCTCACTTAAAGCAGCAATTGATTGTGCGTAACAAGCTGTGACAGAGCTACTCTACATTAAAGGATGCTCAAATTAATTGTATTTAGTGTGAGATGCCAGTTCACTTTACCTAATGCGACAATCGATTAAATGAGCCATCGTTAAATCACAGCTTTAATTTCAATTTACTTCAATTTATGTAGGTTATTTTTAAATGTAATTAAAATTTGAAACATGTTTGCATTCGCTGAACAAAGAATGAGCCGCCAAAGCCCTGGAAACACATGAAACCACAAGAGTTGCAGCTCATCCAGCGCTTTAACGAGAATGTATTATGTTTCTTTCAGCCAAGGCTGGGGACGTGACGCGGAGTGTGGCAGGCGACTCAAAGGCGCAACTTTGTGTGTCGAGCGAAACAGTCAAAAGTTGAAGCTCCCGCTCTCCTCATACATGCATAGACTCAACTTAAAGGCAGCAAAATAAAAACTTGTAGTTTGCATAAGTTCAATGGAAAAAGAAAAGACAAAAAAAAAGGATAAGAAAAATTCAAGTCTGGCTCAAAGAAATTCTTTTCCGTCAGCAAATGAGATGCTCAGGCACTTGATTGAGGATTAAAGGCAAAAGCCAATCAATTTTCAGGAATGCGAGCGGCAGGCAGGCGCTTAATAGCTCCAAGTGGCGTTAAAGGCGATCTATAAAAAAAGCACATAAAAATCAAAGAAGTAAACAAATTAAAGCAAAATCCGAAACAGCGTAATATGATTTCATTGTCTAGCAATAAAAGCTCTTGTGCAATCTGCAAATAAACTTTAGTCCAACTTTTCAGTTTGGAGTAAATCATGCGGCCCCTTGCTATAAATAATCAGGACTCTGCCCACGACCATTTGGCCAGGCGCTGGCCACGCCCCAGTCGTGTCGGCACATAATTTGTGGAATAAAATACTCGAACATGGCCAAATTGAAACAAAATTAAATTGCTATAAATCAAGTTGGCGTTAATAGCGTTTCAGTGATAGCCATTAAGTAGGCGTCGCCATGGGCTGCCACGAAGCAGCTGAGCAGCTGAGCAGCTGAGCTGCAAATAAACAGTGCGAAGGACGCACGCAGACTTTGCCAAGCATATGTGAGGATGTGTGAGGATGAGGATGTGTCAGGATGTTTGTTTGCCTTGGGACTGGGACTCTGCTTCGTCTTCGTCGTCTTCTTCTTCTTTACTTTTTGTGTATGTTTTCTTTTTAACGCCTAATTGATTTGTATTTTACATGTTTGCCTGGGAGCAACTGCAGACGGCTGTGGTGCTGGGGCAGACCATGAGGGAGCATGAGAGTGGAGCAGAGGGATAGAGCATCGTATTCACAATTGTTTTGGCAACTCGCTGCTGTTATTGTAATCACTGAGGAATATGCTCGATGAAGCGCAAGCAATGCCTGAAGGCATATCTGATGTCCTGTTTGTTGACAAATGCGTTCGATTCCAATGATTTTTGATATTTGTATTTAGTTAACTGGGAACTGCTGTTCAAATAACATCAATGAACAGAACTGAACCAAGAACTCCAACTTCAATATACAGACAACCATATCGAAATAATAAATATTTTTTATATCAAATTGCTGGGGTTGCTCTCAATATTTTAAAGATTAATATGTTTAAATCAGATATGGGGAAAATTTATAACAGCTATAAATATTAGATATCTAATATTATATATATGAGTTTGAAATGTCGTAAATATTTGTATTGCAGAATCAATATTTAAATATGATATTCCAATAGATAAAAGCATATAACATGGAAAATGCAAATAAAATATTTTTTTTTCATTTTTACTGCTCTTTATTTCGCTTGAACATTTATTTATAATCATATGAAGATTATGCTACAAAGAATAAAACATTAAAACGCTTCTCTATATGCCACAAATTATTTTTATTACGAAAAAAATAGATAAAAGGGTCAAGCAACTTATGTATTTAGCCACGATAATCGTAATCAAACAACCTTCACCAATGTCAGACACCCACACATAAAATGGATTTCAGCCAAAGGCGCTATCGCAAGTAATGAGTGTGAACATTTCTTTTGTGATTATTATTTGTATTATTTGTAATCATTTCGGAAGTTGCCCTAATGTAAGACACAAGGCGACATTCGCGCTTTGTGCTCAAAGCGGACACAAGCAAGCAGCGCGGGCGATAAGAGCTAGGATAGAACAATGAAGCGGAGTGCGATTTAACATCCTGCTACACAAACACCAACACACACACACACACACACACACACACACACAAGCGACACAAACACACATCAAAATGGCAGCCACTTGACGTTTGTAGAAATGAAATGAAACACGAAATTAAATTTCATTTCATAAGCACAAAATGCCACTCACTGCATGTGGCAGGAAGCAACAGACAAAACTAAAACAACAACAAAAACAACAACAACAAAACAAAACCAAAAATATGTTGCACGATGAACTGTGGAAAAAGCTGTGAAGCATTCACACTGCGAGGCAATGACAATTTGCATTCATAAGCAGCAGCAGCAGGAGCAGCAGCAGCAGCAGGAGCAGCAGCAGCAGCAGGAGCAGGCAGTCAACAATAAATTTAGCATAGACCAAGTCGATTACAGTTTTACAGCCATTCAGTGTGGCCACTGCACACGCTGCGTATGAGTAATATGCGAAGTAAGGCCGCACAAAACGGCGCTACAAGTTTACCCGGAAACGGAAGCGCACGAGCGCGCACATACGCCCAGAAACACACACACATACATGCACATATATAATCCATGACGCAGTCGCCTGCTGTTTTGTCTAGGTGCATGCAGCTGTAAGAAACTTGCAAACAGTCGACAGAAGGTCGCTGGAACGCAAACGAAAACAAAAATAGTTGACTATGTCGGGGCTTGGATGGAGAAAAAAAAGAAACCTGCAGACGCGACCCAGGGGCACTTAAAAAATCGTAAAAAGAAGAACCCAAACAACTACAACAAAAAGTTGAAGAAAAGTGGCTGTAGAACGCGAGCACAAGTTGTACATTATGCAAATGGGCAAAGCGTTGAAGTCCGCGCCTAAGGACCGCCAGGCCAGATAATTGCAGCTGAATTTGGAGTGCACTAAAAATAAGTAATACCAAATTGCAGGCAAAGTGGCATAAAAAAGAGCAGCTCCAGCCTGAGCAAAACATTCTGCCCAGCACTTGGGCGGCTTTTGTGCAAGCGCGTAATCTGCTTAATGAGAAAACGCCGAGGCGACAACGAACAGCGAATTTGTACCCAGCAAATACTTGAGACACAAGCCGAGTGCCTCAACCCGACGGGAAACTTCAAGTGCAAGTCGAGTAAACACGAAAAAAAAGAGAGAAAAGAGAAAGGAGAAAAGAAAGGAGAATCAAATGAAACCCCGTCAGCAGCACACTGAGCCCGAGCATCAGTCCGAGTGGAGCGTGGAACTGGGTCAGCGCCAGCGCAGTTGACAGCGCACCAAAGTATGCAATGAATTGCGGGCGCTTTAAATGAAATTAAATGAAATGACTTCAACAAATTTCATGATGATGAATTGTGTTTTTATTACGCGCCACTTGGGAGCTAATGAAGCTAGCGAACTAAATTTAAATATGGAAAGGCCATTTACTCCACTCCATGCATGTGCTCTTGTCCCGTTTGTCAACAGAGAAAAATTTATTTATTGCTGTTTAAACAAATAAATAAATAATGAATTCATTATATTCAACTGATTAACCACGAGTGCATTTAAATGTTGAATGCTTTTTATTTCATTTGATTTTTATTTAACTTAAACAAACAAAAACTGAGTGTGTGTCCATGATCACAGCGATTTATATTTTTTAAATAAAATATAATATTCTTAAAATATTTCGCCTCAGAAAATAAATATATAAATATAAATATAAAAAAATAATAATAAAAAATATTATAAAAATAAAAATAAATAAAAAATAAAAATAAAAAGCAGATATTACTTAATATAATATAATTTTAAAAAAATAATAATTTAATAAATATATAAAATAATATAATATTAATTTAACAATAAAAAAAATCAAAATATATCTGTTTAATAACTAATTGGATTTGTTTAATTGCTTGTTCTAAACAAATTTATCTTAAATAACTTAACTAGATTCCATGATAACTCTGTTCTAAGCAGAGTCAAACAAGTGATGTCACTCACAAATATTTTCCAAGCCAAGTAATATTTTCCATCTATTTAAGATGGCCCCTTCTGTTTAATGCAGCTTTGTATAAATTTATATTTTCTCGAGATAAATACTTCCATTCCGGCTGCACTTTGATTTCAGAACTTTACAGTCAAAGTTAGCAGCTTTATCGCCTGCATCCGAGTCAATCTGGGGCTGTTGTCGATTAACTTGCAGCATCTTAATTACGAGAGAAGTTTGCACTCTTTTGTTGTTTATCATTTCAGGCATGACCAGCTCGTAAGCAACTGCCTGGAAATTTAATTTATTGCGAAATTCATAAAATCTGCATCTGCTTGTGAGTTGAATGCTGTCTGATAGTTTATTTGTGTTCGACACCTACTCGCAAGTCATCAGAAGCCACATCAAAGTGACGGAAACACGTACACGTAGAACAGAAGCTACCCAGACCTAAACCAAATGAAATGCAACAAAAACAAAGTTTTTGGGGAATATGTGGGATGGGAACGTGCCGGTACTATTTATGCCATTCTTAGAAACTGGAACAAACATCCCCTTTTTAGGAAAGCGAGTGCTTATTGCCATTGCCATTGGCATTGCCATTGCGAGGTCTCCGCATCAGATGCTGCCGCTGCTGCTGCTGCTGCTGCTGGTGCTGCTGCTGGTGCTGCTGCTGCTGCTGCTGCTGCTGCTGCTGCTGCTGCTGCTGCTGCTTCTGCTGCTGCTGCTGCTGCTGATGATGATGAGTAGAGTGAAAATCTGTCAGGCAACTTCTGCTCATGTTGAACTTTATTAATGCCGAATGCATATGGCCAACTTATGTGCTTGTTTTTCCGCCCTCCGTATGCCAGCTGCTTTCAGCGCTGCATTTGTCATTTGCCACATAATATACTTTAATGGCAGTGCCGCTAGTTGCGCAAAGAAATAGAAACTTAAAAGTAAAATGCTGCTAGCGCGTGTAAAAGTCGCGTACGCCTCGATGCTTTGTACGTGCGCAATGTCACACACACACACACATGAGCAGACACAATGTCGCTTGGTGTATGTGTGAGTGCATAAATGATTAAGTGCGTGCTTACACTTGGTTTGCACTGCACGTACAGTCCATGCATTTTTGCCTTTGACACAAAGCACTTTATAATGCCCGCCCACACAATCAAACACACTCACCCACACACACCCACACACATACATCAATTGCACATTAAGACATTTTCTATTGCATTTGATTCCCATTTTATACACGTTAACCTTTTTCAATCAACCATTTCCATTGTAATTACATAGCTTGTTTCAATTTGTGTTTCTCTGCCAATTGACAGCAACCCACATTGCGTATACGTAATGTTAGCACTGACAGCATACATATATGTGGTATTTAATAAAATACTGTGATTTGTCACTGCAACAGCTCCTCATGTCACATATTTTTTGATATTTATTAAGTGAGACCAACGACTGACACTTTGTAAGTTTCCTCACTCATTTCTGTGCTAATTAAAAGACTGAAGCAAAGCAAAATCAATTCCATTATGCTGATTTATATGACATTAAACTTATTGCATTTAAATGTAGAAAATTTATTGATTAAGCAATAGTTAAGGAAAACTGTTGTCAACTTTTCCAATTAAATATATGTATTTTAATCATGGCTCGCAAATAAGTGATAAAAATACACACTCACTATCGCTCTTGGCAAGAGTATTCATGTCTCTTTTTGTCGTTTTCGTCTTTGAGTGAGCTATTTGCTTGACACTCTTTATAGAGCATCGTTTCGGGATGGATACGATCAAGGCGCGCACAATGAGGCGCAGTAAGTGTCGGATAAGAAAGGGTCTCTGCAAACAGTCTTCACTTTCACATACACATGCACACATTGATACTCACATAACCTGTTAATGTGTCTAGCAAGCGCAACTCGCGCTTACATACCAACCCATGCACAAAAGGTATTTTGCTGCATTGAGCTCAAGAAAATAGTCTTGGAGTAACGAGAACGGAATAACCGAAAAATAAGAAAATAAAAACACACATTTAAAGATCAATTGCAAAGCCGTTTCTCTTATTTTCTTTTCTGTTTGTGAGTGAAAAACACCGATTTGCGCACTTAAAAAAAACACTTGACGAATACTACTACTAAGAGGAAAGAAATGTAAACATTAAAAATTATTATTATTATTTTTAAAATTAAATTGAATTTAATAAGTAATTTTTTAATTTTTTTAAAACAAGCAAAATTAATAAACCTAAAAAATATTTTCTTTGCAAATTTTTGTTTATAAACTATAAAATTGGATACAACTTTAAACATGATTATGCCCGAAATTAAATATTCATATACTCTTCCTGAGATTCCTTTGTTTGCATTCCATTTAGAGCAGTCTGTTCATTACAAGAAACTTCAACACTTTCAAGACAACAAAATTAGACCAAAAGAAACTTCAAAGAGCTAAATTAACGCCACTCAAAAAATGCAAGTTTACATAATTACATCGTGCTAAATGCCCTGACTGAAGCTTCAGTTCTCTCGCTGCGCTACAAATTTAATTATAGCTGAAACAGTAAAGTTCTCAGCTTGATCATTAGTGGGCGGTAGCCCAACAAAATGCTGAGTTACAACAATCCATTTTAAGTACCTAAATTTCAGGAAGGCAAGCTCTCTTTTTTTTCTGACTTGACTTTTCGTTTTTTAAGTAAAACTATCAGGGCCGAGGAGCAGGCCAACACGTAGTCAATCCCTCAGCGGCAACAGAACCGCAGCAATTTGCATAACACGAACGGGGCACACACTTTTCATTTACACACCAAATTACTTGTTCTGACAACACGGCCAGAGCAGGAGGCGGAGGAGACGGAGGAGGCGGAAGAGGCAAGCGGGCCAACATTTGCAAGTGGTTAGCTTTAAACAGAATCAAAGTCAGCCGCCAAGTGGCGTCCATTGCAGCTATATGGAGCATGGCGCATGTAGCATGGCGCATGGAGCATGGCGCATGGCGCCTGGGGTAGCTGAGCAGTCGTAAACTGTAAAACCAACAAAATCAGAAATAACAACTCGGGCGTCTAGTTTTAGTTGCGACCAGGGCCACTTGACTGCCGGCGCAGCTAAGAGGAATGCATTGCCGGCCGCGCGCCTTCGTCCTGCCCATGCGTCTGCTATCTGTTTTTCTAACTTACCAACTTGTCCGAGCTGTTTCCTTATAAAGCTGCTGCATTTCCGCTAGCTAGTTCGCATTTTCCGCTCTTGTTGCCTTCTATACGTGTTTGCCTACCTAAGTGTGGCTGTGTGTGTGTGTGTGTCTGTCTGTCTGTGTGTATTTGTATTTGTCTACTCTTCTGTGTATCTTATGTGCTGGCTTTTTGTTGCCGTTGCGTCCTTTGACAACTGCCAGTCGAGGAATTTCAAATTAAGAAAAACTTTATTTTGCTGCGAATGCCTCTGGTCGAACGCGATTCACTCTGGCCAGCCAAAGTAAATTCGTTGTCCTTTGGTTAATCACTGGCTGCTGCTGTGCCCGACAGTAATTAAATTTGTTAGTTGCAAAGCCCAAATATGGGCGACAGGTTCTTAAGGAATGCGAACACTTCAATACACTTTATTTTGGTTGCTTCTGGCAGCAGCCGAGTCAGAAATGTTTCACACTTCAAATTGCTGACGTTGAACTTTTTTGCTAGTTGTCGAAAAGTTGGCTAAGAGTTTTGACTGCAGGAAGCTGCCAGTCACTGGAATAAGATACTGGCGCTGGCGTCTAATGATATTTGGGTTATCAAGGCGCAAAACTTTCGCAGCTAAACTAAAAATAGACCACAATAAAATGCTCTGCTTTATAGAACTGAGTTGCGTGTAACTAGGGAAGTATGTATACTATGTAAGATGAAGGTGTTAAAGGAAATAATAATGGCTTGAATACAGAAATATCGAATGTTAAAGCAGTCTCTATATAAAAATGTACTTAAATGTACTTAACAGTGCCTTCAATTATTTTCAGCCACACGAGACTCGTAAGTTTCGGGATACAAACTAATAAATATATAGAAATCTATGGCTTTTATACGCAATTCCTGGCAGAGCACTCAAACTGTTTGCCCTCAAATAAATTTTGACTTATGCCAACTGCCACTTGAGGCAGAAACGACTTCAGACTTTTCTGCTGGCAGCCGCTCAAGCAATTACTGACCACACATAGCAAACTGTGGTCATGCTCAGTTATACTAGATAAATACACATATTTATTTATATTTTATATGCATTCAGTTAGCTCTGATGGGCGTCCGCTGCTTATGTGTTAATTAGCACTGGGCGTCCACAGCCCGAAACCCAACTTAAAGTCAAAAGACAAGCGTGAAATATTCAAATTTATGCTTGACTTGACTTCTGGCCAAGTTGCCCAAACAGGACTATCATGAGCAGGCTCCGAGTATCCTGCATGCTGTTGTTATTTATGTAAATTACCGAAGTACACACACTCGTAACTCTGGGATACACACCACCCACACACACACCCTCTCTCTCCATTCAGCTGGCCTTTTTTGGCTGTAATTTGTTTTGCATAGTTCGAGACGCGTGTCTCTATTTATTGTTTACTCGATGTCTGCTATGCGCATGGAGCAAAACCATATCAACTGCGCCTTTGTTTTGCCATTGTCTGGGCAATCCGGTAAATGTGCGTTCGTGTGCGTAAGTTATGTTTATTTAGCAGCTATTTTTGGCTAAATTTAATTTGGCCTCTTCACTGCTCTGTCCATAAATATGTTCAGACTCCGCTGCCAATAAATTTATTTCTGCCCGTTCCAATGGAGCGACAGCATTTAGCAATGATTCCTCATGTCCTTCATGTCCTTCATTTCTCTTCCAGCTTCTTGGAGAAATGTACAAATATTTTTGCCTTTTGCATCCCACTTAGATTTATGCTTGGCTCATTTGATTAATATCTTGCGGTTGGGCTGGGGAATTTACGACTCTCTGCAATAAAATTCAAATTTTTTTCTGCTTACATATTCATTGATGTTTTTTTGCGGTCAGCTTGTCAGCAGAGCTGGTCAGGGTTATACGGTAAATAAATTTAAAAAATCTGCTTTCTGTTGCAAATGCTAACTTGGACAGTTCAGTTTCAGTGGAAAAAAAATATTAATATTTATTAGTTTATAATGATTTATGATAGTTACATTATTGTAGTTGTAAATATAAATATGTATTTATATGTAACGTATATATTTGTTAAGTCACTGGAAATAATTAAATTAATAAATAAATAAATAATAAAATTTTATGCAAGTATCGCTATAAAGAGCAGCAGATGGAATTAGAGGCTATGAGATCCTATGGTCGCTCTACCTATGATATGCTTGCTCTCCTATGTTAGAAGCGAAGCATTTGTATTGAACTACGAAGTTGCTTAAATCTTGACTCAGTTCGGGCTATATTATTAGTTTATTTCATATGCTCAAAACTTTTATCGTTTTAATTTGAAAGCAAACATTACATATAAATATATATTTTTTTAAATTATTATTATTTAATTTATATTATTATTTTATTAAAGATTTCTATTAAAGATTTAAGTATAGATATTTTCAATACTTTTTGTATAAAAAAAAAATATTTTTTTACTTTTATATTTATTTATATATTTTGAACTTATTTTTCTTATAAACAAATATATGTAAATGTTTATTCACCTATTTTAAATGCTCAATTTCAATATTAAAAAAAATATACTTAGATTTCAATGGAAATAAATTTTAATTTTATAATTACAATTTAAATTGTTGTAAAAATAAATATTTTTTCTTTTTTTTCTATTAAATTTATATTTTTGATTTCTATTAAATTTATATATATTATTTTATTTCAATTATTAAAAAACTTCACAATGACTCAGTCTAAGTAAATATAAAAAGTTATTTATTTTTAATAATTATTGTATTTCAAATATTCAAATTGCAAATTGTAATTATAAATATTTATTTATTTTTATAAATTGCTTATGTACTTTATGTTATTAAAATTGTAAATATTAATTCATTTTATAATATATGATAATATTATATATAATAATAAATAAATATAATTAGTCCACATTTCAGTTGTTTCTCCGCCACATTTACAGTATGTAATCCGCTTTAAACAGGATTTCACGAGTCAGAATTCACTGAGCTCCCCTGTATTTGGCTACTATGTGTGTATATATATGTTTGTGTTTATATATACATACATATATTTGACAGCACTTGCCGTGCCATTTTTGGCTTTATGTTATCATTGGCCACAACACTGCATAGACCCAACTGTGCCGGCAGCCACAGCGGCAGCTGCGACCAGCAAACTAACCAAAATTATGTTAGCCAAATTTTGGTCATTTTTCACTCTCGCCCAGCCCGGCCCGGCCCAGATCTCTAGCCATTTGCCCGCTCGTGACCGTTACGCAGTCGGCTGTCAAAAGTGCCGCTCAACAGTTTGTCAAGTAAACAAACACAAACACAACACACCCACACACACACATAAATACAAATACATCTCGGCACTTGCTTCTCGCTCGCTCGCACAGCTAATGTGTGTTTGTTGGCTAGCGGGGCGAAGGTGGAACGCTTTATTAATTTCAATTTGTGTCAACATCAACGCCAAATACGCGCAGCCAGTGAGCCAAACGAAATGATTTAAGCCAGCTGATGACAAAATGTATGCCATTAGGCGAATTAAAGCGCACTTTTTCGCCTGCTCTGGCTCACATCAGTCATATGGCCTGGCCCGCAGCAAGGGCGGCGGCTCTGGGGCGGCTGGCTTTTGCGGCTTTGGCTCGAGCATAGTTCATAAAACTCAACGACTGGCCATTGTTGTCCGTATAGCAGCCATTAAAATCATGATTGATGCGCACGGCTTGACCCAAATGCATGTTTTTATGCCTGCTTAACAGATACGCTTACATTGCGGAATCATCCAGTGTTTGTTAGTGTCAATGTGTGTACGAGTGTGTCTTTCTGTGTGTGTGTGTGTGTGGACAATATGCGGCTGCTTAAATATTAAACAGCATTCAGCAGCAGAGCACGCCTCGGGTTCATTGAACTCAGCCAACTGAGCCAAGAAGCTGCCACATCGCTCGCCCTGTCGCCATGGCAGCGACATTATTTTGCTTATTATCTGACCGTTCTAGCCAGCTTGTCACGGCGCATATACGTAATATTCCATTTAATTTCACTTTATGCCACCACGCCGCTCCATTCCGCACTCGAGCACAGCGTAATCGGTATTAATGAAAAGTGCAATAAAAATAAACACTGTGAACAGCCAGGCGAGCGTAATGGAAAATAACTTGAAAAACTTCAAGTAGATCCTGCATAGATATCAATGGGGCACTCGCTCTGCGACTGCACAACTTGAAAACTTATTCATTTGATGGCTGTGCGAAAATTCGTAAGCCGTTTAAGAGGGATTTTCTCTCGCTGTTTGAGTACTTTATTTTTTTCGGAATAGAACCAAAAAAAAAAAGATACTTAATCTTATGCTACAGTAAGCCAACAAGTGAAAAAGTTTATTCAAATATTTATACTTTAGCCTTAAAATTTAATGTTTACTGTGCTGCTTTTAAAACAGCATATTCCAAAATTATACAGAAAATGAAAACTTATGAGAATTAAATGCTCTATTATGTAATTTAACAAAGAAAAGAATATATACATATATGTACTTGTATATACATATTATTATATTAGTAAAATTTG
Source organism: Drosophila arizonae (assembly GCF_054131065.1). Lineage (NCBI taxonomy): Eukaryota > Metazoa > Arthropoda > Insecta > Diptera > Drosophilidae > Drosophila > Drosophila arizonae. The sequence continues at coordinate 26,781,124 of NC_142922.1, forward strand.
TATGTTTTTTTCATTTTCAACCTACGGCTCCGAGAACTTGAGTGTTTAGTTACTGCAGACACAGATTTTGGTTCTTAAAGAACTGTTATACAGTCGGTTCAAAAATTTTGTAGCTGCTGCTAACACAGCTTGTCCTTAAAGAACTGTTATGCAGTAGTTCAAGCCCGACCGCAATATATATAACAATTTATATAACAACATTACGTAGAAGTTCTCTATTTATTGAAACTAAATTTTTGGATTGTTATGCAAACAAATTGAAACTGAAGTTGAAAATAAATTCAGTTTTCTTAATAATTTCTAGAGAGCTTTTATGCAATATTATTAGTGGATTACATGACAGACATAATGAATTATGCAAGAATTTCCAAGTACCAACTAAAAGTAAATCAACATCATCATAAGCATCATCATAATAATGTAAATCGAACAGATTTTCAAAGAGAGCTCAGTCTACAAATTCTTTTTGAAGCGGAAGGATGTCTATTTTCGCTTTTTTTTTGTAATAAAATCATGGCAATTTTGTGTTTTTTTATTTATCGAATTCTTAAAATAGCATGAAATTATACGCCCAGACTGCTTCGCATCGACCTTCAATTAATGCGTTAGCTGCTTTTAGCAGCCTTGAAATGTTAACGGCCATAAAGAACGTCTCCAGCTGGGCTACAGAGCTGGCCACATTTCTTCATAGTCAACTGCAAACATTTACCATTTTCATGCCATTTACAATCCTTGTGGACTTGCGGGCTGCAGCTGCTGATTTATAAGCAACAGCAGCAACAACAACAGCAACTGCAATGGCAACAGCAACTGCAACTGCAACTGCAACCACAGCAGTTGGCAGAGCTTGAACGTTTTATTGTTGTAATTGTATTGCAGTAGAATGAAATTAATTTGCCATTGGCTGTGCTCTGTGGCCAGGCATTTATCTAGCTGCTGCGCAGCTGCTAAAATTTGTCAAAGCGAGTTAAACCTCGCAAAGCCGCCGCCCAAAAGCCGCACAAAGCGCACTTTAAGTTACTAGCGAAGGCCAGCCAAAAGGAAGAGCCAACATGCCACAGCAGCAGCAGGAGCAGCAGCAGGAGCAGGAGCAGCAGCAGTGGCGGGCTCAAGTAGCTGCCATTGTTATGGCTGGCACACTTAATAATCAGACATAATAGTTGGGGCCCGAGCCAGACAACGATGCGCAACAGGTGGCTGAACAGAGGACTGAAGGCTGGTGCCAGGTGGGTGGTGGGTGGCGGGTGGTGGCAGGTGTTAGGCGGCAGCTATTGTTGGCATTGCAGCTTGCAACTTGGCCCGTTGGCCCCGTTTGCGAAAGTGGCCTTTAATAAGGTCGTTGTGGTCGTTGCTGTGGCCTTATCGGCTGGCTGTTAAGGCGCTTTGCCTTTAGGCTCAGCCCAAAACTCCTTTGGCTCTAAATTAAATTTCGCACTTTTATTGCTGCCAACAAAAAAGCAATTTCCTTGAGGTGCAAAGCGAAATTGAAAAGGGCATAATGACTTGCTGCCAAACAACACAAAAAAAAAAGATGGAAAAATGAAACGAAAAAAACAACAAATAAAACACACCCACACAACCGAAAGTATCTGGTCATTAATAAAGGCTTACAACGTGCCATTTATTACATTTTTATAACGCCCGCAGCATGGCATAGACGAAGGGAAAAATATAAATAAAGAGCAAAGTAATATTTTGTACTCAAGTTAAAAATATTACTAAAATACAAAATTTACAAATGAGTTTCGGAAAAGCATTTCCACACACAAATTTGAAAGGAAATCATATTAGAAAATACAATAAAAACGTTTATTACTTCTGAGACTTTATTACTGAAATGAAACTGGAAGACAGTCATAAAACATTCAATCTGTGCTCATAATGGAGCCTTTGTGTTTCATTTTAAATAATATTTTATGTTCGCTAAATAACATTGATGTCTGTCAATAATCCCGTCGAATGATATAATCGAAGTGAAAGCAGCTGAAAATCAATTTCTGGAACACATGCGGATATTCACTCTATAGAATTCATTTGTATACATATACATATTTCACAATGTATAAACTCACCGCAAATAGGCAAAATTCCTAGCACAGCGCAAATATTTTGCCAACAGTTGCCGCCAACAAAAAATGTGAATAAAATGCGCAAAAAAACGAGGGCTATAATAAAAGTGCACAAGAGCTGAACCAGAGCGCGTTAAATGGCGAAAGTTTCAAATAACTTTCTTTTCCTTGTTTATTTTTTATTTTTGTGTGATGCTCTAGCTTGTGTACAAAGAAAAATTGTCAAAGTCATGCGAGGGAATTGCGAGGAAACGAGGAAGCGGCCAAAGCACTTTGGGCCACAAAGCCAAAGGCTTTCATAAAATAATCCAGTCATTGTAGCTGAACTTGGCAGAAAACCCGAAAGGATGCTGAAGTTGCCCCCGAGTGTGAAAAGCCTTTACTTATGCTTACTTTAAACAAATATTTTGCTGGCACATTTTTTAAGAACTAATGAAAAACAAAGCAGCAGAGAGCAGCAGGCCTCCATACATCCATACACCTCTCTATTAAATGCGAAATGAGTAAAAATAGCCGCGCTGTCTGGCCGCGTCTGCTCATTTGTCGTTCTCGCTGATTTATACGGCAATTTGCGCAACATGATCAACTGGCGGGCAAGGGGCGACTCGGGCACGCGGTGTGCCAAGAATTTATAAATACAAAGGCAAGGCAAATCAAGCAACCAAAAAGTTGTAGCATAACTTCAGGCGTCGCCAGTCTGCAGGCAGGCAGCAAAAAGCAGACGTCAAGTTGGCTGTCTTGTTGTTGTTCTTGTTGTTGCAAATTTACTTTTGGTGTTTGCGAGAGCCCAATATAGTTGGGCCAGGTAGCAATGACCTTGCTTACAGCTGGTATAAGTCGTGGTAAACAGGATTACATGAAAGGGACCCGACACCATGCGATATTGATATGGGTTCTAATCCTTATATACATATATATCTTAGGCCAGCATATTTCACCTGATTTAAATGGATAGCAAAGTGGATAACAAAGAGCTTTGGGCAATCGTGAAACAACTCAGCTACACTGTCTGATTTTGTGGCACTTCCAGCACTTGGTTGCTGCCTCAATTTCCGGTTCAAAGTACACAGCGAAAACCTAATTATCTCGCCGAGCACCGAACACAATACGCCAGCAATTGAAGGCAACAACTTTTGGTGTTTGCTTTCTATCATTACTACGAGCAATGTGTGTTGTTCATCTATTGTTGTTGTTGTTGCTGTCGTGTCTGGTTGGCTGGTAGAGTAAACTTCCGTTGGCAGTTCCTGCCATTGAGGCGCAGACGCCTACATTGGCACCGACTCGGTACGGCACGGCTCGCCTCGGCTCGCCTCGACTCGCCTCACCTCACTTCACCTTGCCCCGCCTTGCCACGGCTCAGTTAGTGTCTATCATTTTTATGGGTATTTAAAGAGCCATAAACAAAGACGCGTGTGTGGTTTTATGTGACTCTGTGTCCATATATATCTATATATGTATGTGTATATACGTATACATGCATATGTCTGTGTTCTTTGAAATTGCCTTGACATTAAATTGAGTTTTATGTGTGATTTCCGCTCTTAACACTTTGTTGACAATGAATTTTATGGTCGGTTTGTAAAATGTTTTAAAAATAACAGACATATTTACTCAATCTCTCACTCTCTCACCTTCTCTCTCTCTCTCTCTCTCTCTCTCAGACGGAACAATTCGCTGTACTCTGGATACTCTTCACCATCATTGTGCTAGGCAATTCGGCGGTTTTGTTCGTGATGTTCATCAACAAGAATCGCAAATCGCGCATGAACTACTTCATCAAGCAGCTGGCATTGGCAGGTGAGTGCAGAGAGCATATAAGTAATACATAAATAAATCAAATTCGATCCAATTTTTATATATATACAAAGATCTGTGCGTTGGGCTGCTCAATGTGCTGACTGATATTATTTGGCGCATCACCATCTCGTGGCGTGCCGGAAATGTGGCCTGTAAGGTCATCCGCTTCTCGCAGGTGTGCGTCACCTATTCCTCCACTTATGTGCTCGTGGCCATGAGCATTGACAGATACGATGCAATAACACATCCCATGAACTTTTCAAAGTCGTGTAAGTTCTCGATCCCAGAAACTTTTCTAATTGGAAAATCTTTTGGCAGTTGGGCCTAACGCAAAACATGTGTGTGTGTGTGTCTTACCTTTGCAGGGAAACGCGCTCGTCACCTGGTTGCAGGCGCTTGGGTAGTCTCCGCGCTCTTCTCCCTACCCATCCTGGTGCTCTATGAGGAGAAGCTCATACAGGGCCATCCGCAGTGCTGGATCGAGCTGGGCTCGCCAATGGCCTGGCAGATTTATATGTGTCTGGTGTCGGCCACGCTGTTTGCTGTGCCCGCCCTGATAATCTCCGCCTGCTATGCGATTATTGTGAAGACCATATGGGCCAAAGGCTCCATCTTCGTGCCGACAGGTAGGTGGACTAGCAAATCTCTGTGCTGTGCTCCCTCTTGCTCATGCGTTTGCCTTTGGCTAGACCGTGCAGGTTTCGGTGGGGCGGCAACGCGACGCGCCAGCTCCCGGGGCATCATACCACGGGCCAAGGTCAAGACCGTGAAGATGACGCTGACGATTGTGTTTGTGTTCATCATCTGCTGGTCGCCGTACATAATATTCGATCTGCTGCAAGTCTTTGGCCAGATACCGCACTCGCAGACCAACATTGCCATCGCCACATTCATTCAGAGTCTCGCACCGCTCAATTCGGCGGCGAATCCACTTATCTACTGCCTGTTCTCCTCGCAGGTATTCCGCACGCTCAGGTAAGTGGCAGCACGGCCCCAATTATTAGCCTCTATTCAATGCCCCGCCCACTCTTTAGCCGCTTTCCGCCCTTCAAGTGGCTGACCTGCTGCTGCAAATCGTATCGCAACAACTCGCAGCAGAACCGCTGCCACACGGTGGGCCGTCGCCTGCACAACAGCTGTGATTCCATGCGCACCCTGACCACATCTCTGACGGTCTCCAGACGCTCCACCAACAAGGCGAACGCCCGGGTCATCATCTGCGAGCGGCCCAACAAGGTAATCACTGTGGCTGCCATGTCGGAGGTATGATAGCTGGCGCACTCGACCCGCAGGCGTTCAACGCTTGCGGTCCGTGGGCCGACGTCCTTCAGCGATGCGGAGTTCCTTTAAGTGAGGTGTACGGCCGCACCGCCCCGCCCCGCCCCCCAATTAGCAGGCTCTACGAGGCTTAGACAATAAGTGCGATAGTTGTGTATGCATAGCGCGAGCCCAAATCGAATATCGAATACGCAGACACATGTACATATATATACACAAATATATATATATAAGTAGATGTATGTCTATGTGTGCTACGAATTCAGTGCGTGTATTTCCCATTGCAATTTATCTATTAAGTATTTATGCAGCTAGCTCGTAACCATTACCGTACCGTAATTTTAAACTCTATTTTAACTGAATTAAGGTTTGTGGCATCACAAAGCGCTTGGGCGTGTTTTTTTTTTATAATTTATATGAAAAGCTCTCTCGTTTTCGCCCAAGGACAAGTGATGTTATTTTATTGTAGAGCAAGTAAATAAAACACTCCTACTCGTATTCTATTTATCAGACTGATGTTATTTATTTACACGAAATTAAGTAATTGCATTTCTTTTCTGTCCAACTAGCCGTTAAGCCAATTAAGTATTTACATATATACAAATACATATTACTATACTCTATATTTATATACATATATATACTCGCTATCTAATTGTCTCTCTATGTACCAATCTTGAATCTGTAAATATACTTAAATATTCTATAGAACTAAGCGTGCACCACTTGTCCAAGCATTGAAAACCAAAATCTTTAGACACTTAACAGAAACTTAAGAATTAATAGAGCATAACGTTTTAGTCAATTTGGTATAATACTTATTTCATAATTATGTGTATCAACTGGCAGAGCATAAAGAATAAAGGCCAATATATGTACAATAAAAGAATACAAAACGAAATTGAGAAATCTGCGGGCTCGCATTTTAATTCATTTTGGCATGCGCCACAAATTTCATTCTTAGGTCTCCATGCAACAGAGCACAATGGGTCCAAGGACGACGCGACAAGGACCAATGGCAGAGCAAAGAGAACTGGCTGGGACAGTTGGGACAGCTGAGGACATGACGGGACAGCTCTCATTCTCACTCTCCCTCTCACCCTGCCTCTCTTTGTTCATTTATAATTGTGGTAATGTGGGCAGCTCTTGACGTCAATGGCCAAACGTCAACGTGAACCCAATAAATTAGCCGTACGCCTGCATCGAATATGAAAACATATTTTATTCTGCTCCGATTGCGTAAATGGCACTAACTTTATTTCACTTTGTGTATATAAATAGCTGCAATGACATAATCGTGACCATCGAAACTAACTAATTAATGCCGTTAATATAGCCAGTTGCCAAATTACGAGCATCAAGTGCAGTCCGCTTTCATTTTCCAATACGCTTCATTGGGAACGCGGCTAGGCGTAAACAGTTTGCAATCAGGCTTTCATAATTTACTTACCAACTTTTAATTGAAATACCATTAGAGCGACAGTCCGCTGGAGGAAAGCAAGGCGAAGAGAAATAAGCGGTACAGCAAAAGAAATAAAACTTTACAATTTAACAAACTGCATTAATTATATGTGTGTAGGAAATATATAGATAGCTTGTATTAACTGTCATAGATCAGAGTATAATAATGAGACATTTCTAGAAATAGGATATTGTCGTAAATGTTGATTATATCTAATATATTTAGAAGCAAAAATAATTAATAATTAATCTGTCTCTCTGTCTACAGAAGATCATTGTGCATATGTACACAGCAGTGGTATTGGTATTTATGTTTGAATAAAACTAAGCTGTGTATGCTTGCAGCAGCAGAGACTGCTCCCATTGGTCACTCAAATCTCAACTGAAACGATGTCTACCTGTTATCAACATTTGAGCGCAATTTAGAGTGAAAGTCTCTCTATATAAAGGACAGCTGCTGCAGCACATCTTCAGTCGCCTGGTGAGGGTCAGTCGTGCAGTTCAGTGAATTGAAGTGAAGCGAAGTGAAGCTAAGCATTAAAGGCTTGGAGGGAATACTTATTCTTGGAGGAAATACTTAGAGAAAATACTTGGAAGCAATACTTAAAGGAAATACTTGGATGGAATACTTTGAAGAAATTCTTGGAGAGAAGACTTAGAAAATAAACTTAAGTTCTTGGAGGAAATACTAAGAAGAATATACCATGATAATAACATTAATATGTGTGCATTTACTTAAACATAAGTTTCTAGTACTTAAAATACACTTCTTGCAGGAGTTAGGAGTTAAGAGAAAATGGGTAGATTCTCACATAAATCGAAAATCTTTAAAATTAACATGAATTTTTATTTAAAATTTGGACAATCTAATGTCGAGATATAATTTTATTAGTGATATTTGATTGGTTTTAGTTGATGACATAAAAACGACGATGGTTATTGATTTTTGAAAACAAACTAGATCTGCGCGTGATATACACGGACCTAAGAAACGAAGTTCAAGTCTGAAGGATCAACGATAATCGACTCAATTCGACACCCTGATCAATAATGTATATATATTGGATCTGTCACGGCTCTTTCTGCGTCTTACATACATTTAACATTTACCAACTTTATTGAGTGATTGAGAATCGCAAGGTTAAGAGCTGCTAGTTTTCGGTAGGAATAATCATTTCGGTAATCTTAAGCCATTCGCTTTCCAGACGAATGCCCCTAATTTCCGAAATGCCCCAGACATGACATGACACATTTTGGCTTTTCCTTCAAAATCATCGAACTCTAACACATAAAAACAATTTCGAAATTATACAAACAGTGTTGTTGAATCCATCCGTTCGCACTCTTACGTCGCTTGTGTAATAGTCAAAATCACAGTAAAGTACCATATTTTTAGAACCCGTCCCATAAATTTATGTGCAGCTCGTGCTTTCCCCTCGAGAGCCATGTTCCCCAACTATTGCTTTGCCAAGGTGCCCAACGACTATGGCTACGATCTGCTGTACATGCCAAAGAACGCCTACAATGGCAATCGCCAGCGTGTCGACACGCGTCCGTTGCGGCATCGCGGCAAGGTCACGGACGATGGGTTCCTTGCGCAGCAGACTCTGCAGGACAGGCACAATGAGAGGCTGCACAGGCTACACGCCCTGAAGCCTCAGCCACGATCAGCCGGTCGTAGCGTGGAATTTCGGCTGCCTCCCATGGATCAGCAGCTGCCCAGAGACAGGGCGCATGCCGGGAGCATTGAAATAGATGATCGAGAGCACGGTAAAAAGCTGCAGCAGGGCCCTGCTCAGCCGCAGGGTGCTCCCGCTAGGAACTTGCCCGATCTGAGTCGAGGTCCGTCCGAGACATGCTCCGACTTCTTCAACATCCTCTACGATAATGTGCTTAATGCGGTGCACTCCGCCGTCGAGCATATGGTGACCAAGCACTTTGCTCACATCGTTACCAGAATGGACCAGATTGCCTCAGATCTAACGCAGCAAGAGACGCTAATGAAGCAGCACAACAGCGATGTAATGGGGAGTAAGTGAGCGTGAGTTTAGTAGAGCACTAGAAATTGATGTTCATTCACCGAGCCCCCAGAAATTGTTGAGCAGAATGAGTCAAGCCTCAACCAGTTCAAGTTTGTTGCCCAGATGCTCATCGACAATCAGACGTTGTTCTATCGCGCGCTCAACAACCAGCGCCAGTCGAAGAGAAAACCATGCACAGATGACCTGACGGAGGAGAGCAAATGTTACAGTGTGGACTGTGCTCAGCGCCTGTTGGACGAGTACGATCAGAGGGAGGAGTCCGACACAGCTGTGCAAAGGCCGAAGGCAAGTCCTTCGCAACATAGACCACAGCATCAGCTATGGGAACAACAAGACTTACGACCTCTATTCCAGCAGTCCACATGCAAGAATTGCAGCCACAAGTCCTCGAGGTCTGGCAACTCCAGCTGCTCGAGACCAATCGCTGTGCAGCGCACGGTCAAGGGTATTTCGACCACGAGCATGCCCGACTTGCGTCGCTCGCCGCTATTCCCCTCGTCCAGGACTCTCAGCTGCAAGAGCAGCAAGCATTCCAGCCAGCGCTTAGCCACGCCCACTATGTGGACGCCGTTGGGCACTGGGTCACGTGGCAGTCAGGCGTCGCCGTCGAGCGCAACTGGATCGAGTCGCAAGTGCCGCTGCCAGGTCAATCCATCCGCGCCAGCCCCGCAGGCCATCAGCTCAGTTGGCTCGAGACGAAAGCTACGTAGCTACGGCAAATCACTGCCAAGTCTGGATGATGAAAGATCCCACAAATAATCAATCCTTAATCTTTGATTTGGGCCTGAGCGCCAACCCGCGATAGCTGCCAACTGTGTTTCATGGCATTTTAAGCTCCCATGCACACAGTTGACAGCCATACTTGGTTGGCACAGTGCCTAGATTATGTACACCAAATTCTACAGATTTTACAAATTTAATGTAGTTAAAGTTTTTACAATATTTAAGTAGATTATTAAAGAACAAGTAGTTCAGACTGCTCGACTAGCAGATACCCTGAACCCAGCCAAAAACAGATTCCCATTGCTCCAATTAATAGGAAATACATGACTATCCTTAATCGCTGTTATGGGTTTCGAGAATAGTGCGTAGAAAAAGTAAATTCAGATGGATTGACGTAACGACACAACTCAGCTGAAATCTCACTTTCACTGGGTTCAAGGTATAAGAACAAATATTTGAATACATGAACAAATAATTCATACATAATAACAATGAGGTAAATTTGGATATTAAATAATTTGCAATAGCTCGTTAGCCAGACCTCGATTAGCTTCTAAGTTGCAGAAATATATGTATTACATATAAAGCCAAATTTGTTATAAATCCAACTTTGGGCTAAAATCCATTAAAGTTTGATCTACACATCGCCTATAGACTTAAGGAAACCTTAATCCGAGCTCTCAACAATAGTTGCTCTACTCTTAAGTTGTACAGACTCATACTGGCTTTTCTTGAGCAGATGGCGCTGCACAAATGGAGCCAGGAGTAGAGGATCCACAGAGCTAACATCCTGACGTCCGAAATATAAGAAAGTAGCCAAGTTTGAGATAATGATATTCAGTAATGCCCCAGTCATGGTGTACAGCAGGAATGATATATGGTATACGGATGAGCCGCTGTGTGGTTCACTGCAATAAAATATTCAATATAACATATAAAATATAAAATATAAAATATAAAATATAAAATATAAAATATAAAATATAAAATATAAAATATAAAATATAAAATATAAAATATAAAATATAAAATATAAAATATAAAATATAAAATATAAAATATAAATATAAATATAAAATATAAAATATAAAATATAAAATATAAAATATAAAATATAAAATATCAAATATCAAATATCAAATATCAAATATCAAATATAAAATAAAATATTCTCACACACTTACAATTCGGATGTTGAATTCAGATAACGGTTCATATCGAAGTCGTAGGTGCAGTTCTCCACGGAAACTGGCAGCTTCTTATGACGGAAGGAGCCCGTGAGATTGTCTATTTGTGCATTGACCACAATCCAAGCCATGATAGCAAACGATACGATGCTGCTCAGAAACATGCTCTGAAAATGTATAAAAATTCAATTGTAAATATTCTTGACTTCAGTTGATGTGAACAAACCTTCTCTCCCACCCAGGGCATTAGCATGCCCACAGTGAAGATGCCCAGCATGGGACCGTACAGGCTGGACTGCAGCGAGGCTGACAGCTGCAGCACCATGCCCAGATGCTCAACCACATAGACCATGAATATGGAACTGATGCCAAACACGACCACCACCAGACGCATAGTCAGGGCTACAGTGCGCTCCGTCATGGGCCTCTTGATCATTCTCATGCGCGGCTTCACAAAGTCTTCGAGTATGACGGCGGCCAAGGAGTTGAGTAGCGTTGAGAGTGAGCTGAGCGCGGCACTGAACACGGCCGACACAAAGAGACCCGGCAGGCCGGGCACAACGCCCAGCACTCGCATCACCAGAAGTGGCACAAGCTGATCCCGACGTCCAGCCAGCTGCAGAGATAAGCAAAGGACAAACTGTAAGACGAAACTCTGAAGGAGCTACATGTCAAACTCACTCCCGTGGCCATCGGATCGCAGTCATAATACACGGCATAGCACACCAGACCCACATAGATGCAGCCCATGTAGAGCAGGGTCAAGCCGATGCTAAAGGTGAACAGCGTTTGCTTGATGTGCTTCAGGGAGGGCAGCGACATAAAGCGCTGAATGGTCGCCTGATTGATCGAAGTGTTCTGCAACTTGAAAAAAGTGCCGCCAACGAAAACCGATAAGACGCTCATGCGCACCGTGGGATCCAGGCTATATCTATATAAAGAAAAAAAAAACTCTCATTCATAAACTGTCTCCGAGATTTTGATTCACCTTCGCTCGACTCACTCAGGCATGTTGAGGCGACCGCCGTCCAAGTTGCGCTGCCAGAGCACACCGAATCCGCCGACGTCTATGGTGCCCTTGATCATAATGACCACCAGGGAGCCATACATGATCACACTCTGCACGGCGTCTGTCCAGACAACGCCCTTGATGCCGCCGACCGTCGTATAGAAGGTGCAAATGATAATCACAATCGGTGTTATGGTATGCACGCCAATGCCACTGACTTGGTTGAAGGTCAGCGCCGGCACATATACAGCGATGGGCAGCCAAACGATCTGTAAAGCGCAAAGATACCTTAGTTACACGTGTGTCAGGAACTGTCTCTCCCTGGGCATTCACTTACCGCCTTGAGCACGAAGAGCGAGGCCCCAAATAAACGCATTCGCCTGCTGAAACGTCTCTCAAAGTACTGAAAGAGTGAGCTTGTATAAGTATCTATGTATGTATTGGTAGCCCAGTCAATGTAACCAGCTGAAAACAATTTAAATTTAAATACGCCACAGAACAGAGCTTAAGGCTAATGCAAAACTACAAAGGTCACGGCTGTTTGCAACAATATTTATTATTGAATCGAATCAGTTTGGGCTCGGGTCCGTCTTCCCCTCCAGCTTAATTTGCTCGTGCAGCTCCAGCTGCTTAGTTTCTGCATCATCGCGTACGCTCCATACCAATAGCTCTGCAAAATTGGCGTAACCAGCTCCTTGTCGACCAGGCGCACATCCTGCTTGCCAAAGTAGAGCGTGGCCAGCAGCGAGCAGAGCAGCATGCCCACAGAGCCAATCATGGTGTACCACAGGAACGAGAGCTCATGCAGGCTGTGACTCTCGGCCTCGGGGGGCGTTCTATAAGCACAAATTGAAATGTTAGGAATATAACATATTTAGGCTGTCAAATGAGAGCCATACGCGCTGGTCGTTGCATTCCAGTTGGAGCGCAGCTCGAAGCTGTAGTTGCACTCCTCCACGGAAACGGGTTTGGTGAGGAAAATCATTTGGCCGGTGGCCATGGCAATCTGTGCTCGCACAACGATGTAAGCTGTGAAGCTGGTGGCTGATGCCCGTTAACAAACTCTGCAATAGAAACATAAATGGGGCAATAATTGGTTAGCTGAGCGAACGAACGGCAGGAGCATGCCAACTGAAAAGGCGTCGAGCAGGGGGCCACAGGTGATGGCAGCCACTGTGAACGATAGCTGCATGACTATGCCCAATTTCTGCACAATGGGCACACTCGCCATTGAGATGAGCCCAAACACGACGACCATGCCTCTCAGCTTATAGGCAGTCTGACGCTCGGTCAGTGGGCGACTGCGATGGGGCTCGACAAAGTCCTGCAGCACCACCGCCGACAATGAATTGAGTGCGGTGGAGAGCGAGCTGAGTGCGGCACTAAACACGCCGGCAACAAACAGGCCCACAATGCCGGGCACCATCCCAGCGCTTTGCATCACATACAAGTGTATCACCTGATCCTTGGCACGTGCCAGCTGCAAAAGGGAATGAGAGCTGAAGATTAATGGATGTTGTGACAGCTTAACCTATACTTATAATCTTATTAACAATAAAAATAAATATTAATAAATAAATGGAAGGGGAAAACTCACACCCGTGGTGATGGGATCACAATGGTAGTAGGCGGCAAAGGCGAGCACGCCGAGATAGATGCGCATGGCCATCCCAAGCATGAAGCCTATCAGACACAATAAAAGCGCCTGCTTATAAAACGCTGGACTGCCGTCTGGTTAATGCAATTGGCCTGCAGCTTAAAGAAGGAGCCGCCCATAAACAAGGCTAACACGCCCATGCGAGCCATCGGATCAAGTGTCATGCTGGCGAATGAGAGAAGTGCAATACATTTAAGGAGAAGGCGAGGTTAGTAAAATAGAAACAACTTACTCGGGATCCACCAAGCGCTCGAATTGACGATTGCATTCCAGCACCACCGACAAACCACCCAAGTCCGCAGTGCCCTTGACTATGACAAAGCCCATGCCGCCAATCATGACTACTCCTTGTATGACATCTGTCCAAACGACGCCATTAATGCCGCCCTGCACAATCGGAAAAGTCAGCAATTGAAGTGGATGTATATAAGTTCTGAACTTACTATGCTCGTATAGAAAATGCATATCAGACTGGTTAGTGGCACGATCAAAAGGACACTAATGCCAGAAACTTAAAATAAAGAAAAAGCTATCAAATATATTGTCATATAACATATAACATATAAATTAGTTAATGATATAATATAATTAAGAATAGCTTAGTGAACTAAGCAACGTTCAAAGTTAGAGCAGGCACATAGATACATATCGGTTGCCAAAGTACCTGTAAATATAAAGAAAAAATAATAATAACCATTCAAGTTGAAACACTCAATCGGAGCACTCACATTCATCATATATAGGCAGGATCCAAAGATACGAACACGTCGATCAAAACGTCTCTCAAAGTACTGCAGAGCACAGTAAGGATACAACAAAAGGAACAATAATAGTAAAAAATAAAATAAAATAAAAATAAAAAAACAAATAAAAAACATGAAGAAGGTAATTAATTAAATGAAAAATAAAATATATCTATATAGCAACAAAATAATAATTAAAATTTATTAAAAGCTAACATTCATTCAAATGAAAAACATAATAATCATATAAAACAAAATTGTTAATTTGATGGGAAATAAAAAACTGTTTTAGAATATCAAAGCAACAATTTATTAGCAAGTAGCTTTCATCGTAGTTTATGTTCAAGGCTTCTCTGCAGTAGGATCAGCCTTGCGCCTAAAGAGCTCCTCGAGATCCACAGCCTCATATTGTTTCTTGGGCAGGAAGCGACGCATGCAGGGCGTGACCAGGGCCGGGTCCATTTCAGACACATCCTGCCAGCCAAAGACGAGGCTCGCCAGCAGGGCGACCACAGTGCAAATTAGTCCGCCCAGTGCAGTGTACCAGAAGAACGACAGATGATATATGTTACGATCTGTTGAGGGACTGCGAATGGAACAAAATATATATTTTATTAGTCTGGTAACTTCCTCATACTTACCTGTACTCATGCAGAGTGCGCCAGACGGTCGCATTGTCAAAGGCGTAATCACAGCCCGAGACTGAGACTGGCATCTTTGGATACCGAATCTCGCCCTGCATTTGCGCCAGCTGAGCCTTGACGCAGATCCAGCCCAGGACTACAAAGGACACCAGACTGCCAGTCATGACACTCTGGAAAGAGACCTTGCGTTAGTGAGTCCTTTCTGAATGCAATTGGGGAAAGACTAACTTTCGCATTCACCCAGGGCAGACACACGCCCATGGCATAGATCCCCAGCAGCGGCCCCATGGACACAGCCGAGGTGGTGGTGGCCAGCTGCAGCACCATGCCCAGCTTCTCCACCACATTGACCAGACCCATGCAGCTCAGGCCAAAGAAGACGACGATGGCGCGCAGCAGCAAACCGGTTTGGCGTTCCGTCAACGGCTTCTTGAGCAGCGGCCGCACCACATCCTGTGAGATCACGCATGCCATCGAGTTGAGTCCCGTGGACAGCGAACTTAACGCGGCGCTAAACACGCCAGCCACAAACAGCCCAGGCAGACCAGGAAACGAGCCCAAGGTGCGCATCATCAGCAGCGAAGGCAACTGATCGCTGGCCTTGGCAAGCTGGAGAAAGGTCATAGAAAAGACTCTAAGGAAATAGATGAAGTTGCCAGCACAGAGGACTTCTTATAATATAGATAGAAGTATAAACGTTGAAGTCGGGCGTTATCGACTGCAGCATGCTCATTCACGGGCCGAATTGTGCTAAGTCAGTTTTCAGTTTTGCCACGCCCCCAATGGGCATGAATTATTTTCGTGCAAAGAA
Source organism: Drosophila arizonae (assembly GCF_054131065.1). Classification (NCBI taxonomy): domain Eukaryota; kingdom Metazoa; phylum Arthropoda; class Insecta; order Diptera; family Drosophilidae; genus Drosophila; species Drosophila arizonae. The sequence continues at coordinate 26,796,545 of NC_142922.1, forward strand.
AATCGTCAGTTTCTAGGTCTTAAACGGTAACAGGATTTCCCGATTTTACAAGCCAAAGGGCAATAAAAAGGGTAGGGCTTGCTCAAAGGGCATAGATACTTATCTGGCAGCCCTATATCTTTTTACAGAGACGGGCGGTCATATTCAAAAAGTGATGCCAACAAATCTAATGGAGACAAATCAATATACATCAATATACGTCAATATACAGAAAATGTGTATTTCTTTGATTAAAATGAGAAGCATAACAGAGGTCCGTCGAATATAGGCGGCCTTGTAAGGTCGTCTTATGGGGCCGTCGAATATGTAAAATCCATATCTTTTAAGCCTTGGCCTCCAAGTTTCAACTGTCTACCACAGTTTCTGATATATCAGAATACGAAATACCAGACCCTATTGGGCGCATCGAGAAAATATTAACCCTTTCGGGGGTATATAGGAGTATGTTTAAGTCTCTGGCTTCAATAGCGGCGAAAGACGCCAGTCGGATGGACGGACCACCGGATAGACAGCAAGATGTATAACAAAGAGAACATTTCATAAAGCCAATATACCAGTTCACTCTCTCAAATGATAATTAACGATATAGCTATGCAGTTAAGACAAGCACATCCAAGACTTACCCCGGTGCTAATGGGATCACAATCCTGGTAGACGGCATAGGTGACCAAGCCCATGTAGCTGCAGCAGCTGAGCAGGAATATGAGGAGGACCGTATAGAGGAACATGCACTGCTTGGCATGCTTGTAGCTGGGCAGGGAGAGAAAGCGTTGGATTGACACTTGATTGACATCCGATGATTGTATTTTGTGCAGAGTGCCGCCCACTATCACAGAGACCATAGACAGCCGCACGGTGGGATCCCAGGTCCATCTGTAAATAAACAGAGTGCTCAATGAAATTCGCAATGTAAACCAAATGCCATCATTACTCTGGCGCATTGAAACGTCCGCTGTCCTCATTTCGCTGCAAGACCACGCCCAGGCCGCCGACATCGTAGGTGCCTTTGATGCAGACTGCCAGAATGGATCCGTACATGACAAAGCTCTGGATGACATCTGTCCAAATCACCGCCTTGAGGCCGCCCTGAAATTGCGGCACTTTGTGTGTGAGCGAATGAATGCCAAGCCAGGCCGTGTTTTAATTAAATCTCACCACACACGTGTAGAAAGTGCAAATAATGCAAACAATGGGCGTGATGACATGGATGCTCGTGCCAGTCACTAAAATTGTTGAACTTTAGCGTCGAGGCCAGCGACCGAGTGAGAAAACTCACCTTGATTGTAGGTAATGGCAGGCACATACAGGGCCACAGGCAGCCACAGCAACTGCATGAAACATTGTTCAATATGAATTCCGATCTATTTAAATGGTGCTTACCATGCCAATGACGAATAGCACAGCTCCGAAGTTTCGAATGCTGCTGCCGTAGCGCAGCTTAAAGTACTAGAAATCATATGTTAATTATCTAATGAGCAATATGAAATGCTTATTGATAAAATGAATGCAGAGACAAACCAAATATTTACAAGATTTTTAGTAACGAATCGGTGTGCATGATGCATGTTAGTGGCATGCCTAAAACCAGAAAAACAGAGCATTTATACAAATATATCACATATAGAGCACATTAAAAGATTAGAGTATAATAAAAGTTGCAGTCAAACACGGCGTATACTTAATCAAAACTTTTATTGCTTAAGTCTTAAGTCGTAGGCACATTTTATGTTATTTAGGCAGACTTTAATGAGGACTCATTAAGCTCCACGCTGGCATATTTGCTCTTATAGAGTCGCCGCATGCAGGGCGCCAGTAGATCCACGTCCACATCCTCCAGCTCCACACGTCCAAAGACGAGGCTCGACAACAGGCCAGCCAGGATGCCCACAAGAGATGAAAAAAGAGTGTAGTTCATGAAGGATGTATAGTAGATATGCTGGAAAAAGCTGAGCGAACTTTTTTAAAGAAAGAAATTACTACTTGAACAACCGAGTGCAGCGCAAGTCGTAACTCACGCTGGCTCCGTGGCAGTCAATGTGGCATTTGCGAGAGTCACGCCCGGCGCATCGTACTCGTAGGTGCAGCCGTCGACGCTAACCGGCTTCGTCTCGTAGTGCAGCTCACCCGAGAGGGCGGCCAGCTGGGCATTGATGCACAGCCAGGTCATGAAGACGAAGGAGCACAGGGCGCCAGTCAGAGCACTCTGCAAGGCCAGTTATACAAGCTATGAATGAAACTTATCCCCACATCCTTGAACTGCACGGAATACAAACTTTTGAGTTTAGGCGCGGGCAGAGCATGCCCATCACAAAGAGCGCAAACAGCGGACCCTGCGTCACCGAGCTCAGTATCATGAACAGCTGCATCACATGCGTGCCCATGCGCTCCACGCCGAACACCAGGACGGTGCTCAGGATGCCAATGGTAACGGTGCAGAGGCGCATCGTGATGGCCGTCTGGCGCTCTGTCAGGGGCCGTTTGCTGAGCGGCTTGATGTAGTCCTCCAGCAAGACGGCGGCCATTGAGTTGAGCGCCGTGGACAGCGAGCTGAGCGAGGCACTAAACACGCCAGCCACAAACATGCCGCACACGCCCGGATATGCGCCCAGCGTGTCCATAACCAGCAGCGGCACCAGCTGATCCTTTGCCTTGGCTAGCTGCCAGTCAATCACATTACGCTCAGCATTGCAACAGGAGTACACACAGGTCACCTACCTTCGTAGTCAGCGGATCGCAGTCGTGGTACGTGGCGAACAGCAGCAGGCCATTATACAAGGTCAGTGACGTTAGGATTATCACTCCGAACCCAAACAGCAATGTGCTCTGCCCCATTGCCCTCACGCTGGGCAGCGACAGCAGACGCTGGGTGATGATCTGGTTGCAGCCGATGTTGTACGTCGAATGGGCTGTGTAGCCAATGAACAAGGCGAAGACGGACATGCGCGTCCTCGGATCAAATGTCCATCTATTCGAGAGATTAAAGTATATAAAAAAATATATAAATACAACCCAGTAAGAGTGCTCTAATAGAGACTACTCAACTAGGAGATCCCCTTACTCCTTCAAGGAATTGATATTTGTGTGGCCAGTGTGGGCTTACTATGAGAACTTAATTATTTAATAACATTTTGTTTAAATGGACTAACTTCACAAATCGAAACTATAACAAGTAAAAAAGCTGGTGATGGACTGACTTCGTGAAATTTTCAGATCGTGAACATATGAAACTTGTGTAAGCCCTGCCTTAAGTTACATAAATCATTTTAAATATATAATTCTTAACAATCTATCAACAGATCAAGCCATCAAATAATCAATTTCGATAAATAATACTCGATTTCGATAACTACTTATCAGTTTCGATAGGTAATACTCGATTATCGATTTCGATCATTATTTATCGACATCTATGAATAATCAATTTCGATAAAGTAATACTCGATTTACTTATCGATTTCGATCATTATTTATCGACATCTATGAAACATTGTCTGAAACTTGAGTTAAGGCAGCTGCATGGCAAAAGCTGAATGCTACGAGACTCGCTGGATGGTACATCAATACCAAAGACTGAATAATATGCATTCATTGATCATGAAATAGAAAACATATTCATGATTCACAGAAATATAAATAAAACATGAAACTTGTCTAAATATTGATCAGAATTTTCTCCCTAAATAAAAGGCATAGCTTTGATTAAGAAACTGTGCTCAACTCTTCTAGTGAATGTTACAAAAGCAAAACTTGAAACTTGAGTTGAGACAGCTGCATGACAAAAGCTGAATGCTACGAGACTCTCTGGAAGGTGCTAATAAAACTTGTGGAAATGTTGATCATAATTAATAATAATAATATTGATCATAATTTGCTCGTTTAGAAAAAAAGCCTAATCCCATAAATACCTCTGAAACTGTGGGCCTCTGAAACTGTAGGGCAGCATGACAAGGGCTGAATGCTACAAGACTCGGTGTAAGGTACATCAATGCCAAAGACTGAATAATATGAAGCTTGTGGAAGTATTTATCCACATTGCTCACGAAATAGAAAACATAATCATATGATTCACAGAAATACAAATGCTCTTAATTTAGGTCTTCTAGCCAATTTAGGGCAGAAGCTAAATGCGACGTTACTGCATGGCAGAAGCTGAATGATATGACACTCGACAGATTGTATATTTATTAGACATTCATATCATGATTCAATGTTATAAGAATCGCATGCATCTGCCAAAGCACAAGTGTATTTGAAATACGCCTTTTACAAATTTATAAGTGAGGGGTTGGATTTAGGGGTGGTGGTGAATTATGATAAAAACCGAAATCGACTCAGCTCGCCACCCTGATCAAGAATATACATACATATATACTTTGTGGGGTCTGCCACGCCTCCTTCTGCCTGTTACATACATTTCAAGAAAACCATTATACCCAGATTTCCCATTTTCAATGAGTTCAGGGCATAAAAATATGATATTGTATAAAATATATCAAATATTTCAAGTGTGCAGCATGTTGATGATCACCTACTCGGGCCATTCGAGGCGTCCAGTTTCCAGATTCCTTTGGATGACCGCGCTCAGGCCGCCCGCATTCAGGGTGCCCTTGATGACAACAATAATTATGGCACCCACCATAATTATGGTTTGAATAACATCCGTCCAGACGACAGCCTTCAAGCCGCCAACCGTGGTGTAAAATATGCAAATAATACACACCGCCGGCGTAATTACGTGAACATTTACGCCCGTCACTGTGAACGGAAAGCGCAACAATTGAAACAAACTCCAGTGGATCTGATTGAAAACGTACCCTGATTAAAGGCCAGCGCTGGCACATAGATGACGATAGGCAGCCAGATTAGCTAGACGATGATAATTGGTTATTTGTGTCTGTGTGTGTGTGTGTGTATGTATTTGTATTTGTGTTGCGTACTTACTGTGGTTATGCTAAAGAGCACCGAGGCAACTACACGAGTGGTTCTGTTGAAGCGCAGCTCGAAGTACTGTAAGCATTTATTTGATTTGGTATTTTGGCATCTTTCGATTCGGACAGTCTCAACGTTCACGTTTACAAACACATAATAAAAACGAGCACACACACAGCGCAACGCATACATAATCGAATATTACGCATACGCCGTGTAGCCGATATCAGATATAGCCTTTGAGCCACCACCACATAGCCGTCAGCAGGCCGTTGCGGGCCATTGCTGGCAACAAACTACAATTGGATGTTCAGCACAGCAACGAGTCTCTGTGCTCCTATTTGCAATTTGCTGGCAAACACACATAAATATTTCACTTGACACGACAGCAACAAGGCCCAACAACAATGCTCCGACTCATCAATAGCTTTAACGCACAATTGTTTTCGGCACTGGTCAATGTTTTGTTCCATAAAAACTATTGATGTTGTGTTTGATTTCAACAGCCGACAATAACTGACTCACCCGAGTTTCATATAGCGATTGCTTATTTAGAAATATGCTCGTATATCAACAATTTACTTATAATTCACTTACACATATTACATATTCACATGCGAATTTCGGCACAATTCAACAGAAAAATTTAGTGTGCAACACATATTTATGATATAACATGCTTTCAGATTACTTAGAAGTAGAATAGAAAATCATCTTCAGCAAGCCGAAGTCTCCACACCTCTGCAAAGTATGAATTCTGTTCAAATGATTTTTCGAATTCAAAACAGAGAACATTAATTTTGTAGCAATGTGTATGTTTTTAAGCATTACTATTTAGTGTAATTGGAGAGCAAGTATATTTATATATTACAGGTAATCGCTTATCAGATAGCGCTCAACTTACCTCGTATGTGGAAGTCAATTGAAGATTGCAGAAAACGGGCAGGAAAATATACCAAGATATCATTCCAGATATGGCCAGGGTAACCAATATGAACGCATATTGCGTACCATACACGTAAATCTCCGTTGATGTGCCCAGCAATGATATGCCCGATACGAAACTAAAAAAAAAAAAAAAAAAAAAAAAAAAAATATATATATATATATAAAAATAAAATACGAATAAATAATAAACATAAAATATAGCAGAGAATTTAATATAAAGGGACCAATATTAAAAATTCAAAGTCTGTAATAATAATAATTCTATTTAAAAAATAAAATATGAATAAAAATATACAGAGAAAATATATAATTAAATTATAGATCAAATATTAAAAATTCAATGACTTTAGTACTTTAAAACAAAATTTATTAAAGTTTTAGCTTTATTTTCTCTACTCTACTCCCCTCTCTTCATATTCCACATCTCAAGTGGTATACGCAATTTTCATCCTTTATATTATAGTTGGCAGCAGAAGTCCAGTTTCTGGCTTTAATAACGGACAGACAGACATTCCACAAAACCAATCAACTAAATTTACAATTTTCCTCTACTTCTATAAATGACGAAAAAAAAGACGTTAGAGTAGAAAAGTCAACAATCCTTAATAGTACAAAATATTAAGACCACAAATGAAGATGAAATGGAACGTCTGCTACGGCATTAATATGAAAAACTTTTCAAATCTTTGTCATTTACATGCATACACACACATATACATATATATATATACAAATATATATCACAAAACATAATTTCAATCTGGCGATTAATGTACACAACAAACATCATTTTAGTACAGCCCCGAGATATGTGCAGTGACCCCGGGCCATGGTCGAGGCATCGGAAAAGTTTCGTACTGCCAAAATACCATTAAAAGTTGATAACAAGTGGCGTTGAAGTACAGTATGCAGATGCAGATACCAAGCCCACTATAATGCGAATTGAATAAGAAACGAAATGCTAAATTTCGGAAAATAAAATGTAAAATCATAATGGAACAGCTCGTTCAAATGGGGCTGGCAAGTGAGGGAAAACTGGCGAATAATTGTAATTCAAGGCACGTTGCCAGAATTTGTTGCAGAAAGCAAACGACGGCACAGAGCATGAAGGACAACAATAAAAGGCGCCCAAAACAATTGTCGTCGGGGCAAATGACCAAAATCTGGAAAGCAGAAACATGAACAGCAAAAGTATTGGAAGCACTCCATCCAACAAAATAAATGTATATATACATATATATAATTTTTTTCTGGGTTTGCAGTCATTAATGCGGTGACAAAGGCAATGCGCTGTTGAAAGGTGTTTGGCCAAACGTGCTAAACAGAGTGGGCCAAAAAGCGTTGGCCAACACCAAGGTCGTCGTGGCCAAAACAAAAAGTAATTTGCCAAATTATTTGAGTTTGCGGCTGCCGTAAGTTTAAATAACTTCAATCAGGCTTAGTTCGTTTAGCGATGAGTGGCGGCCCGACCAACTCAGCGCGAGCTGCCAAATCGTATATTTAGCAAGAAAGTTATGCAAGTTCCCACCACGCCGTATCGAAGAGCATTATCTACATAATCATCAGGCATAATAATTCGGACCCTGACACTCTACTATATTGTATTATATATATATATATATATATATATATATTTTTTTTTTTTTTTTTTTTTTTTTTTTTTTGATTCATTCGCGCCTCACTTTCCACTCCTCTTCGGACGCAAAGTTTGAGCAAAATTTCTTTTGTTTGCTCTGACAAACATTTCGCCAGACGACGCGTCTTTGGGCTGGCATTATATATACGATTTTGTTCTCTATTTTTTCAGATTCCGCATACGCACGGTTAGTCGCGGCTACCTTGCAGCAAATCAAGTGAAATTAGGCACATATTTTTGATTGGTTTCCGAGAAAATGCCGAATTTCGTTTGGCTAAGCATTGTGCTGTATAATCAATGTCAGCGAATTTTTGATTACGAACAAACTCTCCGAGACGTCGGTATTTCAATTTATTTATGCAATTTTTGTCAGTCTCGTAATTTATATTCATTTAATTCTTTTGCTTAATTTTGTATATCTTTATGCCATAAATGTGCATTAAAATTAGAACTAAATAGTATTTATTGATTTTTTATGTTGTATGTTTATAGCAAAAAGTAATAATAGCAATAATAAAATAATTTGTGATAAAAATTTCGCTAAAATTTTTAATTATTGGTTATGTATTATCATTAATAACATTTTATTATTATTTTTTTATTAAAAAAAATCCATTCTTATTATTAAAAAAAAATTTCTTCATTTATTTTAATTTAATTCAATTGATATTTATGGTAGGTGTATATATGTATATATGTATTTTACATTAAGTACTAACGCTTAGTCTTTTTTGAGGCAATTGAAAAAATTAAACTTTAATTTTCTCTTTAATATATATTCAGTATTTTTCTTTAATTTCTATAAGCTCCAAAGCAGAGACATATTAAAACTGAAATAATTTCATGCAAAAGAAGTTTGCGATTACACAAATCAAATAAGACTTGAAAGCAAATACTTGACCTCTAATTAAGTAACTATAATTTATTGAATGTCATTTCATTAAATTTTTTATGTTTTTACAACTTATTTAACTTGACAATTAAGCTTGTAGGTAAATTAATGTACGTTCTCTATCGGTATTGTATTTAAATAGAATCTGTAACCGAAATGGACAGACGGACAGAAAAAAATAATGGCCAGGTTCGTGCACAATTCAATTTAAGCCAGCACTGCAAAATTGCTTGACCCCAGCCAGCGAGAGCACACAGAGCAATCCCATTAGGCGCTGCACGCTCCAGTCGAGGCAATTAAACAGCCCTCGTATATCCTACGTCATGCCCAAAAGGGGCGGCGCCCTAGACGCATTTACATACTGTTGCTATTTGCTGTTACTCACCTAGCGACCAGGGATAGCGAAACCGGAAGCACTTTCATTTTGCGTCCACCCACCAAGTAATCCAAGGCCTCCGAGCCGCGACGCTCCTCGATGCCGGCGGTGCCGGCGCCATCTTTTTCATCGGTGGGCAGTTGGGTATTTTGCTGTTTCTTCTTCTTCTCGATGAAGCCAAAGTAGAAGCCAATTACGGCACAGACCACCAGCATGGCTATGAAAACCAAATAATCAACAATGCCAAAATGTTGCAGTGCGCTGCTTAAATCGCTCACGCTGGGCTTCTCCGTCATGCTGGAGGACGATATTGTTGTAGTTGTTGTTGAAAATGTTGTTGGTATTGTTCCTTCTGTGGTGTCAGTGGTGCCGCTGGTGGTGGTGGTGGTGGCAGCGGCGGTGCTGATGCTGCCCAAGCCTGATACACTTGTTGTTGCTTTTGCCGTTGTGCTGCTAATTATGGATTGGACTGTCTGAGCAATCGCATTGACCACTGTCGGCGGCGTATTAACAGCCTCAACCGCATCCATTATTATTTCCTCCCTCTGAATGGTCGTTGACATAATTCAGTAGACCGCAAGTTGCTTTTATGTGTTTATTTTCATTGACTTCCTGTCGTGTTGCCTTTGCGCACTTTTTGCTTAAATGCGCTCAACTTTGATTACTTTTGTATTGGTTTACAGGCACACACAAACACACACACACACACGCTTACACGCTTCGGCACTTGTTGCAGCCCTTTTCGATTTTTCATTAAGCTTCTGTCGGCAGCTTGTGTATCCTAATGACCAGCACGGATAACTTTGACACAAGTAAAACTGGATTACTGGCTGAATTGAAAATTAAAAACAAAAGCTAGTTAATGTAAACTGCATAAATATTGTGAGCTTTTCTTTTCTTCTGTTAATTATTTGTTCTTTATATATTATTTTATAGTTGTACAAAAATTCATGTCTAGAGTACACTATAGAAACAATTTTTTTTATTAATAAAATTTATATTATATTTGAAATATTTCATACATTGTATATTTAATTTATTTAGATTTGAATATATTTATACAAAAAATGTTTGTTAATTGAATGATTGGAAAATTGATTTATTTTAATGTTTATGTACACCTATTTATTTTTATTATAATTAGGCAATAGTTTATATAAACTGCATAAATGAAGTAAACGTTTTTTTTTCTGCTGTTAATTATTTGATCTTTATATTGTCTATAGTGTATTGTCAAAATTTATTTTATAATTTTAAAAAAATTCTGTCTAGAGTACACTATATATATTTTATATAAGAAAGTGTTATTATTTATTTATTAAATTTATTTATAGATATTTGAATATATTTGCAAACAAATAATCGCAAAATTAATTTATTTTTATTTTTATTTACTTTTGTTTATTTTTATTTTAATTAGGCAATCAATCGCACATTCACTTTACTCGACTCTCACTGCAGAATCCTTTTGAAAATCAGGATAAAAACCACACAGATCACATCGAGCGCTCAAACACAAGCTGCAGGCACGAATCACAGCGAAAAACTGAAATTAGAACTCAAACGAACTGAGCATCGTCCACGGCTCTGCTGATCAGATTTAGCTGATGAAAGATGAGCTCATAATTCATGTAAGTCTTGTCTGTGTGTCGAGGTCTTTATCAGCAGATTTAGCGGACGTATATAGTGGCTAGATAAAAACACACACCCACTCGCCCATGGACGGACGTGTGGCGGGAAAGGCTCTTGTGCGCCATTATATGAGTTCAAGTTATACGAGATAAACTGTACTTCTGAATGGCTTTTGCTCAGTTTTTTTCCTATCATCAGGTAGTCGCACGTCAGGTATTATGTTGACATATTTTATAACACCTAGATAGCTCCAATTCTTACTGACGCTTGGCAGGTGCTACTGGTTATGCTTACATTGTACTACAAACGTGTATATAATATAAAGATCATATTCAAAAATTATTTAATATAATAATTGAATTTGTTTACATTGTAATTGCATTAAATAGTACAAATTATAAGAAATGTCTTATATTATTATTATTATATTATTAAATTAAACATTTGTTGTGTTATCCAGTGTAATTGCTCACGATGCAGTCGCTTGAAAGATTTGCCATTTATTTGCACTGCAGAAGGTATAAATGACAATTTGCTTTGTGCGCCCCAAAAGATCATAAACGAGAGGCTGTGCACGCATGGCGTATGCGTGATAATGGCACCCCAACTTGTAAGCGCCTTGAATAAATACATATACAATAGAATGAAGGGAAATAGCTCACACACTTTACATGCTCGAAGAAAGAGCCCAAGTGCAATAGCTGAAATATCAACAAGTCGCTGCCATTGCTATTTACATAGCACTTCATCAGCAATTGCTGCGCTGCTATCACGCGCACTGCACTGTGAGCATTTTTTATTGAGTTCAACTAATGCACATTAATGCGTATATAAAGCATTGATGCGCGTGGAGTGGCGTCAATTGCTGGATATAAACCATATAATAGCCTCTACATGCATCGAGTGCTTATGCTGGCTAATTGCCTATTGAAATCACATGCCAAACCCGAAACATTTGGCAGCGACTATTGGAATTCGTTCTGAACTAAATTCAGTTAGTCGTAATTGCGTGTGGTTTACCTAATTGGTTGTGCAAATTCAATTTGGAAGCCCATCAAGTGTGCTACGAGGCGAATGCGTAAAGCGAAACATTTGAAGAGAAACATACAATTCTAATCCACATTTACGTGTTGCCTTATAGCAAGGCAAGCAGGCAAACAACAAAAGGTCTTATAAGTTTGTTATGAAATTACATAAATCTGAATCTACCGAGCCGAGCACATTTACCCTTTAGGTGCCAAGCCACAACAGAAACCAACAGAAATTGTTTCACGTAAGAGCAAAAGGGACGCAAAGTGCTGCACAAAATTAAAATTTAATTACACTTAATTTGTAAACAAAATTATAATACTAAAAGCGAAAAGTGAAAAGCAGAAAACAAGCTTAACCTAAAAAAAAATTATAATAATAATAATAAATGCCTGGCCAGGCCAAAAAATAAACAGAAACACGCAGAAACTTGACCTCTTTTTTGGGGTCCCTCATATAAATATGAAAATATATATATCAATGTATTTGTGCTCTATATATATACATATACAGTATCTTTCCTTTAGCTTTTTAATTTGTCTAGAAATCGTAGTTGAATTTCATAGCAAAAGCTAAAAACAATCAACTACAGCTTTACTTTAATGCGTGGGCGAAACTCTTCTTCTTCTTCTTCTTCTGGTACTTCTGCTTCCAGGCGAATGTGCTCTTGTGTATTTGGCAAAAGGATACGGTGTAAGAGTATTTCTATACTTTATGGGCAACATCCGAGTCTTTTACTATATTGTTTTTGTCACTGACTTGACTTTACCATCAGTTTGCTGTGTTCACTTTTCCTATACCCAGTGCCTTCACAGAGATGGGCTGGGGTATGATTCGAAGTCAAAGTGAAACCTTACATTAATTAATTTTTTGTAATTTATCAATCAAGCTTGAGTATTTTTGTGAGAGCTAACTGCTTGTTAAGGGGATTTAATGAAACACCTTCACTTATATTTGCATTATTAATGATTCATGTTTCTTTTCTCACGGGAATTATCTTGATTATACCTACACATCTGCTTTTTTTATTTTTAAGCGTGTTACATCGAAACATATATACTGTATATGGTATATCATATAATACTATCCAACATAGCCTGCCCGCTAATCCTGCACTCTCTATTTGAACGCTTGAAAGAGTTTTGTTTTTATTTTCATTTCGTATTGCACACATTTGAGCCAATTTAACGCTTCCGTGTGTTTTTTTTTTTTTTTTTTATACTAGCCACGCCCGCTGCCGTAAAAGCGAAATGTGCTCTGGCAGAGTTTTATTTACTTTTAGCTCGCAACTACAAGTGTACAAAAAGTGTGCAAAAACCCCTGATGTGACTTGTTAACTGCACACTGTTGCAGAAAACTGTTCTCCTGTGCTGCAGTTTATGCTGCTTGATAACGGACATAGTTATTATCAAGTGGATTAATTAAAATGCAGTGAAGTGAAGATATCTGAAGGGTTATTCGTACACGATTCAATCAAATCAATCACCAATAATACACGATTCAGCAAAGCATCAAAATGACATACTGAAGATTTTATTAATTTATTGCAAATTAATTAGTACATATGTATATCATTATTGTTATTATATTTTATTATTATTATTATTATACGAAAATTAAGCACAAACTTGCCTTTTCATTAAGCTCTAAAATTGGCTTTAATACCCACACCAATAAAAAAAATTAAAATAATAAAAGAAATCAATTGAGGTAAGCTTAATTTATGAAAATGTTACACCAAAAAACCTTAGTTAAAAAAGAAATGAAACGTATTGTTTTTATTATTAGTAGTAGTATTATCAGTAGTATTATTTTATTATATTATATTATATATTATTGTTATTTATTTATTTTATTTTATTTTATTTATTTATTTATTTATTTTTTTTTTTTTTTTGTATAAGTTTTGCAAGTGTTTGAAAATTTACTTTTATTATATTATTATGATAATTCAGTAATTTAATACTAATAAAACATATAGTATTTAAAATATAAATGGGACTATCAATTAAACGTATATTATTTAATGTGCAAAGAACATCTTAATTAACTTGACCATCAAAGTTAATTAATCAAATCAAAGTCAGGCTAAGCACTCACTTCTGACCCATTTCAGCCAAAAAACGTCCTTGAACTTGGCTGCAAAGGCCAATGCCAGATTTAATTCAGTATGTAGAAATTCATTTTAGATGTCCGTGAGGACTTGATTTGAATTGGTCTGCTGTTAATAGCACGCATATTCACGTCTATAAGTTAAATATATACATACACAAATATATTATATAGACATACATATATTCAAGTCCATGAGCAGAAAGTTGGCGTGTCCCTTAGAGAGTTGAAGAATAGTCCGTCAAATGAGTTAATATGTGTGGGGCGAAAGTTTATTAGGAATGTTTGTAATATGTTACTTGTGTCTATGGGTCATCATATTTACATTGAAAGTTGCTCAATTTGAAATTATTTCAGCTGGCAGACATATTATGGAAACAAATTGACAAAGTTTACCATATTTTCCACAAGTGCCTTTGACATATGCACCCAGAGAGTTCAAAAGAGCGACAATTCCCAAAGAATTATGAATATATATTTAAGCAAGAGCCTTAAGCACTTAATACAAGATTTGGCAATTATATTTATACATATATATAAACTAGTTTTATATTGTATTTCTCATATTGGCATTGATATGAGAATTGCCCATTACTAATCTTAAGATTTACTTACGTCAGACCCCCCGAAATTGTAGATTCGATTCAAGATAACGACTGTAAAATAATGCCATAAAACAGAGTTTTAACAAGTAAGAAAGCTCTAGTCGAGACTGCTCGACTACGAGATCCCCTGAACCCTTGGAGTGCTAGCTATTTCAATAATTTTTCGCGTCTTTCAGCTTACACAAGAAACACACACACATACACAAACACATACACACACAAGCACCCACGCATAAACACGCACGGGCTGCAGTGTGCGCTTACTATGAGAACTTAATTGTTTAATAACTTTTTTTATGGACGTACGATCTTCATGAAACTTTCAGATTATGATTATAACATGAATATGCATGTAATTGCCAAAGTACAAGTCTCTAGTATTTGAAATACGCGTTTTACAAAAGTGAGGGTGAGGGGGTGAATTTAGAGGTGGGGGTAAATTTTAACAAAAACCGAAATTGTATAAATTGCATATAGGCATATATAAAAAATTTGGAGACTCTAGCAATAAAGGTGTAGAAGATATAATTTTATAACTGGTTTTCGATAAGGTTTTTCATCGATAAAAAAAGATCGGGATGAGTTATCGAATTTTAATGATAAACTCGATATCCGCGCTGTAATTACGAACATTTTACAAAAAATTTGAAGTCTCTAGCTCTTATATCTTCGGAAATCGACGCGTTCAAACATACGGACAGACGGACAGACGGACAGACGGACAGACGGACAGACGGACGGACGGACAGACAGACAGACGGACAGGGCCAAATCAACTCAGCTCGTCACCCTGATCAAGAATATATATACTTTGTGGGGTCTGCCACGCCTCCTTCTGCCTGTTACATACATTTCAACAAAACCATTATACCCTGATTTCCCATTTTCAATGGGTTCAGGGTATAAAAATAGACTCAGATTAATTTATTTACTAAAACGTAGAACCTAATCTATATAATCACATTTGATCGAATTTCTTCATTATCTCAATAACTGGCTCATTCAAATATTTGCGAACCTCCAGGTTGAGCGCAAAGTCCCCGTGATCCCACAACGGATCCTCCATATGGTGCAGCTCCATGTTTGGCAGTCGATCTGACAGGGCGAGAACATCCTCGACAGCGGCCATATCATCATTATCGGAATACCATAAGTGGACCTCAGAGCTTATGCTCTCAACTGGATAGTCGGGTGGCACCTCCGATTGGTATATTTCCAGATTTTTTTTAGGCCCGTAATCATACTGACGAAAATGTCCCGACTGCTGCTCCTGCAGATAGTGCAGCATTTGATTGGTGGAGCAGCCGGCCGGGTGCGTGGCCATGCCGTCCGGCATAGCAGTCTGTTCGATAAATATACATGGTAAGGATTTACTTAGAACTGTCATCTCCGATTTCTCTTACCATATTCACACGATTCCCAGCGTACAGCTTTTGCACAACATTTTCGCAAACGGGCCGCAATTTGTAATCGGGCTCGCACAGGTTGGAGAACAAACTCAACAGGAAATCGTTGCTCGGTATGAACTCTTGATCAGCAAAGAAGAGCGAGTACTCATTGCGGTGGCCCAGATAGGGTCCCACAGTGCGTACCAATTTATTCTCCATGTGCGTCATAATGGCAATGGGTGCAAACATGTGAGCTGTCTTGATCTTTGCATTGTATTCGGGTCGCATAGACATCAAAGTGAAGAAGACAGTTGTGCCCTGGGAGTGGCCCACATAGTGAATGGCCTTCTGTCCCTGCCCATTCGTCTTCAGGGCGTAATCGATCATAGCTGCAATATCAAAGTACCCGATCTCGTGCCAGCTGAAGCGCCAGAAGTACGGATGCTGAGGGGAGCGCGATGTGTGGTTCCTTGAATAGGTGTTACCACGCCCATTGCCCAGCCAGACATCAAAGCCGGCATCAGCGAGCAGGAAGGGCAGGCTATCATCGGGACCCTGGAGTATCCAAGCATCCGAGCAACTTGTCAGTCCATGTTGAACCAGTACAACGGGACGGATCTTGTCTTGGTTCTGCAGCTTGTGGGAATAGGGTATGCGAAAAACGCCCACAATGTAGCCATCCTCGGTGATAATGTGGTGGTGCTCCGCCGGATATCCATGTGCAGCTATACGGTCACGCTGAAAGATGCTCTTGCACTTGAAGATCAAACAAGGATAAACGAATTTCAGAGACTTACGGTTGTGCGTCGATCCTTCAGGCTTATATGGGCTTCCGGATTGTCATACAGCTTATAGAAGTCGATCTTGGGTGTCGCTGCACTTACAGCTGCGCAATTTATTGCAGCCACTAAACCGAGCAATGCGAAAGTTAACGAAAGTAAATAGTTCTGCATTGCTAAGGGTCTGAAATGCGACTGTGGCCAGCCAAACAGTCGAGTAGGTTTTTAATAGGAATTATCATCAAGTGGTCTCAGATTAAAGTGAAGACTCTCAAGAGTACAGAAAATAAACAAAAGTTAATTGCAATAAAATACTGATTAAATAAATTTACTCAAATTTCAAGTTACTTTTAATATTTCTGAATCTATTCATTCATGATCAACGTACAAAAATTATTTTATACGTAATATTATTAATAGCTGCCCTTTAAGTATTCCATTTATTGGCTAATAAAGTTGTAATTAAGTGGCTATTCCAGAAAATATAGGTATTATTCGTGGAAATAACATGCCTATCTAATTGACGTTGCTTAACTTATCATTAATCTCTATCATTAGCTTTCGCTTGGCTTGTATTAAAGCTACTAATTGTAGAACTGATTAAAAGCCCACACATGACGATTGTGCATTATAGAATTTTGTATAAGTCGAAATTAGAATAGAAAAATGCTCCATAGATATTATATAAATCAATATTAACTGTTAATTGATAATTAATGTATGATAAGTGCATGATCTCATACTCTTTACTTCTTACAATACCATAATCTTCTACTCTCAATTCGTATACTTTTAAGCTTTAACTATACTGTTTTATTCTTACATATTATACTGTTATGTCCGCTCTATTAAACTCATCAAATTAACTGCTGTTAGTTTACTCTAATAGTCTTACTTTAAAACTTTTATACACTAGTACCTCTACATTCTAATCCAATACTTTTATACACATACATATACTTTAAGCTCATGTTAATATGCCTGTAGACTCATGCTCTTATACACCCACAGTCATTTATGCCATGCATCCCTGATTTTCTTTAGATTTGCTCTGCATTCACTTCATCGGTTAATTAGAACAAATAATAATAATAAATAATACAAGAAAAATTAGAATTTAATTTTTAGAACTTTCAAATTTCTTCATAATCTCAATAAGTGGATCGTTAATAACTTTCCGAAGATCCATGTTCAAAGCAAAGTCGTCGTGATCCCACAATGGGTCATCCACAAGATGCAGCTCCCTATTGGGCAGGCGTCCAGCCAGAATATGAACATCCTTCACAGCAGCCATTATATCATTCTGTGCATACCATAGGTGGACTTTTGATGTAATTAGCTCGACTGGGTAGTCTGGTGGCTCCACTGATCCATACAATTCTTTATTCATTTCGCTACCATAATCGTACTGACAGAATCGCCCTGAACGATATTCTTGCATATAATGTATTATTTGATTGCTGGAACATCCCGCTGGCTGATGACCAATACCTTCTGTCATGGCAGTCTATTAATTGGAATCGTCTAAGAGATGTGCATTACGAAGGCTGACTTTTACTCACATTATTCCAGCGAGTACTATTGTAATACGATTTAATGAGATACACACAGACTGGCCGAAAAACTTGGTCACGTCCACATAGATTGGCGAAGATACTCAAAACGTATTTGTTGTATGGTAAAAACTCCATGTTCTCCATGAACCTCGTGAATGCATGCTGAGGATCGCTTAAATAGGGCGATAATTTATGAACCAATTTATATTCCATATTGGACATCCATGCCACGGGAGCCATCAAGTGCGCTGTCTTGATCTTCGCATTGTATTCGGGACGCATAGACATCAATGCAAAAAACACTGTTGTACCCTGAGAGTGACCTACATAGTGGATGGCCTTGTGTCCCTGACCGTTGATCTCTAAGGAGTAGTCGATCGTGGCCGCAATGTCATAGTACCCAATTTCGTGCCAACTAAATTTCCAGAAGTGCGGGTTTTCTGTGGACAATGAAACATGTCTTCTTGAGTACGTATTCCCTCGACTATTGCCGACCCACACGTCGAAACCGGAGTCAACCAAGAGGTAAGGCAAAGCATGATTTGGGCCAGTAAAAAACCAAACATCAGAGCCGCCCATTAGGCCGTGCTCAATGATCACAATCGGACGGGTCTTTCCCTGGTTGTTTAGTTTGTGAGAATAGGGTATGCGAAACACGCCCAAAACATAGCCATCCTCGGTGACAATGTGGTGGTGCTCTACCGGATAGCCGTGACTAGATATGAGATCCTTCTATTTAATATGTCGTTAGGAACTGGAATATGGATGCTTAAGGACAAGCACATACCGTCGTGGAAGCCTCGTCTGCACCAGTCATAAACTCTGCTGTTTTATACAAAGTTTCGTAAAGGGCATGAGTTGCAGGGATATAAAGAGCAGCACTGTTTGAGCCAACAACTGATGCAGCCAATAAAATTACCGCCGAGATGAAGTAGTCATGCATTATGTAACGCGTCAACTACATCTGTGGTTAGCCAATCATTGGACGTCCAACTCTGTTTGATTGGCTCTGCTAAATTTATCATCAAGGGATCTTCGATGACCCGGAAAATCTGTATATGAAAGTGATCAATAAATAAATTATGAAACGGTTCCCTTTACCTCGGGAACATGTTACAGTAAAAGGTAAATTTAATAGGAGGAAATAAAATTTAGATTTAAATTATAAATAAATATTAAATAATGCCATTATTGCCCTAGATACAGGTCCATTTTTATTGAAAATTCTACACCCATTTCCTTAATTCATAATTTTTTAATTACACATTCGTAGTTGATACTTGCCCACATGACGATAGCCCATTAAGCATGGATTGCAACCTTGCACGAAATTTCGTTAAAAACAGCGTTAATTTTGTTAAACTTACAGCCAGAATGGCAATTCTAAAAAGCTCGATTTCTGACGTTTAAAGCGCTAGCTCCTCATGAGGATCTTATAAATTATTCAAAAAATTTTGAACACAAAAGAATTGAGTTGAGTTCTGTAATTAGGTGGCAAAAAGACCAAACTGTAGCATTTGAAACTAGAACTGAAAAACCATATTTGCATTGCCATTTGATTTGGTTTACTAAAACAGCAAATGTACATATTAAACAAAACAGAATAAACTAAAACTAAACTATGACTAATCCTCGCCAGGTGGCAACGGCTGGTTTAAGTCCCCTAAAACGGGCGCTGGCACTGGCTGAGGTGCGGGTACGGGCTGTGGTGCAGCAACTGGCACTGAAGTCAAAACGGGAACGGTAGAAATAATGTTCATCTCTGAGGAATCCACCAGCTCCTTCTTGATATTGTCAGGATTTATGTAACCACCGCTTTCGTCCTGCAAAATTAAAAAAAAAAAAATAATAATAATAATCAAACACTTTAGAATATGATTAATAATAATAATTAATTAAACTAACCGTCACAAAAACATCAACCGATTTGCCGGTAATAATATCCAGTATCTGCTGAGTGATGCCGCTCATTGGCTCGTCTTGGATGCTCTCCGCGTATTCAAGCAATTGAGGTCTGAGGTCCGGGCACTGCTGCAGTGCGTCTGCCAATTGTGGTGGCGGGAGCTGAAGCAGTACGGGTAGAGACTGTGGCTTGAGGCGCTGCACAGTCTTAAGGAAGCCCTCCCAGATGACCTTTTGGCGCCACACTTGCTTCAGTATTAGGCGCTGCAGCAGATTCAGTACAAAGTTTGAGAGACGCGGCCACAGCGTCAGGCTCTGTATGGTGGTGCGCATCATGAGCGTAGGCACAGGCATTATCTCAACCAGTTGCTGCAGCACTGCCATCAACACTTCTTGGGTGTACACCTCACGCTCGGCTAGGCACAGTGAAGTGGCCTTCACTATTGACTTTAGATCCCACACATTAGTATCGATTGTGTGGAGAGCTACTAGCAAATCTGTCGGTGATATCGCCATCTGTTGATGAGCAAACTCGGCACCAATACCAAGCAAACGATTAAAGACCTCTTTGACAACAGCCTGATTGAGCTTTATTAGCTTGGGCAACACAGCGATCAGCTCAGAGCGCGATAAACCACTCAAAATGGGTATTAGCACACGCACGTCCTTGACTTTGTTTTGGTAGAGATCACGAACGCGCTGAACCAGGTCGGGATGTGGCGTGGGCACGCGTTCAGTCAAGATGTAAATAACGCGTATAACCAGCGTTTCTAAACCCTTCGGACAGTCTTCCAACAGCTTGAGCAACGCTGGAGACTCTACGCCCAGCTTCTTAATAGGGGCATCAAGGCTGCGTAGTATGGTCCGTTTTAGCTCTGCGGATGTCTCCATAAACACTTGACAAATCTTTTCCAGATAAACTGAAAAGGAATGAGTTACGATTTGTTGGACATGGTGCTCTCTTATAAAGCTTACCTTCCGGATTGTAGGGCAACAGTGTGAGGGCCAGGAGCAGGCACACCTTGGCAGTATCTTCTTTCCAAGCCACCTCCGGGGTCGGCCTGCCGTAATCTGCTGAAAATATGGCATTTGGTGGTGTTTCTGCAACCACAAATTCTAGCCACTCCAAAGCGAACTCATCAATGCGCGCTGGAACAATCTTGTGCACATGATAAATGGTAATCAAGTGGCCCAAAGCACGTTCCCGTAGATCGGCGCGCTCATGGACGGCATAATTGAGGAGTACGCGTACGAAACGATTTTTACGCGGAGGTCTTAAGACAGCAAGATCCTTGACTATCTCCAAGCCGTGCGGCATGAACTCTTCAAGCAGGCATAAGTTAACCAGCTGCACAATCGCCTCCTCGGGCAGTATGGGAGCCTCTAGAAAGAGACGACGTAGCAAAATGATTCTGTCCTTATATTCGCAACGCTCATTGATGCCACTAATAAGCTTATTCAATAGTTCATTGTAGGCATGATCTGGACTATTCTCTGTCTTCACATACGTATGACGCGTAAAGCCTTGCAGCAGAGAGTATTCCTCAAAAAGCCAAGAGAAGGCCAGATCTATGCGCTGCTTGATATCAGCTAGTATGAATTCCATGATGCTATAGCGCACATTATCGGGAAACGTGGCCGCAATAACTGTCACTAATTTACGTCGCTTGGCCGCCACGCCGCCCATAATGCACTGCCGCTCCGAGTTGAGGATTCGTATGATGGCATCTAAGAGAAACTTCTCTTTAGTGTTGCGTGGCAGGGGCTTGGTGATCTCCTGCAACTTGAGCGTCTTGGCGCGCTCTTTCATTCGCTCAATGACCGTCTGTTCGCCTTTGGAGCGTTCCATGGTCTCGCGTAGTTTCTTCGTCGCTTCTTCTTTGCGCTGCAGCTCCTGTTCACTTAGCTTGCCTTGTGCATCGTCCACATCCATGGCCAGAGGCTCTGCATCGGCAATGGCAATGCTAGACTGAGTCTTTGGCTTCATGGGCGGCTCCTTGCTGAATGCAGCCGAGCCGGGTCCCATGCGCATCTCCGTCAGCTGCTGACCAAACAGATGGGAAATGTTGCTTACTTGTTGCGGCAATGACAGCTGCTTGATAGGCGTGTACTCTGCCAAGAATTTTGGAGTTGCCGCATCCGGCAGAGCGGGTAAAAACTCAATAACCAAATTCACAACTGTTTCCGTGGAACGTAAGTGCTCTGCAAGAAATTTTTCGTTGACACGCGTACTCTTCTGACGCTGCCGCTCTAGCTCTTCCTCATCAAGCTCCATCTCTTGCGGCTGGTGCTGCTGTCGCTCCTGCTCGACCAGACGCGCTTTTTTAGCCAAACTCTGCGCCGCATTTTCTAGTATTCGCTTCTGCCTGCGCGCCATCTCTTGCTTATCCATTTTTGGCAGCAATTTTTGTATCTCACTCGCACTAGCTCCCAAATCCATTAATATATTACGTATTGTTCCGGCAAACTCGAATGAGCCGCGCAACTTGAGAAGCATTTGGAGCTGCAGGCGCAAACTCTTTCTAACCGAACTAACTTGAGAGTCGGTCAATGTGGGTGGCAAATTGTTGTTCAGCTGTCGAAACGCCTCAACAACAGAGCCCATAAAAATGGGCCGCATTTTGGCCACCGTGCATAGACTGCTCGTACAGGCAATCAGATTCACCGACGAGATGTGCGTAGTTCCATGGAACTGCAGCATAATGTCAAAGATATTAGTGCCTTCGTCTTGCAACTTTTGACGCCGGATAAGTTTGCAGTGTTCCGGCACATCGGCCAGCGAAAAGTCGCCCTCTCGCTTCATGCTGTCCTCGTCCGCATAACTTTGAAGTATGATGACGCCCTCTAGAAATTTGATGGCATTCGTGCGTATGCCGTCGTTTTCATTATCAATCATGTCCAGAATTTGAGCCTTTATCAAACTTAACACATTCCATGCTTGCTCAGCACTGTCGCTGGGATCAGTTAAGCTGCATAGATATTGCAGTCCGTTTTTATAGATGCTGCCACAAGCCTGAATAACACGTTTAATGACTTGAGCTGAACTATCTCGCAACATCATAGATATCACATTAATCACATAGGGTAGAAGCTCCACTTTAACCTTACTGAAAGCGAAAATGATTATACTTTGTGTAATTATATACATCAACAATATGTACCCACCATATCTGTTCAATAAAAGAGACCACTTGCTTGCGCACCTCTTGGTTTTGATCGTGTGCCAGTGAGAGCACCGGCTCCAAGAATTCCTCTGCCAGCTCTACACACGAACTAAGCACTATTTCCTGCACTTTAACCAGCAGCTCACATTTCAACGTAGCATTTGCTGTCACGAATTCATTGCACCATTCCACAACCTAAGAAGAAAAATAAGCAAAGTTTCAAATAACATGAGCGCATCAAATTCAACAAGAAAGCATCTACCAACCTTTGCACGCGCTGTTGCCGTTTTTTCATCTGTAAAAAGATTCGCAGTTTCTGAGACGAACTGGCTGCGTCCAATTATGCTATCCATGCTTAAAATTTATATTAAATAAAATATAGTGAATCTTTTACAATTTTCAAATGCCGCAAGTGCAAGCTGACAGAGCTCCCAGATTTCGATAGCGCTAGTGATGTGCTATTGCACTAGCGATTAATTTTCAAGTCAATGTCGTTATTTTCAGTTCACTCCATCTTGAAGAGCGAGAGCTGGAGAAATGTTAGGTTGCCTCTCACCCTTTTGAGAAACTGCATAGGTAAAGCCCAAAAACCATAACATTCAATATTTTTTGTAGTTATTAAAAGCTCAATGAAAACGATATTCTCTTGGCCTGCATCATGACTTGTGTGACGTCATATTCGTATTCTTAAAACGCTATCTTCTAAACAATATACTCGCTTTCAACATTGCATACAAAACATCGTAATAGCGATACATCGGCTAATAATTATCGATTGCATCGATGCATCGATTTACTCACATTTTTTGGGTGTTTTAAAAGCGTGAAAAAAACGCCTAAACAAGCCAAAACGACCGCACATCAGGACCAATAAGCGCAGTTAGTTAATTATTTTAGCTGCTGCACCAAAAGGCATTGACAGTCGAAGGCACAAACGGCGAGAAAAGAAGGTTCAGCAATACGGTGTGTTATTGAACAACGGCTGAAGAGTCATTGGTAGTGCAAGAGAAGGGTGGTAGCGGAGAGTACGTGCTTGTGTATGTGTGTGTGTGAGTGTGTGGGTAGAAGTT
This sequence comes from Drosophila arizonae, assembly GCF_054131065.1. Taxonomy (NCBI): domain Eukaryota; kingdom Metazoa; phylum Arthropoda; class Insecta; order Diptera; family Drosophilidae; genus Drosophila; species Drosophila arizonae. Next base: position 26,820,563 of record NC_142922.1, read on the forward strand.
GCGGCTGTGGAGCAGCGGCGGCGGCAGCGGCGACGACAGCGGCAGGTTTAGTTGAGGCAGAGCAAATACAGAGCCACGATTTTAAGTAAATAGTGAGCTAAAATCTACAACAACAACAACAGCAGAAGCAACAGCAACGAGAGCATTAGTAGAAGCAACAGCAACAGCGGCTCAACTGCTTTTGTAAGCAACAACCGACGACCGCGCCCTAATGTCAAATAGCCAAGCAAATGCCGGCAGCAGCGGTAGCGTCGTGGATGAAACGAATCCAAATGCAATTAATCCCACACCGGGCACCACCACAATTGCCAGCAGCATCAATCTGACATCCGCATCGACAACGGCGGCTCAGAGCTCCACTGGACAGCCGGCGTCATCTGCTGCAGCTGGAGGTGGAGCCGCACCGCACATAGTGGGCGCCTCCAGCACAACAACAGCAACTGCATCAACAGCTGGGGATGGTGGTGTCAACAACTTGGCTGTGGACTCATCGCCTCGCGAGTCTGGCGATGACTCGGAGGATGAGAGCGAGATATTGGAGGAGTCACCATGTGGCCGGTGGCTAAAGCGACGCGAAGAGGTTGATCAGCGCGATGTACCAGGGATCGATTGTGTGCATCTGGCCATGGATACCGAGGAAGGTGTCGAGGTCGTTTGGAATGAGGTGCAATATGCGCAGCTGCAGGAGCTCAAAACGCAGGAGGACAAGATGCGTCAAGTCTTTGACAATCTGCTGCAGCTGGACCATCAGAATATTGTGAAATTCCATCGCTACTGGACGGACACGCTGAATGCGGAACGACCGCGCGTCATCTTCATCACGGAGTACATGTCGTCCGGCTCGTTGAAACAGTTCCTCAAGCGCACCAAGCGCAATGCCAAGCGATTGCCGCTTGAATCATGGCGCCGCTGGTGCACACAGATCCTGTCCGCACTCAGTTATTTGCATTCCTGCTCGCCGCCCATCATTCATGGCAATCTAACCTGTGATAGCATTTTCATACAGCACAATGGTCTGGTCAAAATCGGCTCGGTGGTACCAGATGCGGTCCATTACAGCGTGCGCCGTCAGCATCTTGACCAGTTGCCGGAACGGGAGCGCGAGCGTGGTGCCCACTACTTCCATGCACCCGAATATGGTGCCGCCGAGCAGCTGACCGCCGCCGTGGACATCTATGCTTTTGGTATGTGCGCCTTGGAAATGGCCGCGCTGGAGATACAGCCACAGTCTAGCAACAGCGAATCGACTGCCATCAACGAGGAGACCATACTGCGCACAATCAACAGCTTGGACAATGATCTGCAGCGTGATCTGATACTGAAGTGTCTCAATCCCAACCCACAAGATCGACCAAGTGCCAGCGATTTGCTATTTCATCCACTACTCTTTGAGGTGAGTGCATGAAAGAAATTTTAAAAGATATCAAATCACAAGAGTTCCCAGGTTCTTAAGTCTGTCATGAGTTCCTTACAGCATTGTATCCTTTATACCCTGTAATTATTCAATAATAAGTAGATTAGTGAAAAAAGAAACACCCAATCAACGCAATATTACAAACTAGATATCTTAGAGAATCTATTTTGACAACTATAAACTTCTTAGAGCATCGATCATTCATTATTGGGAATCTAGATAAAAGAGCAGTATGAGATCAAACGACCTAGGCTCGTGTCCAAGCCAATAAAAACTTAATCTATACAGAATATCTCGTCGACTAAAGTAGTCTTCCTAGTTCGAAATTCGTTAAACAATTTATTGTTATTTTTGTTTTGAACTAGTTTTCGTCAAATAGAACTGTATAAATTTGGGTTCTCCCAACAGGTGCATGCACTAAAACTTTTGGCCGCCCACTGTCTGGTCTTCTCGCCCGCCAATCGAACCATGTTCTCGGAAACAGCCTTCGACGGACTGATGCAGCGCTACAATCACCCGGACGTGATAATGGCACAACTGAAAAAGTCCGGCAATGAGGTTCAATTTCGACTGTCAGATGTGACCGGAGCTGACAAGCTGGAAAAGTTTGTCGAGGATGTTAAATATGGTGTCTATCCGCTGATCACGTACAGCGGCAAGAAGCCGCCACATTTTCGTTCGCGTGCCGCGTCCCCGGAACGTGCCGACTCAGTCAAGTCGGAGACGCCGGAGCCAGTGGATACCGAATCGCGCCGCATCGTGAACATGATGTGCAGCGTGAAGAAGCTGAAGGAGGATAGCAACGATATACTGATGACAATACTGTTGCGCATGGATGACAAAATGAATCGGCAGTTGACGTGTCAGGTGAACGAGGAGGATACGGCAGCGGATTTGACCAGCGAATTGGTGCGCCTGGGCTTTGTCCATCTAGACGATCAGGACAAGATTCAGGCCCTACTCGAGGAGACGCTGCGTGCAGGCGTCCTCAGTGATGGCGCCGGTGCGGAGAGCTCTGGCGCCGGTGTCACCACAACGGCGACGATGGCCGCCCTGGAGCAGCTGGAGCGGAACTGGTCCATTTCGGATGCGGACAAAACGATGACGTCCAGCATGTCCGTGAACACTTCACCCAGCGCGGCCGTCATGTACGTTCCACAGGAACCAGCTGATGTGGAGGGTGCGCCGATCCATAACAGCAGCAACAGTCACAGCAATTGAAGATGATGATGAAAGTATTCGGGCTAAGCCGGCGGGGTGCGCATTGTTTTTATTATTGGAATGAAATAATTACACACTACGATTTTATTGCTACTATTATTTTTGTTATTTTTATATATATGCATACACGTATGTATTTATATATATGCATCTATATATATGTATATCATCATGTATGTGTTTATGTATTTGCATATGTATATGTATTTAAACGATGTTGTACAAGGCTTCCAGGCAAGAGATTTCCGACGTGTACCCTACACCAACTCCACACATACACACATGAACGACTCACGTACACTCATACATACATAAGCAACTGCTTTAACTCGTAAGCCAGAGACGAGCTTATAAAATCAAAGCATTCGCTTAGCACGACTTTCGAAAATTCCGAATCGAATTCGGCATTCTCGAATATACCACTAGAAAATCTAATCTAAAACGAAATAAGAATAAAAGAAATATTAAACAAAAAAGTTAAAGACATTTGAAAGGCGGCAGCCCCATGGAAACCAAATGCAAACAAAAACAAATTCGACCTATTTCAAAAATAGCATTTAGGCAGTCAAAAAGCATATGTATATGATTTTTATTGATACATACATACATTTCTGATAGTTAACGAGCAAGATGATGAAAGAGCAAAAATGTCCCCAAAGGCAGTAAATGTATTTCAACGTATTACAAATATTAGAATACAAAAGAAAAGGCCACAAACAAAGCAAAACACTGACGGATCGTAGCGTAAAGCAGCCACAACTACAACAACAACAAATACACAACAGACATAGCGACACTATTATTAAATAAATAATTAATTAAATAAATAAAGAAAGCAAAAAACTGACAACAGAAATATTGATTGAGTGCTTTTGTACGTTTATTTTTACTGTTTTATCAAACCAGGTTGATAATCAATAGATCCAATTTTAGGCACACGGCATTTCGAGAAGTTCCGCTTCATTGGACTCCTTCTGTGGAGTGCTCAGCTTGATGCGCTTGCATTCCCGTCCCTCTTCGGGCTCATCGTCTGTAAAAGCTTCGGGCGCTTCGTCAGCTTCGCTCAGCTCCTGCGCTACGACTTGGCGGACCTCCAACTGTTTGTCATATAATTCCAACAACTTGTTGCCCTCGTATAAGACAAAGGGCAGGCTGGCTCGCTGATAGTAATCAGGCATCAGTTCCAAATTGTTGATGACAGTGTCCAGCATGTGCGACTTCTCGCACCAGATGCCTGGTGCATCGTTTCTAATCGGATTGATATGTACATGCAGATGGTAGAATGACGGTTGATAATGGAAGTACATTCGCAGCTGGTTGGGATTCAGGCCATAACGTTCAAGTATCGCCTGCTTGGCCGACTCTCGTAAATTGCGCAACAAGGGCAAGTGGCTCGCATTGAGATCACGCAACGATTTAATATCACGCTTGCGTACTATTCCCAGCAAATATAAGGTCTCCACGTTGCGTCCATCCCATTTGAGATCAGGAAGAAGGACAAAGCCATTCTCTGGATGCGTATCCTCGAATACAATACGCTCAGTTTCCTGTTTGTGCTCCAGAATATTGTACACCCAGTCCAACGAGAATTGGCTTGAGGTGATGTACGGCAACGTAATGGATTCGTAGAGATCTGGGGTTTCATTTATTATATACTTCTGGCATATGGAATATTTTTCAATATGTTTCTCAGTGGCTGGATAAATCACTGTACCCTTGACGGCTATTAAGAGAGTAAAGTTTTGGTTTTTGTTAGGCAAAATAATTGCAATTACTTACTACACAGCTCCTGGGTGGGCACACACTGAAAACTTGCGTAAATATTATTTATAAAATCGGTGCGGACTTGCAGATCCGTGCTAAAATAGCTCGGCTTGGGACTCGAGTCGGCCTCCTGATCTGCCGGCACTTCAGTTGCCACGTCGCTCTCACGATAAGCTGCATAAATAAACAGACATTTAGCATTTTTTAAAGACATACGTATTACTAACCATTTTTTTCGAAAACAACAATTGCAGCGTCAGTTTCTGATATGTCCGGGAAAGTGCCAAGTAATGTTATACTCTTGCATTTGCTATTGTTGCTGAGTATGCGTTTGAGGTGGAACTTAGTTAAATCATAAGTTGGCGACTTAATCTCACTGCTTACATTCAGTTTTGGACTTGATTCTACTTGTTCGGGCATTATTTTATGTTTATTTTCTTCGGGTTGTCTTGTTTCGGCGGCAATTTAGTTATTTAGTGTTGGCAAACAACAGATAAACGATATGTTTAATGATCCATTACCATTTGAGTATATATTATTGTGCTGAATCTTGTTATTAGCAATGTAGATGTTTTGCACTATAGGCCGTTTAGCCTACTTTTATAAGAAATTGTGAAAAATATCTTGACAAGTGACAAGTAATGTCGTAATAATACAATTACTATTTCTTTCTAAATTAGTTATGTTAACATAATTGCTCCACACACACACACATAGGTCAGCAATCGACAACGGTTCCTGTATACCAAAAATCTTTTCAACCTATCGACTTGTTCTGTTCGCTGTCGATAAGATTTCCACTCATCTCTGTCGCATCTAGCAGCCGACGCGCTTGCACAAAAAAAGAGAAGAGGAAAAGTAATTTCTTCACTTTTTGCTGGAAGTATTGTTGCAGAAAGTGTAAGGGCATATGCAATTGCTGTAAACGCACTTTAAGTGTTATTTAAAGTTTTGCATTGTTAAGCAGATTGTTTACTTGCGGCCCAAGATCGCAAAACCTGAAAACTTTTGCCGACTTTGCGCACACGCTTTTACCGCCGCCGCTTTGTTGTTTTGGCGCCTGAATTTTGCGACGCGCACAAAAATTTGCGTGAAATTATATTGTAGCTGCGTGCGTCAAAATGGTGGATCGCAGCGATAATGGTAATTATAAAATATGACAATTTAGTTTAAAATGATAATTAAAACTAACATTTTGGTTTATAAGCAGCGGAATCCTTTGACGATGCCGTCGAGGAACGTGTGATCAACGAAGAGTACAAGATATGGAAGAAGAACACTCCATTTCTATATGACTTGGTCATGACGCACGCTCTGGAATGGCCCTCGCTGACGGCCCAATGGCTGCCCGATGTGACCAAACAGGATGGCAAGGATTACTCTGTGCATCGCCTCATTTTGGGCACACACACTTCCGATGAACAGAACCATTTACTTATTGCCAGCGTCCAGCTGCCCAGTGAGGATGCCCAATTCGATGGCTCCCACTATGACAATGAGAAGGGAGAGTTTGGCGGCTTTGGTTCAGTGTGCGGGAAAATTGAAATTGAAATCAAAATCAATCACGAAGGCGAAGTGAACCGGGCACGCTACATGCCCCAAAATGCTTGCGTCATTGCAACGAAAACTCCATCGAGTGATGTTCTCGTATTTGACTACACAAAGCATCCAAGCAAACCTGAACCATCCGGCGAATGCCAGCCTGACCTACGTTTGCGTGGACATCAAAAGGAAGGCTACGGTCTTTCCTGGAATCCCAATTTGAATGGTAAGCACGAGATATTATATATACACCGATAAATTAAATAATAGGTAGACATCTTGTGCTTATGAGAAGTTTGCTTTAATATAATGCTATATATTTTTTTTGCTTTAGTTATATTCAATGCATATTGACTTATTTCGTGTTCTTTCATTAGGCTACTTGCTCTCGGCCTCTGATGATCATACCATCTGCTTGTGGGACATTAATGCCACACCCAAGGAGCATCGCGTCATTGATGCGAAAAATATATTCACTGGGCATACGGCCGTCGTTGAGGATGTCGCTTGGCATTTGCTGCACGAATCGCTCTTTGGCTCGGTGGCTGATGATCAGAAGCTGATGATTTGGGATACACGCAACAACAACACATCGAAGCCATCGCACACTGTAGATGCGCATACGGCTGAGGTGAATTGTTTAAGCTTTAATCCGTACTCCGAGTTCATATTGGCCACCGGCTCGGCGGACAAGACGGTCGCATTGTGGGACTTGCGTAACCTGAAGCTGAAACTACATTCCTTCGAGTCGCACAAGGATGAGATCTTCCAGGTGCAATGGTCGCCCCACAATGAGACTATTTTGGCCTCCTCAGGTACCGATCGACGCCTCCATGTGTGGGATCTGTCGAAAATTGGCGAGGAGCAGAGCTCTGAGGATGCCGAAGATGGGCCGCCGGAGCTGCTATTCATACACGGCGGCCACACGGCCAAAATCAGCGACTTTTCCTGGAATCCGAATGAGCCATGGATCATCTGCTCCGTGTCGGAGGATAATATCATGCAAGTGTGGCAAATGGCTGAGAATGTGTACAATGATGAGGAGCCCGAAATACCCGCCTCCGATCTGGAAACCAATACGGCTTAGGCCCGCTACAACTTCGGTTTTTGGCATGTTTCCCAACCTCCATTAAGAAAAATATGTGAAATTGTTTTCTTGGCTCTAAGCACGAAACCAGCTTACCTGGCGACGTGTACTCATTTTAATTTATATATTACATACTTTTACAATTAATTAAGTTCACATTTTGGCTACAAAACAAATCTTGCATTAAAACAATCTGAAGACCAACAAATCAATCGACTGTGTATTTAAACAGTTTGCCAAACGCCTCAATGTCTACGCGTAGAGCACGAGCATCTCCTTGGTGTCGCCTCGACATGATCTTTCCACTTATCACCTGATCCTTCTGCACCGCTTGTGGCTGGTCCATGAAGAAGACCGTCTGTTTCCAGTGTGTGGGCGTCGCAGCCGGCGAAGTGCTGAACATGATTTGCTTGTCCAGATCAAAGAATGTGTCAAAGTAACCCACAAAGGCAGCCAGCTTGCCCGTTTGGGTGCACTTTAAATGGAATTCATGCGAAAAATTCGAATAGTTCAGATCAACGGTCATCATATCAAAGCTGGCTATTTCTTGGCTGTCGGTTAATATGTGCTCTGGATTGACCACCTCAATCAGCGGCTCCTCTATGCTGCGCTTGCGCAGATCACTCATGTCCACTCCATAGACATCGGACCAGAACTCCACGTGCTGCTCATGCAGCATCTCATTTATTCCCACCAAATGGAGTGTGCAGCGATTGGGTAGAATTTTCCCATTGGGACTCAGATGATTTTCGCGTGCATAGATAATCGTGTCCAACATGGCCTCGTAGAGCAGGAAATAGCCCATCCATTCCGATATGATGACATCATATTTGGCCTCGGGCAGTTCAGTGTCTTCCAATCGACCCTTAATGAGCTGCACATTCTTAATATTATTTTTTCTGTTAGGGAGAGGGTATGTGTTAGTTTAATGAGTAAATGGGTAAATGGGTAAATTAGTTTCAAAATATTTTATAATCTATTAAATTTGATTTATAATCGTGAGATCAACAATGTTCTGTTATTTAATTACAATAAGAATATACGGGATTGATCGAAGAAAAGAAATTTAGTTATAATAATAAAAAAATGTTTTTTTTCGGTCATTTAATAGTTTTTAAACTTAAATTAATAAAAATGTTATTATTTCAATGTCTGGGGTTTCATTATCTAAGTCAGTAGGTCTAGTTTATTTTGATGTATTTCTAATTAGAATTGTTTTGGTCTATACTTGTCGTCTTTGAATTGATCTAATTGGATTTGTTTTCTGTTTTATAATTAGATTGAATACAGTCACGCAAATTCAAACAAACTAATTGTCATATTTATTTTGTTAGTCAAGGTTTTAAAAAGCTGATTGAATAAAAAAATTTATGAAGTCACCTTTTTAGAAAAAATATAATAATATACAGTCGACTCTCGTTATTTCGAAATTCAAGGGACTCTTAAAATATTTCGAACTGTCGAGTGTTTACGATATACCGCGTCTTAGCAATGATTTTTAGTTCGAATTATTGAGTGATAACTTTGAATTAATGAGAGGTTCGAAATAACGCAGGTTTGAAATAACAAGAGTCGACTGTATCTTCAAATCTATTTATAATCGAGTAAAAAATCTGCGTATTAACTGATTGAAATGCTTGACAATGCTTGGCTTACCTGACGATATCCATAGCAGTATAGACAATCTCTGAATTGTCAATGCCAACGACGTTTTTAGCGCCAGCTTGAGAAGCAAATATGGAGAGTATGCCCGTGCCACATCCCACATCCAAAACGGACTTTCCATTCAGAAATTTTTGGTTTTCCATTAGGGCAGAGCGGTAGCTGCTAGTGCGCACCTATTTAAAGGGACAATAAGTAATATAAATAATATTAATAATAATGATCATACAGAGTTAGTTAACTAATTGTAATACTCTACCGTATCGCTGAGCATTTCATGGTGTATGCCAAAGTGTGAATAGCTATTGAAATATTCTTTATCAAAGGACGGAGCATTACGCACAACTCCATTCTTGGTTGCTGCGGTATCCTTTCCCTCGCCGTGTACCTTCTGTAAAAGATCTCTGTAGTCGTTGCGCATGCGTTCCATATCCTCGCTGGCTTGTTGCAGCAATTGTCCTTGTTCGGCAATGCGTTGCAGCAACTCGGGTACACTCGCTACTGCCTGTGGAGCATCAGTTGTGATGGCATCGTAGTCGTAACATAGCCATGACTCGTACTGAATGGGCTTTAAATATTTCTCATCATTCCATTCGGGTTGCTTGGTCTGGAGCAACTGCTCAGCAGTTATTCGACCTCCACGTATGTAATTTATTAACTTAATGAATGCATACTGATCCATTTGGAATTTCTGCTTAAGCTGCGCCAAATTCACTTTATGCTGGCTTTTTAAATGCTCGATCGCCGGATCGATACTGGTAAAAACTTGAGTGCAAAATAAACAAGTTGTTGGCTCTTCTTCGTCGTCTTCTTCAATTTCTTCATTATCATCGATGTCCTCGAATGCATCCTCATCAGAACTGGACTCATTAGCTATTATTAAAAATCATATTGTAAATATATTCATGATATATTTGTATATAAATGTACCTTTATTTTCTGTATTATCCATATTAATAAATAGCAACCAATTTATCAATAACACCAAATAGTTTGAAGGCGCTCTTAGACAGCAGCACGTGCGGAAAGGAACAGTGCTTCCACACCCCGGCAAATGTTATTAAACTATCGATAAATAATTTACTTTTCGCATCCCTGCACTTGCATAACTCTGTTTTAGTGGCAATAACAACATGCTTCAGGTGCGTATCTCGAATTATTTTTATTTATTAAAACTTACATTTTATTTTGAACTGTTACTATTTAGGTATTAAAGAGTTTGCGTTTGACACAGCCTACGCGCTTTGCCTCTTCTCTAAGCAGCACAGCAACAAATATACCGTCCGGCTCTGCTGATGTTTCTGCTGTGGATTCAGGCGAACCCGATAAGCTTTACAGCAAATTAGAAATTGAACTGCGAGGAATTGATCCGGCTGTTCTGAAAAGCTATACCTGGTTTGCCACAACCGCTGCGGAGCATTTGGGCATTGAGTTGGGCAAATGGTAAGTGCCGCCTTAAGATAAATGTGTGTCTATTTTCTTGCGCTGCTTGTACGAACTATAAATGTGCACATGTTCTGACCTTAATGCTTTGTATTGTACATTGACAGTTGGAGCCCCCGCAAGGCACACCATGAACGAATGACTCTACTGAAGTCCGTACACATTTATAAGAAGCATCGCGTTCAATACGAGATTCGAACTCATTTCCGTTATATGAATTTCCACAAGTTAACGGGCTCGACGCTGGACACGTTCCTGGAGTACATCGAGCGCAATTTGCCCGAGGGCGTGGCGCTCCAAGCAGCCAAGACGGAGCTGCAGCAGCTGCCCGCTCATTTGCAACAGCCGCCAGAACAAGTTTAGCATTAGCATAAATATTTACTGAAATTAGTTTTAAGTGTTGCAACTCTTACGTATTTGATAAAAGTCATTGAAGCGATTAACCGAACAGAAGCGTGGAGATTATTGTTCAATGGTTAAATATAAATAAAGTGTCGTTTTAATCAAAAATTGATAAGCATAGAATTGATGTTGGATTTACACGTTTCAGCCCCCACCAGGTTTTTGGCGATAAGCTTTTGGTCTTAATATCAAAATAACAAATATTTTGTATAGAGAGAGTATACCTCAAAGACAAGAGTATACCTTATAAATAATAATTAAAAACAAAAAAAAATGTGAATACAAATCGAAATATATTCATCAATGAAATGCCATGCATAGATTCTATTCCTGAATGATAGCATCATAGACTTTTAGCTCTTAAGAATATTTGATATGATATAGTAAATCTAATCGAACGTATAACTTTAAATGAATAATAGTCCAGAATATCTCTTATACACTAGTCAATATAAAATAGAGCGTATTTTTTGTTATTTGCCAAAAAGTGATAAGGATAGGGAGTATCACGAATTTGTATTAATCGTATTTTGACATTCATAACGGGAACTGGAAATGGTAGCACTTGACAAAAACCAAATACTTTTGGCTAAGCACTTCAGTTGCGTGCGTTAGCCCTAAGCAAACGAATATTCACTATGCAGTCGGGTCACATATTGCGGCTGCTTTTAGCCACGGCTTCTCTTTATTGCTGCCTTTCGCCTGTTGTGTGCATCTATGAGGCTGCAATACTGGAATTTCTAGAGGAGTTTCGTATGCGCATGTGTCACCCGATACCCAATTTGGGCTTGCCTGCATTGGATCCACTGGAACTAGGTCCTGCCGAGACAGCTGCGAATAACCAATACCTTATCGAGTGGGTGCCACCTAATTTGTATTATATAATATATATATACTGATATTTATTTGCTTTCAGCTTTACTGGTTCCATCGAGGACTTTCAACTAAAAGGACTTTCAGATTTTGTTGTAGATACACTTAAAATTAATGTTGTGCCTGGCTTACGTAGCACAATTAAAATCACCTTACCACATACCTTTTTCAAGTCACTTTACACTGCCAAAGGTTCCTTGGCGTATATTGTTAATTTGGCTGGCGATGGCAATGCTGAGTAAGTAATGCGAAGAAGATTATAGATAAAGATTTTTTGTTAAATCTACTCTTCTTCCACGTCCAGAGCATCAGTGAAAGACTTTTCGCTTCAAATTTCATGGAAAATGAAACTGTCGTCTTCTTTGTCCATCACAGATTTGCAAATAGAACTTCTTTTAGGAGATTTAAAAGTTCATTTTGAAAATTTAATGGAGGAAGAGCGGATTGACATTTTCCTGCATGATCTAATTAACGAAATGGGTGTTGAGTTATTGGATGATGTATGGAAATATGAGCAGCCTAAGGTTGTTCCAAAAATCGAAGCGGTGGGTTTTATATATGTATATTCAAATCATAATTAAATTAATAATTCACATCCCTTACAGATTATCAATAATAAACTGCCGGAAATTCTACAGGGTATTATTGGAGGAGGTGGCGGAGAAAAACCACCTATTTTTGAAGGCGTCGAACCAGATTGTAAATCTCCTGCTCTAAATAAGGTCAATTAATATGCATAATGAATTTAGCAATAAAATATATATATAAAAGCATTTCAAAGGTGTTCCACTCTGTTCATTGGTTATAAATCGCTTGTCGCATTTGTATTTGCAGATCGTTGCGATAAGTTGTGCGATAAAAGGTATATATTTAAAACATATGCACTAATCTATTGATAAAGAGCACAAACATCAATAGAAAAGCCCATTTACTATTCTAATCCTGTCATTATCAACCAAATATTGCTGATAAGCTGAATGCCATTAGCTACTTGACAACTTCGATGTGGGGTCTTGATATCACCACTTATTGGTTTATAACTGCGAGGTCTCATAAACTTATTTTTGAATTGTTTAAAGTTTGGCGCGCTTGTTATCGGCTGAGCAGAGTCAACATAGTAAGCAGGGCTGCAGCATTGGATATTTTCGATTAATACTGAGCGTCATTAGAGCAGCACTGTTTTCAGCTGCCTTGCCACATCGTGAAAGTTAATATATTAGAATTTTCCAGAGCAGGGCAAGGCGCTTTATAAGTAAAGGCAAAGCCGTACGCCATCATTATTCCTAAAACAAGCGCCAGTTTGATCGAACGTTTGAGTGTCGGCTCGGCAGAAAGAAATTTAAGTGGGACAAAGTGAAGTAGCAATTACACGGTTATTCATATATTTAGTACATTTCAACTGAACAGAACATAAAGGTAAGTCTTATAATTAGAATTTAACAATTTTCATAAGCATTCATGTGTTAAAGTGCACTCTAAATTCGGCACGTGCTTATTGCCGCGTGTGTTTGACCTGAAAAAAATTTCCATTGTCTTCCATGTGCTTTACAACTAAAATCAATAATTTGATGTTAGGTGCATTGGTGCAAGTAGTTTGGGGTCATTTTAAATACACCTTTATCATTGGACTGTATAAAAAAATGATGGCTGCATTTGGCTGAACTTTAAAATGCGAGCAAAAATACTTGAACATGTAATATATTCGTGTATTTACTTGCATATGTATGCATATATTGCGTCATTCGATTTTTCTGCTGTATTTGGGCCTTCCAATGATTGCTGGTTACATTGCAAATTATGTATACATCAATATTTAATGATTCTCGAAATTGGCTGATTTATCTAAAATTGCTGGAATATTCCATTGAAAAAATTGCCGCATCACACACACACAAATTTTCCATTCGCCTGCCTACTCATTATGAGTCATAACAGCATTCAGCTATTGACGTCAAAATTTATAATTTATAATTTAAAAATATTTCGTTAAAAATAAAGAATCATTAATGGCAAGTGTTTGGATTTTAGCTATTTCTATTTTCTATATTGAAAAGTGCGTTGCTAACCGGCATTTTAAACTATACCTTTGTATGCGTTGTTGGAATAAAACATGTCCAAACGTATATATGAAAATTTAGCGCGCGCGTGCTTGTATACTATTGCCGTCTCGTTCATGCGCACAGTACAAGGTGCAAACTTATCAGTCTGGCAACGGCGTGGTTCTCAATACATATACATGTAGATACATGCATATGCTTACGCGAATGTGTATGTGTGCTTGTGGTTTATAGTATTCCAGAATTTTCGCCTTTGTGTCCATGCGGTATTTCCATCCCTCAATGAAATTTAGCAGCTGCAATTGCAGCTGAACTTCAACTCTATTGTTATCTTTGTGTTTATGTTGCAGGAATATTTATACATAGTAAATTGTACATACATACACATGGATATACATACGTGTCTTGGCCATATAAATTAGTCATTTACCTCACGTTTCACCGTTTTTGGTTTTCGCTATGACATTAGCAACAACCTGTTTCTGAAAATGATCAGAACATTAACTTTTATTTCATTGGGATTTCATGGACAGGGCTGTAGCCTTTGCTTTCAAATACTAAGTATTAATTAGCTTGTTAATGAAGATTAAGATTTAAACGAATATATGTATGTCCACTAAATTCGACAATTATTGATAACCATCATCCAAAATGTAAATAAAAGATATATGTATGACTCTAGACTTTAGTCCTCAAACGAATCGATTTATTTCTACAATACAATACAAACACGTCAGTGAAATGTCGCTAGTGAAAGTAAAATCGATCGTTGACACTGCTTTCAATTTCAAACTTACACAAAATAGAGAAGATATACAATATATACTTTCATAAACTTTTCTAAAATTTAGACATTTTTTTTATTTATTACAGATGTCTAAGGCTCCAGCTGTTGGTATTGATTTGGGCACAACCTACTCTTGCGTGGGTGTGTTCCAGCATGGCAAGGTTGAGATCATTGCCAACGATCAGGGTAATCGTACCACCCCATCTTATGTTGCCTTCACGGAGACGGAGCGTTTGATTGGTGACGCCGCCAAGAACCAGGTGGCCATGAACCCAACCCAAACTATCTTCGATGCTAAGCGTCTGATTGGTCGCAAATTCGATGATGCGGCCGTACAGTCTGATATGAAGCACTGGCCTTTCGAGGTCGTTAACGTTGATGGCAAGCCCAAGATCGAGGTTACGTACAAGGATGAGAAGAAGACTTTCTTCCCCGAGGAGATCTCCTCCATGGTGTTGACCAAGATGAAGGAGACCGCCGAGGCGTACCTGGGCAAGACGGTTACCAATGCCGTCATTACTGTGCCCGCCTATTTCAACGATTCACAGCGTCAGGCTACCAAGGATGCTGGCACCATCGCCGGTTTGAACGTATTGCGTATTATCAATGAGCCGACTGCTGCGGCCATCGCTTATGGCCTGGACAAGAAGGCTGTTGGTGAACGTAATGTGTTGATTTTCGATTTGGGCGGTGGTACTTTTGATGTCTCCATTCTGTCGATTGATGACGGCATCTTCGAGGTCAAATCTACTGCTGGTGACACCCATTTGGGTGGTGAGGATTTCGACAATCGTCTAGTCACTCACTTTGTGCAGGAGTTCAAGCGCAAGCACAAGAAGGATCTGACTACCAACAAGCGTGCTCTGCGTCGTCTACGCACTGCCTGTGAGCGTGCAAAGCGTACTCTTTCCTCATCTACCCAGGCGAGCATTGAGATCGATTCGCTGTTCGAGGGTACCGACTTCTACACCTCGATTACGCGCGCTCGTTTTGAAGAGCTGAACGCTGATCTGTTCCGCAGCACCATGGACCCCGTGGAGAAGGCATTGCGTGATGCTAAATTGGACAAGTCGGCCATTCACGATATTGTGTTGGTCGGTGGCTCCACCCGTATCCCCAAGGTGCAGCGCCTATTGCAGGATCTGTTCAACGGCAAGGAGCTGAACAAGTCCATCAACCCCGATGAGGCTGTTGCCTATGGTGCTGCCGTCCAGGCTGCTATCTTGCACGGCGACAAGTCGCAGGAAGTGCAGGATCTGTTGCTGCTCGATGTCACCCCCCTGTCGCTGGGTATCGAGACCGCTGGCGGCGTGATGAGCGTGTTGATCAAGCGCAACACCACCATCCCCACAAAGCAGACCCAGACCTTCACCACCTACTCGGACAACCAGCCCGGTGTGTTGATCCAAGTCTACGAAGGTGAGCGTGCCATGACTAAGGACAATAATCTGTTGGGCAAGTTCGAGTTGTCGGGCATTCCACCCGCACCACGCGGTGTCCCTCAGATTGAGGTGACCTTCGACATTGATGCCAACGGTATTCTGAATGTCACCGCTCTGGAGCGTTCGACCAACAAGGAGAACAAGATCACGATCACCAACGACAAGGGTCGTCTGTCCAAGGAAGATATTGAGCGCATGGTCAACGAGGCCGAGAAGTACCGTAACGAGGACGAGAAGCAGAAGGAGACCATCTCTGCCAAGAACGGTCTGGAGTCGTACTGCTTCAACATGAAGGCCACACTGGATGAGGAGAATCTGAAGAGCAAGATTTCCGACTCGGATCGCACCACCATCTTGGATAAGTGCAACGAGACCATCAAGTGGCTGGATGCCAATCAGCTGGCCGACAAGGAGGAATACGAGCACCGCCAGAAGGAGTTGGAGGGCGTTTGCAACCCAATCATCACTAAGCTGTACCAGAGCGCTGGTGGTGCTCCTGGTGGCATGCCCGGTATGCCTGGTGGTATGCCCGGAGCTGGCGCTGCTCCTGGCGCTGCTGGAGCTGGCGGTGCTGGCCCAACCATCGAAGAGGTCGATTAAACAATTCACCAACCACAAACCCAAACCAAACAATAAATCAATTTATACGTTTTACACAACTTGGATTCTAAATTAGAAAACACACAACCACAAGAACAAACGACAATTGCTCTTGATAACTATATTATAATAATACAACTGCAACATCTAAAATATAAAACAAGAAAAAGCCCAAACACCACATAGGATAATACATATATATTATATTATTATCATCATGCATCGATCGATCATCCAAATAATATTTGCTTCTACTTGAATAAAATAAATCAAATTTGAGATTTGCAAAAGAAAAAAAACACGAGTTATTGGTTGGCAGGGGGTGGTAATTTTTGACATGGACTACGTATTAACAAAATCAAACTCTTGGAGGCCAAAAGACGTTTTAAAATTGTTATAATATATAATTGGGGCATCGTATATGATATAACAAATAGGCCACGGAAGCTTTGGGCGTGGCATACCTCTTCGGGTTTATTTTTACTGGATTTTATTTATTTAAGATACGAGCTTCTTGCTCTGAAAGAGCACTCTTCTCAATGTTAGAACGAGTACAAAGATTAACTGTGAGAAAAAAAAAAAAAAAAAACATTTAAGGGCGTGGCTTCAAATTGAATAACTTTTTCTGTATCAAAGGGACGAGAGGCTTATCATTTTTACTGTTAAATACTGAGCCCATTGCTTAATTGTGTTTCATGCGATCGTTCGTCTGCAAGTGGTGAGCACCACGATTGAGTGATTCCGAAGGTCACTTAACAGTGCTCTTTACATAACTTACTGAGACTTTTAACAGCGAGGGATGGGCTGAGCTGTACCAGCACATAGCTCTTCTGCTAACGAAACAGGCGGCTATAAAAAGCTCTTGAGCTGTTGCTCTATTTTGTTTAACAGAGTTCAGTTAATAGCAAATTGCAGCGTAAGCTCTTTGAGTGTCATGGTCTATACCTGCGGCTGGTTGGTGGCAGTGCACGATTTAGTAATAATAATAGTGAGTCTTTTGAGTGTAGACTTGATAATAATTATATCATTTAATGAGAACAAATTAAAAAAGCATAATAATAACTTTCTGTATGAATGAAGTTTTGATGAAGTGGAATTTATCATATTCACTTGACCCTCTGTCTCCCTCCTGTCTCTCCTATGTAATTTATATATCTTTAATCGATCATAAAATAATTGATATATTTAATTTGTATATTTAGAGCTTTTCAACGGATCTTAGTTATTAAATAATTTTACTTTTTTGTGGTTGACATAATATATATGTAATTTTCCGCACAGTTGTAATAATCCCAACAATATTTTATATATAATAAACGGTGTTCAAAGAGAGAACAATCATTTGAGTGCCTAATCGACCCAGGCAAAGTTGCCATCCTTGTCCAGCTTTGGGACTCGGCTTATCACCGGCAGCTCACTGTTGTTGGGTTTATAGGTGCCCTGGTCCTGGTTCCAGTTGTTCTCCTTAATCTGGACCGACCTCACTCTGCGCCCAAATACGTTGCTCGGCTGCTGATGCTCATTTATGCTGGGCTTCAAGCTGAGAGTTATGTCCGTTTCCAGTTGGTGCTTCTCAAGAGTTTTCTGGGGAGTGCCCACCTTGTGCGCCTTGCCACTCACCTGGTCTAGGTAGGATTGCCACTGTTGCAGCTTGTCCTCGGCAGCGCGCAGCTGCTCGATGCTGCGCTCGTGGCCAGGATTGATCCCAATTGGTTGAATGCCAACAATCTCATTCAGGTCGATCTTGATGGGAGCAAGAGCGGAAATAGCGCGCGATAGTCCGATTTGCGTGTGACGAATACGATGCTCCGTGAGATCGGCGCCCAGCAGCTCCTCGTGCGGGTCCATTCGTATGGGGATTACTTTGTTGATCACATAAAGCAGCAAAAAGGTCGAGCAAATGCCCCAGCAAGCCAAGCAAAGAGCGGACAGCATTTGGATGCCGAGCAGGTACCAGCCACCACCCTTGAACAGGCCACTGCGACCCTTAGTCGTGTCCATGGGCAGTGGATTGTCGGCGAACAGCCCGACAGCGATGACACCCCAAATACCACAGACCCCGTGCACCGAGCTCGCACCCACCGGATCATCCACGCCCAGTCGATCAAACAGCGGCATGCTGATCACACATAGGAGGGAGCCCAATGCTCCAATGAGCAGCGCCTCCCATGCGCGATACAGAAAGCAGCCAGCTGTGATGGATACCAGGGAGCCCAGAATGCCGTTGATCAGATCCATGATATCCAAGCGGCCATCGTGACGCCAGAACGAATAGCTGCAAATGGAAGGTGATTGATAGATTTCTTCAATGGTCTTTGTAGTGGATCTGCACTTACAGCGAACACACAAATCCCCCGCCAAAGGAACCCATCATGGTCATCACAGCGGCACGCGCGGCATACTGCCATTTGGCACCGCTGACACCATAGGTGCTGCCCGAGTTGAAGGCCAGCCAGCCCCACCAGAGCACGAAGAGACCCATGCACGCATTCACCGGATTGCCCAGTGGCAGTGGATCAATGCCCTCCGCATAGCGGCCCAGACGTGGCCCCAGCATGGCAGCCGAAGCAAACGATGCGGCGCCTCCAATCAGATGCACTGGACCGCTGCCCGCAATGTCCACGGCGCCCAGATTGTTGAGGAATCCATGTTCGCCCCACACCCAGCCCGCGGGTATGCAATACACCACGGTGTTTAGGAACGAGAACACACAGTAGGCTTTAAAATTGCAGCTGTAAAGAGCAAGGAATATCATATAAAAACATACCATATCATATCGCATCATATCCTCCTGTATCTTATCTATCTTATATATACAGTAGAATCCGGTTATAGCGACACTCAAGGGACCGTCGATTTTACGTTGCTATACCCGGAGGACGCTTTAACCAGAAAGAGAAAACAAGTTAGTTTTTTCATTCATCGACATGAGCGGATTGTCGTTAAAAGCGGAGACGTACTAAGCGGAGGCTCTTTCATATAAGTTTGTATGGGGGCCAACCAAGACAACGAATTTTCGTCGACATAACCGGTTTGACGCTTTAAGCGGAGTCGTTATAACCGGATTCTACTGTATTTTATGTCATATCAAATTATATGATATTCTAAAAACTAAAACTTTATAATATGCTACGATTATCAAATCTGGTAATATCAAATCCTCCCAATATATATGTATGTCATCCCAATACTAGATAGTCTAGAAAATTTTATGTTCTTTTAAGTACCAGGTAGAAGCATATAAAATAGTTTACGCAAATAAAAAAATACTAATTAAATATATGAAAAAATTGTGAAATGCTTTTAGCATTCGGTTTCTTACCGCTCGGCCATGGCGCCACTTACAATGGTTGTTGCTGTTGTGGCAAACGACAACTGAAAGAGGAAGGCGGCAAAGATCTGACCCATCAGCTCGTCGCCAACGGGCGGGTCGAGCAGGAAGTCGCCGATGGCCATGAAGGGATTCGAGAAGGGTCCACGTCCGAAGCTCATGCCGTAGCCAAAAAGCCAGTAGGTGAAGCCGCCCAGGACAATGTCAATCACGTTCTTCATCATGATATTTACCTCGTTCTTGATGGAAACACAGCCCGACTCGAGCATCCCAAAGCCCGTTTGCATGGTAAAGATAATGAAGGATGAGGTCAGCACCCAATTGGTATCCTCGATCGAAAGATCATAGAGACCCGGTATCACATAGCTGCTATTCCGAATCACGCCCTTCAGCGCTATCATCTGCGACGCTGTCGCATTCTCCAACTTCATTTTATTTCTCTCGTCGTATTTTATTCCAGTCGCTCGCGTCCGGTGTTCAGGGGAGTTGCTCTAGAAGTGAACCAATCAAAGTTGTTTTCATTTTCAATGCGAAAGTCAACAAATTACATTCATTTGATTTGAATGCAAGCTAATCGTAGCGCCCACCCAAAAAGCTAAATTATTTAGCTTAATTTTGCGTGCGTGTTATTTTCGAATGAACGAGCTAATTATACCCTGTACTAAATTTAAATTGGGTATTTGCGACTTGTACACATATCTATTTGAAGACAAATAATATCTACATATGTATGCATGTACATCAGAGTAATATATACTTATATAATATATCTGCGATTCATTGCAGAACATTTGTTTCCTTACATAAGAGGTATATTATAATATAAAAAATATAATAATTAAAATGATAATAATAGTAATAATAATAATAATGTAATAGTGTTCCTGAAAATTGAATGCTCTAACAAATTATTTTTGTATATTTAAATATTATGTATTACTTTACATTTAAATATTTTTCCAAAAATTTTTTTGTTTTAAACAATTCAGATGGAGAAAAAATTGTTTCAAAATTATTTTATATAGTCAACCCGAGTGTATATGTATGTATATGTATATTTAAACTTTGCTCAGTTTTAATTAAAAACAACAAGTAATTGAAAATAGCTTATATTTTATATAGATTTTATCTGTCGAGGACTTTGGTGTATATAAAGGTGGTTGTCATTACCTTACTTTGAACTTGACATTACGATTAATTTAATGTTGTTGTTGACGCTGCTGTTGCTGCTGACGGTGTTGTTGTTGTAGTCATTGCATGACTTCAAACACTTTGCAAAACTATTGCGCGCATTATGCATGAAATTCAATTACAAGTTTTGCCATTTTAAATTAAATTTCAATTTTGTAGTCTTGAACTGGCCTAATTAACTTAAACTGCAACTTATTTTAAGAGTAACGTAATATCGTTTTTAAATGCGTCATAAACTCCTCTACAGTGGCGATTGAGCAGTAATATATTTATGTTTTTATTTATTTATTTATTTATTTTATTTTTTTTTATTTTATTTATTTTTTTTGTTTGAATATTTTTTTACATCTTGTAAATTAGTCATTATTGAATGTTTAATATTTTCGTTCATAATCATAAATTATAGCATACTTTGAGCTGCATTCAGATACGTTAACGTAACGTGCTTTGCGCCATTTTATTGTCGTTGACCCAAGTTTGTAACGTTATTTCCTTTCATATCTTACGTTATGTTTAGTATTTTTAGTATTTACGGAAACTTTGAAGCTCAATTTACGGATTTTGGCGTTAACGCAAACGGTCACTCAGATCAATTTTAGCACTAGTTGGTATTGCTCGAACGTTCATTAAAACCGTTGAAAATATCAAATAAAAACTGTGTATCTTATAACAATTAAAAGTTAATTGTGCAGTTGAGAGTGCATATTAACGCCAGCAAAATGTATTTTTTGGCAGTGCTTGCGTTTATTGGAAATGCCAAAGGTAAAAGAATTTAGTGAAAACTGAAAAACTTTATACACACACAACCATAAAGCCACCATATCCTTGCTGTACTAAAGAGAGTAAAACAGTGAAAATTTATTTTTTTTCCTTATGAGAGTAGGCTTTATGGTTAAATAAAATAGTTTCCAATGTGCATAAAGATAAGGACCTCAAGTAAAAATGTTTTTTATTTTTTTCATTCTAAAATCAATTCCAATTTTTGTTCTCTATCTACAATAACTGTAATATGGTCCATGGCCACAGCAGAGTTTCACAATTTATGGGACACGGGGCACACATACACATACACACACACACTTGCGCTGCGCTCATTTTCTCAGCCAGCCAGCAAGCAGGCAGCAACTCCTGCGAAAAGGGGGCATAACGCCTTACCACTGGGCGCTGTGAAGGAAGTGGCGTGCAAAATTGTGCGTTAGTGCTGCCCATTCCGCTCTTACTTTCTGCTTCGCTCTCTCTCACTCTCCTTTTCTCTCGCTTGCTCTCTGTTCAATGTGTATGTATGTTTGTGGGTGGTCGTTCTTTTTTGCATGTATGTATACTTTGCCATGTGTTTGGGTGTGTGCGAATGAGCTGGACTTGGTGGGTGTGCGTGTGTGTGAGTATGTATATGTAGGTGTATGTGTATCTCTATTGCAAAAATTTCACTTGGAAACTCGCACTGAGAGGCAGCAATTTTTTTCTTTGCGCGGGGGCGTAAAGCGCGCTGTTTGCCATTTTCGTTCGTGTGTTTCCTGCCCAGCCGTTCGCACTCGTGTTTTGTCGTTCGTGCTAACTGTGTTAGTGCATGTTATTGCAGCCCCTTTTCCACTTTCCTGCTACCAGAGGACGTTTGCTGGATATATTTGTTTTTAATTTGAATTTCCTTTTGCTGTTTAGCATTTAAATTATGTTGAAAATGTAATGCGTTTGCATTTAATTTCATTCAAGTGATAAATGTTATGCCCATGTACATGCACACACTCATACACTTGTATATGCATATACATATATGTATATATATATATATATATATATATATATATATATATATAGATATATATAGATATATCTATGTTTCTCTGGGTCGATTGGTGAGGGGCTAAGGGTGTACAGCACCTGCTGCATTTTCAATACGCCAGTGCAGATGTATGTATGTGTGTGTGATGAGAGAATGCTGGACGAAAAACGGTAACTGCTAAATTAGTAGCAAAGCGAAACTTGGTCAAGTGTGTCAAAATAAAGAATCGTACAGTTGTTCGGAAACTTATACATACATAACTATGTTTGTAGGTAAAATCATGTACATACATGTTTATATAGAAGTCCCATTAAATGTCTCAGTTATTATTTCATTAAAACTTTTAGCTAGCATTAAATACAATATGATAAAAGTTTTTATTTTACTTGAACTTTGATTCCATTTCGGTATTAAATTTAATAATTTTGTATAATGAAAATAATAGAGCCAACATATTTATTAATATTAATCAGATTCAAAGATAATATGTTTGAAGATTATATAAATTATATTCTAATTTCAAACTGTACATTATTTGAGCATATTATTTGATAATAATATTTATATTATAGCATTTAATAACATATGGAAATACTTATTAATTATTTAATATTTTAGTATTTAGTTGCATATACACATCGTTAAAACTATAATGCCTAATGTTTTTCTCGTCCTTGACACATTAGATAGCAACGCTGTGAGCTCCAGCCTCATTCAGGGTGGTCACTGCCGCGATTACAATGGCAAACTGTATGAGACTGGCATGCATTACATGCCCGGGCCGGACTCCTGTCGACTCTGCATCTGCGACAGCGGATTGCCCAAGGCGTGTAAAATGGTGCTGTGCGAGGCCTTCAGCAAGTGCAAGTCCTTTCAAACTGTGGGCAGTGGCAACAACTGCTGCGAGGTCATCTGCCTCGATGATCAATTCAGCGATGGCAGCACCGACTTTGGCATTTGACTGGTGGCCAGTGGCATTACGGCCACGCTTTCCCTATCCTTGCTCTTCTTCTTGGTCAATCGATTGCGACAGCGCAAGATGCGAGCACGCGAGAATCGCCAGAACGCGGAGGATCAGCGCAGTATTGTGGGCAGCATTGGGTGAGTTTCCAAAAGCTAAGAAGTCCTTATTCTGTTTACTAATTCAACGCAATCAATTTTGCAGTTATATTGCCGGCAACATGGGCTACATGGAGGGTAATCTGAGTGCTATGGACTATTCGTATGGCGCAGCTACCACTCATTATCCACTTTGGAAGCCACCAAGCGGCTATTTTCCGCGAGGCGAAGCACCGCCGCCCTACGAGGAGGCCGTCGCAATATCCCAGGCGGAGGCATTAAGCGCTCAGTGCACCGTAACGCTGCCCAGCCATGTGCAGCGCCAGGCTGTGGCCAGTGTCAGTCAGCAACAGCAGCAGCAGCAATTGCAACAACAGCAGCAACTGCAACAGCAGCACCTGCAGCAGCATACGCTACAGCTGCACACCCAGCCACAACAACACACACATCCCCATGCATACGCACAACAGCTGGTGCCCGTGACTGCAGCGCATCCGCATGCGCATCAACTGAGTGCTGCGGCCGCTGCTGCAGCTGCCGCACAATCCAATCAGTATACGCAGAGCACTACGAATCTGATTAATATAAATATCAATAGCGGCGGAGTAACCACAATTGCCACTGGCGAGAATCACCAACCTCCTTACAGCTTGCAAAATGAACAGCAGCAACAGCAGCAACATCAACAACAGCAACACCAGCAACAGCAGCAGCAGCAATTGCAGCAACAGCAACAGCAGCAGCATAATCTGGAGCAACAGCACCAGCAGCAGCTACAACAGCTCTCTACACCGACGCCCAGCAATTCGATCTGTGTGCAAACTCTGCCCGCTCCCAAGCCCAGTGTCAATAACGAGTGCAGCTATAAGAATTGTCATCTCAATATAAGCGCTAGTGTAACAACCGCAGCGGCTACTGCTGCTGGCAGCGCCTCTAGCTCGCTGGCCTATGCAGCAGCACGGCGAACGCCACGCGGCTCGCAGGAACTGTTGCAACAGCAGCCGCAGCAACAGCAGCAGCAATATCTGACTGTAGCCGATGTGGAGATTAATGCGAGCGCCAGTGCAGCTAGTTATCATTCACTGCCAGCCACGACTGACATGCTGGTCACGCCCACACACCACCTGTCACAGCAGCAGCAGCAGCAACAACACCATCAGCAGCAACAACAGCACCAGCAGCAGCAATTGCTTGCAGCAGCCTTGTCCACGACTACCATAGACATGCTGCCAGCCATGGATATAGCGACGATAACAACGCCGCCCACATGCAGCAGCAGTACAGCAGATTCTGTCACACAAACGCTGCCCTTACCGCTGCCGCTGCATGCTGCTCTCAAGTCACAGCAGCAACAACAACAACAGCAGCAGCAGCAACAGCACGGAAGCAAGACACCCTCTAGCTCGCGTCGCTATCATCGCACCATTCCGCGCTACTTTGCTGTGGCCGATCCGCTGCAGGTGGTTAGTGTCAAGCCAAAGTCCAGCATCAGCACCAACACCAGCTCCAGCTCCAGCTCCACCACAGACAAGGCAAGCAAGAAGCCCATGTGCCAGTGCCCCATACAGCATGTGCCCATGTCCTACATGGGCAGCAATGCCAATGCCAACGCAAATGCATTCCTTAGCGGCGCTGGCAAGCTCTTCGCATCCAATGGCAGCAATGCCTGCGCCCTCTCGCCCAGCTCCAGCACACGACATGCCGCGACGTTGGCGTATGGTCAGCGCGCCAAGTCCACAACTAATCTGCAGCTGCATCAGCAGCAGGGACAGGATCTGCTTGGCAGCCGCAGTGCGTGCGCCTATGACACAAAGATTGCAACCATTTCGAAGCAGGTGGGCGACGAGCTGCAGATGCAGCCACATCCATCGCACGGCTCGAGCAGTGTCTCTGCCATAATACCACCGCCGCCGTTGCAGCATCACGACGATGTCAGCGCTCCACCCATTGTGTTGGGTCGCGTGCAAAAGCGTTCCAGCAGCTCGAGCAGCGCTGCCGAACGTGCTCGCAGCAGCAGCGGCGGACGCAGTGCGTCCAGCAGCGGATCAGCAGCTGCTGCCCAATCCGGCGTCGATATGCTCTCCAGCGCCTATTTGAATCGAAAGGTGAGTTCGAAATGTAAGTAATCCCATTGTGAATACTGAACTTTGGATACTCGATAGATTTCACCCTAGAATGTACACATATGTATAAGGAATTGGAACAAAGTTGTTCATCTAATTGCATAATGCATATAGATTTGAAGAACAGTTTTAAGCCCAATGCATACATACATATGTACACATATTCTAATATCTAAAATACGGGCAAATGAAACCGAATTAATTGAAATGTATATTAAATATATTAATTATTATTTGCATTAATATTACATACATATGATTAAGAGACTGAATTCTCTATGTTTTTAATCTTTTATTTTCTTCTTCTTCTTCTTCTTTTTTACTTATTTTTGATGAACGAATGCACTCTTTCCGTTTAGGTTCGTTCGTGTTCAGAGTTTCTGTTAGAGTGCTATATATGTAAATACATATATTCCAATCAATAAATCCAATAGCCAATAATAATAGTTCTTTTCGATTGCATACTTTACATATTTATTTATTATTTTTCTTAGTTTTTTTTCGGTTTCATTCTCCGTAAAAATTTATATATTTTTGTGACATTTTGCTGATCGCGTTAGCTATCTTTACAGGTTGATGCATACTTGAGTTTGACGCAGAAACAGCAGCAACATTTCTATAACCAGCAAGAACAGCAGCAGCAGCAGCAGAAGCAGCAACAACAGCACAACAACGATCAAAGCAATCCAACTTTACCACCGAAACTCAACAAAAGCCTAACGAATTTAAAAGCCGTAACAACCACTGCCACCAGCAGCTGCAGTACGAACAGCAACAGCAGCAACACCATCAACAGCAACAGCAACAACAGCAGCAGTAGCTGCAGCAGCAACAGTAGCAGTGGAGGCAACAACAACAATGCTGTGGCCACCATTTACACCCTTAGCAAGTCGACGGGCAGCAGCGTACATCAACGGAAGGAGCAGGCGCCAACATTGACGCTGCCGCCGAACAGCCCCTCGTCCAGCTGCGGTGAGAAGTCGAGCGGCAAAATCAATTCGAGCACGTTTTATCCGCTGGCCAACAATCATGTCACCTACACGCTGCCCAAGCACATTAGCGGCAAAATCTCGCTGAACAGCACCATCAACAGCGTGGTCAGCAAGGTGCCCTCGGTGATCAGCATACCCCCATTAGAGAACAACAATGAGAAAGCAACGGTGAGCAGCAAGAGCACCACATTGCCCAAAATACTTCGTGTGAAACGGGATGGCGAACGAAACACAGCATCGACCTCTGCATCAACAGCAGCAGCAACAGCAACAACAACAGGAGCAGCAGCACCAGCATCAGCGCCAGCAGCAGCAGCAGGATCAACAACCAATAGCAAATCCATTGCCCATTGCCAAATGCCCAGCTATCCGCAGCTGGTGGCCAAGGTGCAGGGCGGGCGCGGTGGCACGCCTAGCAAGCAGCTGCCTGTGTGCACCACATCGAAGAACTGCTTGAATCCTAACGAGCATTTCCTGCCCAACGATACCAGCCTGGACGACGACTATCTAAGCGAATGCGAGAACTGCAAAATCGCACAGAGTGCCAAATACTATCTAGACGCCGAGATGAGCGGAGGCAGTGGAGCCGGCGCCCTAACACCACAGGAAACTATGACTCTGCAGCGCAAATCGCTGGAGGAGACCAAAGAGGAGCCGCACGACAGTTACTACCGCAGCTCGCACACTCTGCCAAGCAATGCCAAAAAGCATGGGTATGAATTTACTTTGATATAGAAATCTATACATATCAATCGAATAATCTTCATATATGTATGTCTATATATTCCATATAGTGTCAGCAAAAACAACAATCGCGAGGCGTGGCAGTTCTCAACAATCCCTGCGGCCAGCTCGTCGGATGAGGATGTCAACGAATGAGATTTGAGCCATTTTCTTTAAGATGCCACACCCACACCCAAATGCCAAAACAAAAAGTGCATCCTAAAGAAAAGGCAGGCTTCTACTTCTGTACCCAACTCACAACCCCAATGGCATATACTAATTATATAACTACATAGATAAAAACCTGATTAAAATCTTGAATATATTTGTAAAAAACTATGTGCTAAATTTAGGTGTATATTTATAATATATGTACTTGCAAATTGCTCAAAGATATTTATATATTTATGTAGCTATGATAACCAACATTGGCATGTAAAATTGCTTGATTCTGCACAAATATATGTATATTTGTAATTATGTAAGTAATTCAAATTGTATTATAAGAGCGTTGCAAACATTATTCAAATCGTTAGAGAAAATGTCAAAATTGTTAAAGATTATATAGTTTGTTAGGAAGGAAAACAAAAACAGAATACAATTATAATACACTGAAGCAAACTAAGTAGAAAGACTTTAAGCAAAAAGTTGAAATTACAATTTTTCGATTTATACTATAGTCGATCCATATAAATATATAGTATGTATTGCTTGTTTTATATGTGTATATATATGTAGAACAAATAATGATTAGTCGGGATCGAAATTGAAAGAAAACAAACTCCAATTTGCCAATGATAACTGTCAATAAATTGTATTATGTATGTACTATATATATATAAACATGCTCTGTATGTTGTATGTAAGCTGACCAAATTTGCGGGTCGTATCCCCAGCTAAAACCAAAGCTCACACACAGAAATAGTATCAAGAAATAAGCATTCATAAATACAAAATACACTCACGCTCACAGTCACCCATTTTAAGAATGTAAATGTTAACTATCTAAGAGAGCTGAAGCTGAATAACTAATTGAAGAAAGGCGATTGAATTGTATGTGTGTTGTATGTTAAGTATACGCATGGATATCCAACAGCACTTTAAGGTGTTCAATGTAAGTAAACTTAAACAAAAAACAAAAATAAATTAAAATAAAGAAAAAAAAGATATATATATATTAGATTGATTTCTTGCTTAGGAAATATTGATTGTACTTGTTATATGTATGTATTAAATAGTATTCTTCTAATTGTGTTATACAATTATATTGAATATTATTTAATTGAAATGTCTATTGATAGTACGACACAGACTTATGACAAATATTTAAAACAAACTGAAAAAAAGAAAAAAAAAATGGACAGTGAGTCCAGCATTTTTATCTTATAAGCAACGCATACATATTCAAATAAAACGAAAGAGTATGTTCTTTATAATTTGATTCCTTAAGCAACGCACCAAGCAGCAGTTTAGGCTCGAAGCTGTTGCTTGGCTAGCATATGATTAGATAAAGAAGTTTTTTTATATAAATAAAATAAAGAACTGAAATGTTTTGGAATTAGCCAAAACTTCAGGTAGTTAAGACCATAGGAATGCTAGCATCAAAGTTCGACTATTATTTAAATTAAATTTTCTTAAAATTATTGCTAATTTATATAAAGCACATTTTGTGGCAGTTTTGGTTAAAATTATTTTGGTTATCTACGAGCTTAGATCTCAAAAGTTATATGGAATATGGAGAAATTCTCCAGGTGCATTCCAAATTACTGAATCTCTGACTTAATATCGCTCAAACTCTTAGATATGAATTCTCAATATGAGTTATTTATAAATGTGTTCAACGAAACTAATGCAACAAATGAAAGAAAATTTCTGTTGTCAAATACTTAAATGCGTATTTGAAATAAGTATTATAATAATTACAAATTACTCAATCTCAATAGTCTTAAATTAAACAACGTTTCCAGCAATTAAATAACAAAACACAACGTATGTATGTGAATCGCGACTAAGTACGAATTTTTATTAATTAAGCTAATTAATATCGAAATAATTTCAGTAAACCAATACGAAAAAAATAATAATGAGAAAAAAAAAAACAAAAACAAAATTAAAAACAAATACAAATAAACATACCATACATAGTAGTTTACAATTACATTAGTGAGCGCTAGATAAACGAATCAAGTGCGATACATAAATTAAAAAATGTTTCAAAATATGTAATTTACCAAATACTAAAAATAAATCATGTTTCAAAAACGATAATGTGAAAATTGTAATAATATGCTTAAACAAATAAATGGATCTATAATGAAAATTTCATGAATTGTTGCTAGCTTGAACTAAAAACCATTTATGGCTTATGGTTCTCCACCTCACTCCACTCCCAGATATGTAAAACAACCATATATTGTAGTTGGAATTGTAAAAATGCATACAGTTTTTTACTTGGTTTTTTTTATGTTTGTTTTTGTATTTAAATCATAAAAACAATTTTACGATGTATCAGATTTGTTTTGTTTTTATATAATATGTATATGGTATAACCTATTAGTTTCTTGTAATGCTTGGATTTGCTATACATGCATAACATATCTCAGCAAAAATCGTTTATATACATACAAAATTCAATAATTTAGGGTATGTATGCATCAATTTTCAGTAGTACTTTTGTTTTTATTTCGTATTTTGTTTTTGTTTGTTTTTGCTATCAACGGACGTGAAGAAGGAGGAGGACGACGACGCAGGATTTATAGATGAAGAGACGGTGCAGCAAAATTAGCGAATTGGCCAAACGACAGAATCATTTGTGATCTCTCACACACACACGCACTTGAAACGCTTAAATTGTATATGAATTCAGAGCGGGTCTGGATGCTGATCCATTTACTTCTTCGTTGGCTGACTATCCAATACGGGCGTAATTGTTTTGCCGCCGAAGATCTGTCCCCAGCCAATCAAACTGAAAGCAATAGAAATATTTCATTTACATAAATGCTCAGTAAGTTTTCTCAAGTTTCTTTTGTACTCACCGCCAATGGTTTTCTACGCGTCTACTGAGCGCAATCTTCTCGCCCTTCTCCGTGCACACGGGCGTTGTGAGCACAATCTTGGCCAGATCACCCTTGGTAGCGGAAATGCGGCCACCGGTGCTGAGCGATCCGATGTTGACCAGCAAAATTTCATTGCGCTGCAGCTTTTCGACACGTGCGCCCTTCTTGTCACCATCGGTGCGCACGCCGAGCAGTCGACGCAGAAGGTAATATGAAATTTCCAGCTCTATGTAAATGTCCGGCAAGTTACCAACGGCGCCGAGCACCTGGCCGACTAGACGATCGGCACGGCAGAGCGTGGGATCAATTTTGGTGCCCACACCGATCAGGCCACCGGGCACTGCGTACTGCAACTCATTTTGTTCGGCAAACAGCGAAACGATGCGCGAGAAGATTGGACGGCAAGTGATATTGCCATCGCTGTCCTTGGTGACAACACCGGGACGCACCTCGATTTCTTGTCCAACCTTGAGCACACCGCTCAGTATGGAGCCACCGGCCACGCCGCCCTTGAGATCCTGCACCTCACAGCCAGGTTTGTTGACATCAAAGGATCGTATAACAATTAAACGGGGCGGCGCCTTGAAGTCACGCTGCGGCACGGGAATCTTGTTAACAATATACTCGCAGAGCACATCAATGTTGTACTTCAGCTGGGCCGAAATTGGAATAATCGGTGCACCCTCGGCGACAGTGCCCTGCACAAACTTTGTGATCTCCTCATATTGCTCCTTGGCTTGGCTTTCCTTAACCAAATCAATTTTATTTTGCAATATCAAAATCTGTTTCAGTTTCATAATTTCAATGGCAGCCAAATGCTCAGAGGTTTGTGGCTGTGGACACGACTCGTTACCTTGAAGCAAAAAGAAAGCATCAGCAAATGTGCAATAGTTTTAATTATAATGCCTTACCAGCGATAAGCAGCAGTGCAGCATCCATAACAGCGGCGCCGTTCAACATCGTTGCCATAAGAATGTCGTGACCGGGGCAATCAACAAAGCTCACATGACGCACCAGTCTAAAGCGACCGGAACAGGCGAGACGCGCGCATGGCATGCTGTCATCCTTGCTAGATCCATCCGATACGAAGCTGGCCGGACGCGGGCACTTGGGATTATCGCACTTGTAGATTTTTGCATTGGCATATCCTGTGGACAAATGAATCCAAATGGAAAAATGATGAGTGAGCAAAACAAAATCTGCTTTATGGATGCTATGCTTATTGTGGATGCTATATTATGATCTATATTATATTTTTGTTCTGTTTTGAAGACCTGTAGTACGAAAAACTGTGGTTAAATATTTGTACGATTTTTTATTTTGTATTTTTTAGTAGCATTAAATTAAAACCTTACTTTATGAGCATTTAACAATCTTAAAATGCATTATATATTTTCAGAAAAGAAAATCATTCTAGTG
The DNA here is from genome assembly GCF_054131065.1 of Drosophila arizonae. NCBI lineage: Eukaryota > Metazoa > Arthropoda > Insecta > Diptera > Drosophilidae > Drosophila > Drosophila arizonae. The sequence continues at coordinate 26,852,531 of NC_142922.1, forward strand.
CAGAATTCGCACATCAATTTAACTTAAAAGTAGATTAAAAATATTGTTTATATTTTAATATATACTTCTTAAACTTGAAAACAGTTTTTCTCTTGTAATGTGTGCGCAGAAGTTTCAAAAATACAATATTAACAATAAATAATTTTAAACAGACAACTTAAAACAGTTTTGTCAATTATTTTTCGAGTGCCGACGTCAATGAACTGTGGAATAGCTTCGTATTCTTATAAATTATTGCATATTTTAATAGGTAGGTTAAAAGTAATTTGAACCAAATTGGAGAATGTGGAATCTAGAATAGGACTTTTCGGCAATTAGGGGCACCACAGCGGCATTCGACGCGCGCAGCCGTCGATAGATTCTCATAGGGCACAGCCTCATTGTCAGCGCGTATATAGTCGAAGCTCAGCTCCTCACCGGCCTTAATATACCGGGTTGTGAAGAATACTAGATGCGGCAGCGCCATGTTCAGGTGTTCAATCCAGCAGGGGAATACCGCCAAATTGGGATCACAGGAGTGATTGATGAAGTGCGAGACATTGCCATAGTTAGCCGCATCGATGGTGAACTCGCTCTCTGCGGCCGTATTATAGTCCAGATCGAACAAGTACGTTCGCCCCTTGTCGTCATAGGCCTTGCCACGCTCATTGGCTTCGTCGCTGGAAATAATCTCTCCCACATACTCACAAACGAATTCGCCTTTACGCAGCGAGTTCGGCGTGCGTACACCCCAGCCTCGACCGTTACTGGTCTTGAAGAGCTCCAGCGGATGCTTGCGTCCAAATTGTACGAGGCGATTTGTGCAGCTGTCGTCGCAGCTACAACGGCTATTGCATTCAAAAATGGCACTTCCCTGGGGCAGACGTAAGCGACGTGTCGTACGCTCGTAAGCATACAGCTCTCCGGCGAGCCGGGCACAACAGCGGCTGGTGGCGCAACATTCGTTCTTGCCATCCCCTTCGTCATGCTTACAATTGCAGCCAAAGACTGCCTCCTCAGGGTGGGGCACCGAATCGCTCAAAATGTTCTTCTGTATATACACGAAATTCGCATCGATGCTATCCAAATCGACATCGTTTTTTACGGTTATGGGTGGTGCAGGGTGCTCGACGCTGTTCATACGCCTCTCGAACAGGGCCAGCTCCTGTAGCTGCTTTCGGCGCGCATAATGACAGCGCTGAATCTGGATACGTCGCAGAGCACGTTCTTCAATGCGCTGGCGCTCACGCTGACTGCGACTGCCCGCCGCGCGATACTGAGCCAGCAATATCAAATCCAAACTCAACGGCATCGACTCGTAGTTATCCAAGTCCTTCGTTATATTAATACTGCTCAAGTCGAGTGGAGTGGCTGTCACCAGTTCTGCCTCCAGTTTGCTAGTAATTTTTTTTATGTAGGGCTCATACAATTGTGTCTGCCGATCCACAAAATCCTCCAGCTGAACACAGTCCGCTAGGTTCTCAAATGTCTCCCAAGTATTTTCGCTGCTATCATAGCCTAGCCATTTCACATAGAAGATAGGCTCGTTGTGCATCACCTCAACGCGCTCAATGGCCTCCACAAAGTACTCGCCCTTTGGTGTCTTTTTGGGTCGCTTTAAGGCCGGCGATGATGAGTGCTCATTTTGAAGGTCGTTAGAGCTACGGCACCGCTTCCGTCTATTTACCGTTAAATTGTCGTCCTGATTTATGGGCACGGGCAATGTGTCGTGCTCGTCGTGGCCGATGACGCTACCATACCCGCTACTGTGACTGGGACTGAGTGAGACTTGGCTGATGCTTCGCCTGGTTCGAGTGTAAGGAACAATGATATTCTCCTGCTGTCTGCTTTTGGACGCCTGTCGACGTTGCTTGAGTAGTTGTTTCAGCTTCTGGCGCTGTTTCAAGTCGTATGCATCGCGCTGCTGTTTGGATTTCAGAAGTTTTTGGATTTTCATTTCGCTTAAGCGTTCTGCAAATGATTTTGGTATTGGTACGATTTTTGTTATTTTATTTATTTATTTATTTTTATTTTTTGGTTTTGATTTAACGAGCGTCGTTTGGTCAAACGAAAAACGAAGAAAAAGAAGAAGAAAAAGATGGACTGAATTAATTACAATTGCTGGATTAATCGAAAACAATGAAATTAAATTTGGCAAAGCTCTAAGAAACTATCAAACTATAGATAAATTTAAAATGTATACGAAGTACAAGGAAAGAAAAAAATTTTTATATTAGCCAATAGTCGACTGTTAATCCAAAGCTAATCCAAACTACAAAGGCGACGACACAGTGCGTGTGTTGTATTTATTTATTGTTGGGGGACTAATCCAGCAATTTATGTCATATTTAAAGATATCACATTTATCAATCATTTACAGAACGCTCAGTACATCGATCCAAAAACATCGATCACGACACTTAAAACTAGAAATTATACACGATTTGTGTGACGAAAAAATTGCAAACAAAGGCAAAAACAAAAATAACTTAGAATATATAAAGTAATTTGGGTTTTGACAAATTACTACTTCCAAGTTTCAGATTTGATAAGCCAAACATTTTATTCCATGCATTTTTAAACAAATTTAAAATGCATTATTTTCCCATTTTAATACATTTAATATTAATAGATTAATTTGCAGGTAATTTAGAAGCCAAAAATATATCTATTATAATTATTGTTTTTCACATTGTGTAAAATTAAAATTAAAGGTTTCCGAAAAAATAAATCCCGATTTATTCACAATTCTCAATTTTCTTTGCGAAAATGAAAACTGGAATAGATTTGAATAATCTGCGCTTTGTGCCGTCGTCAACATTAGTTGGGTTTATGTTTAGTAATTTAGTTAATAGAACAAGGAAATATTAAGTTTTATGAATCAATCATAAAACGGAATAATCTTTGCCTAAGGCGATAAGCCTAAAGTTAAACTTATGAATTAAGAATAATAACAAAAACTAAGCTAAAATGACACGCTTAAGGAATTTACCCAATTTGGTATTTGCAATATTGCGCTACGCGCAATCATAATTTCACTAGCAAGTGTCATTTTAGTATTATGATTCGAGTATATAAGAGATGGAACTATGTCACTCACCGAGCTTTATTGTAATATTTCGTTCCAATTCATTTTTAAAACGCACAGTCTGCACCCCGGAGATGGCTTTGACAACCGTGGATTTACCGTGCGCTACATGGCCGATTGTGCCAATGTTGATGGTGGCCTGGCGAGAGATCACCTCCGGCGATAGTGGTGTTAGATTGCTTATTTCCTGCAAAAACAATGCAAATAATAGATTAATTATCGTAAATATTATACCAAACCATTGAACTTTCACAACACGCCCTAAACCGCCTTACAAACTGACACACGCATACATCTGTATACGCACACAAATATACACACTGGCATGAGTGTGCGTAGAAAAAGCCGTATATTTTGAGGTTAGATTCAACTGAATATTGCATCAGATATTGTAGCAACAGTTGAGCCGCATATCTAATGCTATCATTAAGTTTTAGAACATTAACCAAGCATATTGCAAACATATGCCAAACAACTCACAAGGCAAAAAACCCCCACCAATGCTAGCGAAACGTAGCAGGCACCGCCACGTGCTGCATTCTTTTGAGGTCGACTGCACACCGAAAAAGAGCAACAAAAGCAATTTATGTAAAACGATAATACATAACTATGTTTGATCAAAGTTAGTCTTAGTCAGTCCCAACTTCAACGAATACACTTTTTCATATACAAATGGCCGCGGTGCCCTAATGTTTTTAGATGCAGCGTCTACACGAACGGACGCGAGGCATCGAACCGGAGCTGGATATTTTCGGCGTATATTCCTGCACACTCACCAAATTGCTAAGGTCCTGCTTTTGCAAATTTGTGTTTACGTTGACTTGAGCTTCAGCCGTGGCCATGTTTTTAATATTTTTAAAAACGATTTCTATATAAAATTAAAAAATTAATGGGCCAGCTCGTTTACACCTCGACATTAAATATTGTCCGCGCGTGTTGTAAAGGACCGAAAATGCCTTGTAATCTTTTAAGTGTTGTTAATGCTCAGACACTGTACTGAGTATTTTGGAACCGGAACTAGAACTAAATATATTATTATTTCAAATCCACTATTAATTTCTTTTCTCTTAAGAAATATATGGTATCATTAAATAAGCTAACAAATGTGTGTTCATTTTATTCAATGCTTGCAAGGCATGGTTCTAGTGGTCGATATTTTTTTTGGTAAAGAATCAAGGCAACCCTGCCGCACAGCATATTCACGATTTAAATATTCGGCCACACTTAGAGCAGAATTCGCAAACCGGGAGGACGGCGCGCATTAAGTGTATTAAATCGAGTTCAGCTCAACTGTACTAGATAAACTAATAGCTTTTTACAACAATATCATCAATCCAAGTCTTGGTCTCCCCTTTGCCGCTCCATTTAAAACAAAGCCAGCAATATGTCGAGCGTGCCAAAGCGACAAAAGTTGGATGCTGCCGCCGATGGAAATACATCTGCCGGTGCTAACGAGGAGGAGTCGGAGGCGCTGGAACTAATCGATGCTTGTCAAAACGAAATTGACGCGCTTAACGAGAAAGCCAGTGAAGAGATACTGAAAGTGGAGCAAAAATATAACAAACTGCGGAAGCCCTGTTACGAAAAGCGCAGTGAACTTGTCAAACGAATCCCCAACTTTTGGGTTACTTCTGTAAGTTTTAGCATTTGCGTAGTAGTGATCGAGCGAATCCGCCTAAGCGGCCATGATTTGCATGTTTAGCAAGAGGAAATGTTAATTTTTCTGTAGAGCCCCATATCCCGAAGTACTAATGCGTGCACAGCATTTTAAAGACAAAAAGGCAACATTAATTGATTTTGTGTCTCTACTACATGTGCAAGAAAAATTTCTCTATTCGAGGAACTTTTTTCGTTTGTTCTTTTTCATCTTAGTCTTCTATGCATGCCGCCGCCACCGGTCGCACCGCTCTTTTTTTGCCTATGTGTGCGTGTGCCTGTGAGTGTACGAATATATCGATAAATGTCTGCGTTGAAGCCGAACATTTCTTACCCTCTAAATTAAATTAATCGTTTTGAGCAATTATTCTTTACCGGTTTGTTGTTTAGCTTATTTCCATAAACAGGTTAATTGCAGTACATAAATGTATATTCATATTGTAGACAATTTATTACTCAAATGTATGTTGTACACTTAGATTAGATTACTTTTAACTTTGTATTCTTGAGTACCATCAAATGGATAGCATATATCTAATTTAAATTTCCAATTGTCTTTAGTTTATCAATCACCCGCAAGTATCTGGCATTCTGGACGAAGAAGAGGAAGAGTGTCTGCATGCGCTAAATAAATTGGAAGTTGAGGAATTCGAAGATATAAAATCAGGATACCGCATAAATTTCCATTTCGATGAAAATCCGTACTTTGAAAACAAGGTTCTTACCAAAGAGTTTCATTTGAATTCAGCGGGTATGTGTAATTGCATATAATGTTATTTCACTTATATATCATGGTAATCTCTTTTGAATTATTAAAGCTGCCTCTGAAAATGGTGATTGGCCCGCGTCTACGAGCACGCCCATTCAATGGAAAGAGGGCAAGAATTTACTTAAACAGTTGCTAACGAAACCTTATGGCAATAAGAAGAAACGGAATTCCGATTATAAGACATTCTTCGATTGGTTTTCGGACAATGCTGACCCCGTCAACGACGAGATTGCTGAACTGATAAAGGATGATCTTTGGCCAAATCCACTCCAGTATTATCTCGTACCTGATATTGAGGTGGAACCCGAGGATGAAGATGAAAATGAAGACAACGAAGAAGAAGCTTTCGATGATGAAGATGGAGAGGATGAAGGCGACGAAGACCTTGAAGATGAAGGTGAGTTGCTACAGATGACTATTTAAAGAGTTACTTATCAGATTTTTTTTTCAGATGACAAGTAAATCCTTAAATCAATACCTATATGCAATTTGATTTTTCCAATTTCCCAATGTGGTAACCACTTACAACTATTATCTTATGTATGGTTATGTCGGAATGGGAGTATAAAGACGTAAACATGATTTTAACTTTTACGTGAGCATTGCAAATACCATTTTAGACAGTTATATAGTTACTTATTAAGTAAAATGAATACGTATTTCTGAAAAACCCATCTACAAACAGCAGTTTTTTAAAATACAAATAAAGACGTGAATCTAAAAACGATTGCATTTTTAATTCTTACCGATTCAGCGATGGCCAGGTTATCGTTATCGGAATACTCAATGCCGCTGTGGTAAAAAGGGACACCGTGGCAACTCTAATATTGCCCAGTCGAATCAACCCTGCACGCCGCAGCTGCGAGATTTAGGTGGAAAAGTATTTGCAAGGAATAAGCAATGGCCTCTATTAACAAATTAGCACTTTTGGTAGGTTTTATATAAATGATGTAAAATGTACTACCTTGCATATGTTGCAACGGTAAAATTGTGTTTGTAGTGGAAGCCAGCTATGGTATTAAAACGAAAACAATTATCTAACTCGGATTTCTTGGTTATGTAATTTGCAATTTTAACCAATAACCAAAATTTGATTGCGATTTTAAGAGATGATGTTTTAATAATGGGATTTGGTTTGCTTGCAGAGCCGCTCACTCAGCTCCGCTGCTGCCCAGCAGGTGGTGAAGCCACCAATCCAATTGTTCGGATTGGAGGGCCGTTATGCCACCGCTCTGTATTCGGCGGCCACCAAATTGAGCCAATTGGATCAGGTGGAAAAGGATTTGACCGCTCTGCAGTCGACCATTAAGGCCGACAAGAAGCTGCGCGAACAAGTCACTAGCCCCATCATCAACAAGAAGGTAATGGCCACTGCTCTTAAAGAAGCTGCCGCAAAGCTGAAATTTGCACCAGCCACAGCCAATTTGTTGGGTCTTTTGGCTGATAATGGACGCTTGAAGAAGTTGGACACAGTTATCAGTGCCTTCAAGACCATTATGGCTGCTCACCGTGGTGAGGTTGTCTGCGAAGTTATCTCGGCCAAGCCTCTAGATGCTGGACAGAACAAGCAATTGGAGGGTGCCCTCAAGGTAAAAACATCAGTATTCAATATGTAGCGAAACTAAATACTTTTTCTTTCCAGTCTTTCCTGAAGCCCAACCAGTCGCTGAAGATCACCTCTCGCGTGGATCCCAGCATTATTGGTGGACTGATCGTGTCCATTGGCGACAAATATGTCGACATGAGCATTGCCACCAAAGTGAAACTCTACACAGACGTCATTCAATCCGCCGCTTAAGCTTAAAGATTCAGTGTCCGGCGTGTAATAGCGAATAAACCTGTTGAGGATAATTTAAAACATTTCCAGCTATTGTTAGACATGTTTATTTATTATCAGTTCAATCCAATCGAAGACTATTATGTACACTGTATAGGATAAGACGATACCATCTGTCACTCTGACGGTTCTGGCTGCATGTTATTACTTGGACACCTAAATCCTTTTCTGTTGGAAGTTATTACGTGTTCAGACTTGACACTTGAACTTAGTAATTGTTCTTGGCATGGATTATGATTTTGACTGCAGTTGGCTGACTCGCTCTGGTCTATGAGGTCAAAATTTGCATATAACTCATTCATCTTCTGCTGTAACGCTATATACCATTCATTCTGTCGACAGATCATACTCTCTAGCTCGACGATGCGCTGTTGTTGCTGTTTGATTATTTCACCCATCTGCATGCGCATCTGGCATTGACACTCTACGCCGTTGCACTCCATAACGTTCTCTGTCTGCGGCTTTTGGGGAGATGCCTCGCATTTGCATGGATGCTTTTGGCTGCGTCCCAGCAACAAGACATCCGTGCAATTGCATAGGCAACTAGTATCTCCGCATTGCAGATTGTTTTTTGCCATATTTTCGTTGTGCATGGACAGCACAGTCGCTTCGGGGACCTCAATGTCGGGCAAGGGGAGACCACAATCCTTATAGCTGGATTCACTCACGAAGATTTCTTCGTCTAAGCCATCCTCCTGATGGCCATTGCATCCTGATTTGGATATGTCGAAACAAGGTGACAGCGTAGCACCCGACAGGAGAAGCACCTGGAGCGAAGGCCGATTTAACTGTGGCATTATCCATTTATCCCCCTTGTATTGCTCCTTAATGAGTGACGCCTCCTTCTGAGTACGTTCCACGAATTGGGGTATGTGTTCAATGCAGACACAGCAACATTTCTCAATACTCTCCACAGCGGTACCGAAGGCTCCCATACTCTTCTGCCAAATCTGAGCTTCCTTCTCATTTTTAGGATAATGATAGGCGGAATCGACGGCATCATTGGCAAACTCTTTGCCGCAGACTACACAGCGACGGTTCATTGGAACGGTCAAAATTTAACTTAAAATTTTTTCAAATATTACTCAAAGAATATTTTGTGTTTTAATGTAGCTTCCTAAATGTCATGATAGCTATATGAGATTGTTTGTGTGAATATTTGAATATGTTTGTATTTATATATGTGATGGTGGCCATCGGTCATAGGTTCTATGTTACCCCCACTTTAATATGATTTGTAATTGGCCATCGATCTGAGAACTCGAACTCTTGGAGCCACTCTTTCATAGGGCGGCCAATTGAAGTTTGATTGTGCTGTGCCCGCATTGACTCTCTCCTTTTCGACTTTTGTGTTGGCCTGCAACTCATTCAGCTTGGCCTGAATGGACTTTTGTAGCCGTTGTTGCTGGGCCAATAGCGATTCCAGCTCATCCAACTGCTTTGCCCCTTTTTTATCAATTGATTCTGAAGTCGTTTTTTCTGCCTGTTGAATGGGAATAGCTGCAGGAGGTTTTGTTTTTGGACCTGTACCTGAAGCCGCCTCAGCACACGGGCATTTCTTCTCTGGCGTTGTGCCCAACAATAGTACGTCAGTTGAGTCCGCTGCTCCATTCTTACCATTCTCTGCAGGCTGCCGGCAAACTGAATAATTCGGCTCATCGATGTCTGGAAAGAAAGCTCCCTCGCGTGTCATGTCTGACTCGAGTACACGGATCTGTGAAATATCTGAGGATCGTTTACGCAGATCCTTATTGTAATACGAAGGCACCATGGAGCCACCCATTATTAGAACATTAACCGGTGGCCGTCTGCCAGTGTCCATCAAAGAGCACTGCCTACAGGGTGCGTTACTCATATTTGAATTTTCCGCTTTAATTTGGCTCAAATTTCCGCAGGAGTTTTCCCTAAATCCACGATCGCACATACATGATTTCTCGCTACACGTTGGTATGCTTACGTTGTGATTAGAATTCCTCAGTCCAGGACAGATTTGATGTTCCTGCTGATGCTGCTGCTGCTGTTGTAGTTGTTGTTGTCGTTGTGGGAACACCCTTGGTGGATAGCCATAAGAGCTTGAATTCGATTCGAGCTGCGGGTTCCTACCCGGTCTATCTGGAGAGTTCTCTCGTTTTCTTTGCATTGTCTGATTGGGTCCAGAACTCTTTATAGGACTACATCGATTACACTGTGATTGACAGGCTTTCTTAGTTGAGGCTCCTTTTGATTGCGTCCGATTTTTACTTGAGTTTACATTTTTGACTGCACGTTGTTTTTTCGATCGAAAGTTTAAGTCGCTACCAGAAGTCGATCTTATGCGCACTTTTTCGTACACCGGGTCGCTTGATTGTTCATTATAATTGCTTTGATAACAAATTTGTGGCTTACTAAAATTGTCTGTTTGTGCACAATCCAACTGAGTTTCGGGCCTTTGATTTTTAAAGTAATGTACGGCATTAGCATCGGTGAAAGTGACAGATCGTTCTTCATCAATGGGAGATTCTGGCACAGTAGCTTCCCTTCGATTGACATGCTTATTGCAGACACAACAGCTATGCATCAATGTCTCTACTGGCACAAAGGTAGCGAGCATATTTTGCCATTTGAGCGCTTGCTCCAAAGTATGCGGGTACGTGAACTTGGATGTTGGCTGCTCTCCACATATGATGCAACGACGTTCCATTACAAGGCACAAAAGACAAAATTTTGGATGGGCGGGGGCAAATTATTTAATTTAGACTTTATAGTCGAAGATCACTTGAAAATCAAATATTTAAAAACAAGTGTCGTAAACATTTCAAAACGTAAATCTATTCAAGATCACGTTCTTTTCTATGAATATTATAAATTTGTATTAAATCTTGCCATTAATTGCGTTAAAGACTTGTTCGTAAACTCATTAAATTTGAATCTGATGCATTACTTTACAAGCAGTTAGGAATGCTTATACAAATTTTGAATTACAGAAGTCTGCCAACTTGCTAACATGTTATATTCAAATAGAATGCAGTTGAGCGATGAGCTGAACTGCTTGGACAGCGAATTGGAAAGTTATCGATATATATATAAAAAAAAAAGCAACATGAGCGTAGAGCAATAACATTCGTCATTGTGTCGTTGGGTTTTGTAGTCCGTTGAACGTCCATGTATACGAATGGTTGTTTTATTTTAAAAACTCGCGACGCCAACTCAACATCCCATCGAGTCGTTCCAATTTTAGTTTTTTGTTTGCTGATGACTGCGTAGACTAGAGACAGAATAATGAGTTCAGCAGACACAAATACAGCCAACTGGCAAGCCGACGATCGTGGCGATATGGAAAAGGTTTTAGCCATGTTAGTGCTAGGACTTGGAAGCCTCCTATCCGGCATGCTGCCAGCCATAATATCAGAACGTAATCGTCAGCGATTTCCATTGACTACCTCGTTGCTGCTGTGCTTCGGTGCAGGTATTTTGCTGGCTACAGCGCTGGTGCATATTTTGCCAGAGGTAAACCTAACTGTAATCGAGTGCAATTTGATAACTTTTTTTATATTCATATATGAATCTGTGTGTGTTTGTATGTGCGATTGCTTAGGTACGTGAGCAAATGAACTCGAAATTCGCAGAAGTTGCGATGTGTGGTGGCTTCTTCATCATTTATTTCATAGACGAGTTCATACACTACTTCTTTGGCGAGGCCATTCAGCATACGCATGCAGTGACTCCAGCAGCGAGCGCGCCAAGCTCCAACAATGCCTATGGCGCAACTAATGAACGATCGCCATTAATAGGCAGCGATACTACTCATCATCATCGACATGGTGAAAAGTATGATAAGAGAAATGAATGGTTTATTTAATCAATCGATTAATTTCATTGATTGCCTTTGCTTACAGCGGTCATGATCATAATAATCACGGTCATATGTACAATCCCGTTCCCGGATGTGATGATGTCAGCGTTGAGGATGCAAATGCGCGTATTTGTCATACCAGCCACACAGAGCCATGTGCTCAATCCATGACCGGGACATTAGGACTCTTTGTGGCGCTCTCTTTGCACTCGGCCATCGAGGGATTGGCTATTGGTGTGCAAAACTCGGCCACCAAGGTATAAGAGATTACCTTGACATCATTTAGTTTATGCTCCCAGTGAGATAATCATGGGATTGCTCACTAAATATTTATTTTGATAAGCGAGCATACACGGTTGTAAATATTTCGTACTTTGTCTATTCGCTTCTATTCTAGGTGCTCTTTCTGCTGGGCGCCGTTGCGTGTCACAAATTCGTAATGGGCTTCTGCCTGGGTCTGGAATTTCGCTCAAATCCACGCGCAAGCTTTCGCTCGCAATTCATTGGCATCTTGGTGTTTGCTTTGGGTGCCGTGTGCGGCATCGGTCTGGGTATGCTTATCGTTGACATACCCTCCAGCTGGTCGAAAACCGCATTGCCCATCATACAAGCATTGGCTGGCGGCACTCTCTTTTATGTGACCGTGTGTGAGGTGATTCCGCGTGAGAAGGCAAGATGGCATACGAACTCGATTCGTCGCTGGGCGGGATTTGCGCAATTCACTACAGTTGTTGCTGGCTTTGCGACAATGTGCATAATTAATTATTATCTCGCTGGTACGTCATACCGAAATAATCAGTTTTAGCATTTACGCATCAAATATTTATTTACATGTACATTTCTATTCTAGACGACTGAGAATCTCATTGGGCACTGGCCCGTTTTTTTTTTATCTTGTATTTGTATCAGAAATTTGTATTGCAAAATGCTTTAATGTTTAATGTATTATTAAGTGTCTCAGCCAATTGAAATGTTTTGTACAACATAGACGTGTGCTATTTTATATAATATAACTTTTTTTTTTAACATTCTTATGAGTCTGTGATTTTTGCTTAGCTGCAAATAAATAAAAGACAAATATTCTTTATATCTACATTTATATTTGTTGTGGCTTTCTCCAAAGTTTCTATGATTTTTTCATTTTATCAACCTTAAATGTAGTTGTAAATAAAAAAAACGGTTTCAAATGGTTGTTTGATTTGTATTACTAGGTATTTATGTATATCAATCATAAAACATCCTCTTGCTAAGCGATTTAATGTAATTGCATACACATTTGCTTTGCCTTTATAATTTTGTTTTAAACCAATTAAAACAACATCTATATAAATACACATTTATGTATGTAATATTTTCCAGATATATGTAGACAAACTTTATATGTAGACGTATAAATATATTTATATATGTATGGGTGTATAATTGAAGTTGAATTGTTGGTGGTAAAACGCAGGAGAAACTAATTGCTTGGTACTCGATTGGTTTGTCTATCAAATACGCAAATTGATTTAGTTTGTTTCTATGTGCTTCACATGCGTAAAATATATTATATATTTTATTTTTGTTCCTATTTTCTATAAGTTGCGGAAATCTGGTGCAATTAGAAATATGTCTCAAGAAGAAGTACCATTGAAACAGTTTTAAATTTACAATCGAAACCAAAATTCTCTTGCCAAAGCTATCCATTGATCATGACATTCACATATAAATGTGCATATAAACCACGATCTCCATGCTGAATCCATGTTATGCAGCTGTTTAAATCGTAGCACTGGCATATGAAAACGAACTTAAAACATAAATAAATCTAGTAATTAGAGTTGCTCCTTCGTCGCAGCAGTAACCCCATTCTCGTCCTCATTATCATCATCATCGTCCACCCACTCATTCATGAGACTTTTCAATTTCTCTTGTGTACCTGCTGTCAGTGCCTCATCTTTACCATCGACTGCAACTGCATCGCTGGTGTTTGGTTTCTCCTCTGTGGCAGCAGCTGATTCTACCACTGTTGTTGTTGTTGTCTGTTCAGCTTTTTTTTCATTATTATTTTCTAATGCTTCATCTACAGCCTCAACAGGTTTGGTCGCATCAGCTTGCAGTGTCTGATCGGATCCATCTACTTCAGCTAGCTGAGTAGGCGACACTTCGGTCAATTCTTGTTGTTCACCAGTAACTGTGTCGGCATCCACATCAACATCGGCTCCAGGCGCTCCTGCTTCAGCAATCAATTCGTCAATCAACACTTTCCGAATATTTTCTGTCTCCAAGTTGACATCATCAATACCAGAGGCGGCGACTGTAGGTGCAGAACTTTCTTCAATGCTTTCATTAATGATATCATCGGTTTCGGCATCGGCACCTATTGATGTTGGCGCATCCTCCTTAATGAATTCCTCCTCAGGCTCACGTTCTTTCTTATCGTCATCTTCCTCCTTAACAGGCTGCTGCAACTCATCTGCTACTACTTTGTTCGCTGCTTCTGGTTCACCTTGACTTATTTCAGTTGCGCTGCTGGTGGTGGCAGCTGCCGTTTCCTTGGCCACGGCCTCTGTCTCCTCTGTCTCGCCACCACCCTTGTGCAAGCTTTCCAGCGCCAAATCAATGTCATCTTCCGGCTCTGGTTCTTCTTCGGCTGCCTCAGCAACTGTCGATGCCGCCTCCTGCTTCACAGTGTTTGATTCTGTCTGTACAATAGATGCTAGATGCTCTGAGGTCGCAGGCTTATCATCTATATCCTCCTCGTCCTCATTCTCATCCTCGGTCCATTCGCCCGTCAGCTCTTTAAGCTTTTCACTAATGTCATCGCGGCCCTTTTCTGCCTTTGGCTGTTGTAAAGAAATTGGTAATTAGAGCTTGTGTTTAATATTATTACTTCACTTACTTCTTTGCTGTTCTGATCTGTTTCCAAGTCATGCTTTGATATTAAATTCTCGGCCCATTCCAGATTATCCATGGACTCCTTACTCTCATCGGCCACTTCGCTCTTTTTGCTGCTACTCTCCACAGACCCGGTGGCGGCTAGCTCACTATAAATTTGACTGTCATCATATTCCTCTTCGGTGCCTGTTAAGGATTTCGCATCGCTTTCCTGCTTTGCATCCACTTCTGGCTCACTGAGCACCATGACAACACCCCCGCTGGGTGCGCCGGCCTGTTGCTGATTCAGCTGGGACAATATCTCCTTGCGCTGTTCGTCAGTCAACTCGACCTCATTGCCATCGGCGCCGACAAACTTGACTTCCTGCTCTGGATTTGGCGACTGCATGAGTTGCTCCTCCTCTGTTACGTTCCCTTCATCGGGCTCTTCGCGGGTCTGTTGCTGTACAATGGCACTGGTCGCTGGCAAGCTGATGTCGGATAAAATGCGTACCTTTTGCTCCTGCATTGGTTCCTCTTCCACTTCCTCCTCCTCCTGCTCCTGCTCCTCATCTTCCATCTGCCCGTCTTCGTCCTGCGAGCCCAGGTACTCCTCATCGGTCTCATCAATGATGCCATCCTCCAGTGCCTGTGCCTTGTGATAGTTCTTCATATGCCTATACAGCTGCAGCTCCTGGGCAAACACCTTGCAACAATAAATGCACTGTTGCTTATTTTCATCCGTGTGCGCCTCGTTGATGTGCTGCTCCAGCTCGTTCTTGGTCAAGTAAGTTTGGTTGCACAGGACGCACTCCGCGAAGTTGTAGAGCAGCGATTTAATTTGATGCTCTGTGTACATGTGGAAATGCAATTCCCGATTGTTCGCAGATCGCCAGCCACAATGCTCACATAGCGCCGGATCTATTGTCTCCTTATGGGTATTGATCAAATGGCGACGGAAGCCACGATATGATGGAATGCTTATTGGCCGTCCATTAACGCCGCAACGCAGACACAACCACGGACCTGCAAGCAAAGACAGTTCAGTATTAATAAATAAATAATAATATGTTTTATCTCTAAAGAAAAATACTAATATCTGCCTATTTAGTAACAATATCTAAGTAAAATTTGTATGGTATTTTAATTTACTATTCTCGATATATTGTGTAATAATATGGGGAAAATATTCAATAACGTTTGTAATATCACAAGTTAATTATATCACAACTCGTTGGACTTTTTGTTAAATTAACAATTAAGAGAATAATTTGCAGGGCCTTTCAGATCATCTTTCCTGTTCGTCTTGTCGATCATATAAAAGTTAATAAACCCTGACCCGTTATGTGCTCACCTGTTGTGTTCTCGGCGCCCTGTGCTATTAACGCATGCATCGTCTTGCTATCAATACGCCGCTTTTGCCCTGTTGTTGATGCAGTGGTCGTGGTGGAGGTGGCCGCTACCGACGCGACTGGCTGTGGTGCTGCCTCAACTGATGCTGGCTGAGCCGTCGTCAATTTCTGAGTGGACTTTTGCTGCTGCTGCTGTGTGGTTATCATTGGTTTGTCTGGTTTGAATGAAACGTGCAGCTTCTTGTGTGGCGATGTGGGACCGGCTGGTGATCCAACTGGTGCCGGCGATGCTCGTTTAGCTGTTGTAGCTGCTTTCTCGACCGGACTATTGGGTAATATTTTCAGCTTTATGTTCTTGTGACCCTTGACAATGTGCGGATATTGACGAAGCACCTCGGCTATTATTTTAGTATGATTCAGCTTGGTGTTCGACGAATCTTTGACAATAATAGTGGGCGTTTGGCTGGGGGAATCCTGCTTCAGAATGATGGTTGTTGTGCCATGTTCCATTTGGGTTTGCGTTCCTCCGGACTGTTGCTGGGTCTGCTGTTGTTGCTGCTTAGACGTCGATGGCTGTGGAGGCATATCATCGTCATCATCATCGCCAGTGTGCACATCATCATAAAGCATACTGCTATCGTATTCTGGATCGCCATGGTCACCATATTCGGCGGCAATTTGTTTGCGCATGCGCTGCTGTTCAGCAAATTCTTTGACCTCCTCCAGGCTGGGTTTCTTTGACGGCGGTGACAAGAGGCTCGTTTGTGCCGGTCTCTTGTTGTTGTTGTAACCCTTGCGTAGCTGTTCGAACGGCGAAGTGGGCTCCTGTTTGGCATAGGAGCTTGTGGATGTTGTCTCCCCATATTGTGTACGATTGCTGATGCCGCCGGATCGCAAGATTGCGGGGGTATTTACAGCACGGGATTGTTGCACATTCGTACGTCCCGTGTTACTGTTTCCCGGACTGGAACCAATGCGATTTGGTGGTGTTGAAATGGACACACGTTGCTGGGCGGCCGTGGTATTGCTGCTGGGTACCATAGGACGACGTCGTATGCCCTTCGGACTGGGAGGCTGTTAATAGATATGAAATAATTAGTTTACCATTTATGGTAATTGATAGATAATTGTAAATCTCACTCTTTGCTGCCGATTCACATTCTCCATAGTGCGGCGATGGGCCTCCAATAGCTTCAGCAACACGGTCATATTCATCTCTTTGGCGGTGCGCAACAGTTTGCCATACATTTTAAGCTCAAACTCAAGTGTGCCCGTGTACATGAAATTGACGATGGGCACAACGACATCTGCTTGAAATTCGCTCGGCATTATGAGTGCGTCGTCTATTATGTCGCAAGTCTGTTCCAGCACATTAAAATAATCGGTGCAAGCACTTAAAACTAGGCGATGCACTTTCAACTGTGAATTGTCGCGAAACTGCAGCGTCAAATCGCAATAGTCCGTTTTATTGAAGAAATTCTGGAGCTTTTGCAGAAAGAAGACGCCCCAGTTGTCCACTTTCACGGACTTCACTTCACCCATCTTGTTGGAAAATTTGTAAAGTTAAAAATGCTTTATTTTTGAAACGCGGCCTCCCCGTCGCGATGTCTACAATTGTCGTTGTTTGGCTTTCCTAGCGTGCGGCTGGCGCAACTGTACTCCGGTGGGGGCAGGAAAATTGAATTTTAGACACGGTTGCAGGAGAGCGGAGTGACATGGAATGCAAAAAATTATAAGAATTTTTCAATTAATGAGTGAAATTATTATTTTTGTAAGATTTTCCGCACAACTAAAACGAACATCACGGGCGTCGATTGATTTTCAACAATCATATTAACTGCCCGTGGCGCGGCAATGCAGCTCCGATATGTTTTGTATCTGTGTGTGTATGTGTAAATGCTAGAGATGAGCGCGTGTCAATTTATCACGAATGAAAAACTTTTGGCAAATAATATTAAATATTTTTAAGCAAACTTTAGTTATTTTACGACTTTTCAAATTAGCATCATATGGAATAAGAAATATACCCTAACATTAAATTTGGCATAACAGAATAAGCATTAACATGCCTTGCTTGTATTCATCCACGGAAGTCACGCTCTCAACCCTAGTATGTATGCCACATATATATAATTGTAATCTGTATATGAAATGCAATGCCCATAGCCTTCTTTACACAATCCAACACAAATTACTTTAAATGTATATACAATGGTTTGATATTCTTTAATTAATGTTAGTGTTTATCAAATTGGCGCTATGTTCGTTTTACTTTTCTCATACAAAACGTTTATATGCAGACACAATCGTTATCGCTAGAGCCAACTATATCATCATTATGCAAATTGTACTTTGAAATATATGTACATGCTTTCCGCGAATATTTTTAAGCATTTAAAACCATATTTACGTATTAACATACATTTGTTTTTTATTGCACACTGATTTTACCGGACAAATTTTTAATTTTTCCCGTTTAACAAAAAAGATGGCGTCAGAGTGACCTTATTGAAAATCCACATTTTTCTGCACGCCACCGCCACACTAACGATAATTTCCATAAAATCGATTAAAAATATGGTTTAGCCAGTAAAATAATAATGTTGGATGAAAAATTGGCTATATATTCCTTGTAATCATACACTTTTTAAGTAGATAAAACATATGGTGAAAGTCCTTAGTAATAAAATAGGCAAAAAATTGAAAATCTTTTGTTTTTAAAAAATTACTGGGCGCCAACATCTACCATGCGGCTAATTTATCGAAATCGATCAAAAACGGTTGCTGCCAAGGCAGCACGAAAAAAATTGTATATAAATAAAAATAATTTTTAATTGAATCGAAACAAAATGAGTGCTCGGCATAGAGGTAAATCCAGGCGAGGTGCTGGCGGAAGCTCTTATCGCAACGTCAAGTCAAATCACAATTGCGAACGGAACTTTGCCCAACAGGCCAATGAACTGGCTACTTCCAATGCCACAGATAGCTCCGAATCGGAATCCGATTCGTCAGGTGACAACTTGGATGGACTTGGACATGCACCAGAATTCGCCGTATCCATGTGGGACCTCAATCACTGTGATCCGAAAAAGTGTTCCGGTAGAAAACTAGCACGTCTTGGACTTATTTCTAATCTGCGCTTGGGTCAAAAGTTTCCTGGGCTCGTCCTTTCACCTGTCGGTCAACTATGTGTTAGTCCACAGGATCGAGAAATCGTGTCTACTTCTGGAGTAGCAGTTATCGACTGTTCCTGGGCGAAGCTGGATGAGACGCCCTTCAACAGAATGCGTAGTCCCCATCCTCGTTTGCTGCCGTTTTTGGTGGCCGCCAATCCTATCAACTATGGAAAACCCTGCAAGCTGAGCTGTGTGGAGGCGATTGCAGCGACTCTCTATATATGCGGATTCACAGAAGAGGCGCGATGGTTTATGGGCAAATTCTCTTGGGGTCATGCATTCCTCGAGTTAAACGAGAAGCTCCTCAATGCGTATGCAGCGTGTAAGAGCAGTGACGAAATATTAAAGGTGCAGCAGGAATACCTTGACGCAGAGCAAAAAGAGCGTGACAAGCCACGGGATCTGAAGGAGTTTTATCCCACAAGCAGCAGTAGTAGCGAAAGCGCAGAGGAAAACGAAGATTAGATAAAATAAATTTGTATATTATTTTTACAAGAGGCCGAAGACGATTTATTTGTTTATACAAATTCTACATGGGTGATTTTCTTGTTATATTACAAACCAGTTGTGAGAAGCAACACTCTAATTCAAATCAGGAACAAATTAAAGAGAGCTGCTTAAGAGGTTTATCTAGCTAAATGTCTACTGAGCATTGCGCACATATTCCGGATCGACATTGATGAAGTTTGACATGTTAAAGTACATGGCGCTGTTCTTCACCAGAAACTTGAGGAAATCATGCAAGTGCGCCAACAAGGTTTGCATTGCCGGTTGATCCAAGGCCGAGTAGCTCAACATCGAGCCAAGTCGCACAAACAGCCGCAGCAGATGAAAAGAGCCATACAGTTCGGATAGCGGCGTATCCGGATTCTTTTGCATTATGTCCGCATACTGGGTGCGCTCGAACTTATACAGCAGCTGAGAGCCAAGCATCACATTGAAATACTCAATAATGCCATCGAGGACATCATTAATGGCTACCTCTTTGCTGGCACTGGTCGACTTCACCGACTTCTTGTGCGCCAAATACTGATCTGCGATCTGCTGCACTGTCACCTTGGCCGGCAGCTCCAAGAGCTTGTGCTCACGCACTATCGCATACCAATCATCGGTCAGATAGTGCTTCAGCTCATCGGGTATCTTTATTTTTACTTCCAGCTTTGCCGTGTAGGTCTCCTCGCTCTCCACGCACGGTGCATCAGCAACTGTTGTTGTTGTAGTTGATGCTGTTGGCGTTGATGTTGTTGTCGTTGTTGTTGCTGTTGCAGCTGTTGTTGTTGACTGCTGTGCTGTGGCGGCGTCTACTCCATTGCCACTTAGAGATGAACGTTGTTCGCTATTGCTATTTTGGGAGCTCATGCGTTTGGCTTTAGGCGGCGGCGGCGCTGTGGGCGTAGCGGCCTCGTCTTCTGTATTATCAGCAGCTGTTGCATCCTCTTTTTTGTCAGCACTCGGTGTGCTTGGACGCGCTGCAGCTGTAGCGGATTGTGTGGACTTGCGGTTGCTTCGACTAGTTGTGGTCGTAGTGGAGGTGTTGTTGCTTGTGGTTGCGCTACTGCTGCTGCTATTGCTGCCATCATTTTTGGTCTTTGATTGTGCGGCAGCGATGGGTGTGCTGGTTGTGGCGCTGCTGGAGCCTGTTGATGGCTGAGATTGGCTGCTGTCCTTAGAGGGTGTTGATGCACGGGATTCATTGCCTACATGCTCCATTTTTTTAGCCTTTGCACTGCCTACAACACATTTCAATGTTTAGCATATAATCAAAATTCTGGCAGGTTACCTTATACCTTTTTTATTGTCCTTCTTCGAGCGTTCAACGTACAGTCGTGCGAGCTCCTTTTGGCGCTTTACGTTGTCGTCATTGTATTTCAGCACACGACTCTCTGGCACCCACTCATCCCAGCTGCGTATCATAGAAAAATTAAATTGAATTACATATGTATCACGTTACATTTCAAACATATTTACTTTTTGCTCCAGCCCGCATAATGTATATAATATTCAACCGGCGAACTTTCCGGTTTTGTTTTGAGTACTTTGGCTTCATAGATAAGCGGCCCGTGAAAGCAAAGCACACGCTCCCCTAGAAAACAAGTTAATAAAATTAAACATGGAGCTCTTTGCCACATTTTGTCGCCTTACCGTCGGCAAATAATGTCGTGGAGTCAGATGGCGTCCAGTTGTCCATTTTTACGGGTTTAACTTCTCCCATTGTTTTTATTGAAAATATATGCCAAAGCGTCGCAGCTGATTAGATCAGGTTGGCAGCCCCAAAATATATACCTTCATACATATATGCATCGCCGATAATTTAGGGGTGCAAAAAATAAACAATAATCGACAATTTATTGCATTGTATTATGAATGCATTTATTTACAATATTTAATGAACGTTAAAGCCTACATCACATATATACATATACATATATATTTATACATATACATATTTATATATACACATATATATTTAACATTTACTGCTTTGCCGCAGGAGAAGATGTTGTCGTCGCCAATCCTTCCTCTTCCCACGGACGTGGACCGCGCTTGTTTGACCAATTCTCAATATCTATGCCTTTTACCTTATCATATTCAGATTCAAGAGTCACTTCTTGACGTTTCTTCATGGTCACACCAAATTTCTTCATTTCTTCCGGTGTTACTGGTTGCATCTTGGAGTACTGATATCTGGAAGGTAACAAAAATACGTTATCATGTGGGTTCCTAGTAAGATTAGCTTTAATCACTTTACCTTAGATTTGAAAACTGCTGTAGTCCAAAAGAACCGCCTACTATCATAATTAGAAAGGGAACGCCATATTTAAAGGACTTTCGTTTGGTGTAATTATTCAACTTTTGTGTAAAAGACATGTTGATGTTATTGTTATGAAATTATAACACAAGATCTAGCCAGGGCTGACAATAGTCCGCAGAATTATGTACTCTTATCGATATCAACACATCGATGACACTATCGTAATGACCTATCGGGTCTGGCGGACTTTAGTTTTCATTTGACTGCTAAAATTGTGCACTATCATTAGAATTTCTGAACTGATATAACAAATTCGCAGCTGTTACTTGAATTTATATAAAAATAGCGCAATTTAAATTTTCGCATGCCCTTGATGTCAACTGCCAAATTGTTTAATTGTCTAGCAAACTTACGAATGCCCAATTGTTTTCCGGCTAACAATAAATTTCATGTTTGTTGCAGTTCTTTATTTACATACGATTTGGCGTTAAGTTCAAGGTCTAGAACAATTGTTTCTGCACATACGTATTCAAAAACTAATTGACACTGACGTCGCTATAAGAGCGCCAAAAAGTTTCTCACATGCACGCCACGACATTTGATATGAAACGAACAGCGCTGTCTGTGGTTCACCTTGGCCGTTATGCAGCCGACCAGGCAAGGCAAGGCAAGTGGCTCGATGTAAAGATTTCCTTTTAGTACCAAAGCCGAACCAGTTCACAAGGAGCATAGACATCGACGTCGATGTCAACACGGCGACAATTGAGTCATCAATCGATGTACGCCAGTTGGCGATCCGCAAATATTTTTTCATTTTCCGCTTACAGCTTGTTGTTGCAGTTGTATGTCGCAAGTCGTCTAGGCCGATGCTTAAAGTTTCCATAATTTTTGTTCAATTTTCACCAAATATGGTCGCAATTTTGTTAACAAGATTTTGCACTTGTTTGAGCTCCAGCTCGAATTCAAACTTGTGCACACATAAAAATATGTGTATATAGAAATAAATAAATATATATATATTTTTTAGAAAACACTGGAATTATGAAAAATCCGTTGTATTTATACGCATTACATATGTTATCCATTTGGCCATGATTTTGTTTATCATATTTAGCAAGTTGTTTTAGTATTTTGGCCATAACAATGTTATCCTCAATTGAAAGACATATGTATGTATATGTTTTATGCACAATATATATAAATAATAAATATTTGTATATGTATCTGTTTTCCGTTTGCTGGTCTTCTTGGCCAAAAATATTGAATGAAAACAGTTACGTCATCATGTGGGTGTTGCTCGGATTTAAATAGACATTTTTTCTCTGCCCTCATTGCTAAAAAGAATTTCTCCAAAACTTAAAAACAGCATATGCTGCTATTTAAATAAATAATTTTATATATATTTAAATACATAGTATATGTATATATATTTAATATGAACAAAATATATGATACAAATTTATCTGTTGAAAGTAAATATTATAGAAATCTGTTATATACCATTCAATTTAAATAAGATTAATATTTAATAATAAATTAATACAAATGAGTTCTTTACTGAAAAAAATCTTTCGGATTTTTGTATTCTTGTTGAAAATGCTCATAAACACATACATTTTAAATTAAAAAGCAACTGCTTTGTGTCTTTTTAGAATTTTGTACTTTAGCATATATAATTTTGTAGAACACTTCATTATTTGAATATATAGGAACCGCTAAATGTTTATGTATACATATATTTTTGTTATTTTCTTAGCTAACATATCTTGACTTCAAAATTCTCTTACTTGATAATACGTAAAATAAAAAAAGAAAATTTCTTTTCATAATTTTTATAAATACAAGTTAAGTTAAGTCGTTAATAAAAAATAATAAATAATTACTTAACTAACTTACTTAATATGAAATGTGAAAAAAATTGTAGGCAATTTTATGTAAATAAAAAATTTTTTTTTTTAAAATAGATATACCATAACTTTCGACTACTACCTTTTATATACATATCTTATATTAAGGATTTAGGTATTAGGATTCCTTATAGGAGCTACATAAAGATATTAAAAACAATAATATAATTTTTTAAAGTGATAGACAAGTAAAAGTCTGAAATATATAACGGCTATCTGAATTATAAAAGTTTAGATTACGGAGCTGAATATGTAAATACATATATTAATCTTAAAGAGAAATTATTAATAAAAGTAGATAGCTTTTGTAGCATAATCTATATCATCATTTAGCAACAATATATTTAATAAATTGTGCGTGCTCAAAAGTAAAATATTTTATCTTTAGATATAGATAGGTTAGGCTTTAAATCATAAACTGGTATTTATCACGTTCTGCACTAGATTGTGACTCAGAACAGTCTTACAGCAATTGCTTTAACTGTCTTGGCTTAAAAATAATATATATACAAGTATTCACATATATGTATATGATTTTCCATGCAGAGGGAAATAAATTCAAAATTATAAAAACATTTTGAAAAATCTATAAAAAATACTCACAATATAGCAAAAAAATTTGTATGTGAATGTGTGAGAAAATGTGAAGCAAGATTTTGTTTTTTGGCATATCAATAACTAAAATTTAAAAATAGCTCAAAAAAAAAAAAAAAAATCAGCCAAATAAAATAAAACAAAATCTTCATATACACACACAGAGAAGAATACAGGCACATTAAGCTTAAAATATACTGGGAAATTTTAAAATTCTTTGCGCCTACACAGGAACAGGTGAAAGAGAAAGAGAGAGAGAGTTATTTAAATGAGCGCCACCATTTCGTTGTTGTTGCTGCATCGACTTGTTCTTTTTTTGTGTTCTTTGATTTCTCGTGCTTATGCAGAAAAATAACGCGCTCGTAAATTGAGCGCCCGTCGTCTGTAGCCATCGTGAATGCAGTTACAAAATAAAAATTTGAGCACTCAACGATTTGTGTTGAGCATGCAAAACGCATGCCAGCTGCTGAGAGAGCAAACGAGCGTGCGAGCGTGCGAGTGAGGCGGTGCAGCAGTGCTGCCTGCCTCGTTGATTCGCTGCTTTGCCCAAAATGTATTTCTGCTCACTCTCTCTCGCACACACACAGGCTCTGCACACGCACACAGGCGCAAACAGCTTGAGATCGAAAAACGGCGGGCATCGAACGTCAGTATATTGAATAAATATTTTCAGTTGAACATCACAATCCGTTCAAGTCGCGGATAACTCCGAATAAAAGTTTTGTAAGTAAAAGGAATAAACAAGAAAACCTACAAAGAATCAAACTAGTTAAATCTTTTCAAACAGTTCAACATTAAATTAACAAATATTAATTGTGCTGCAGCTAACATTTAAGTTAAAAGCAAAAATGTAATTGAAAAACAAACAAGTGCCGAGAGTTTTCTTAAAAAATTAAAAAAGGACATTGTCGTAAAATTACATAATCAAATCTAAAATGCAAATAACAAATAATTCAACTAGTCAAAGTGCTGTGAATAACCGCAAATATTTTGTCAAGTATTTCAAATATTTAAGATAAATATATAAAAAAAAAAAAATTGAGGTTAAACAACTTTGGCAAACAGTTTGAACTAATGCAAAAAATTATGATGACAAAAAAATGAAGAAAAGCCAATGTCTTTGTCTTAACCACAACTTGAGTTCTAGAATTTCAATTAAACGCATTGCATGAGATTAAAATACATATAGATACATATATGATCTGTGAATATGTATATGCAAATATAGTCAATAGGCTAATAAAAACGTGCTTAGATGAGATAAATTTACAAAAATATGTTGAGGCAGGACAAAAGAAGACAATAAAATGTAGCATAACTTCTAAAAAGAATTGTTTTTTTTTGGAAATAATTCTCATAGCTTATAAGACCTCAAAGACCCCAATTATATCTATATATATTTCAAAATATTGCAAAATCACAAGCTCTTTATCCAACAGGGTACACTGTAATTTGATACAGAACCAGACTGGCCGACGTTCGAATCTATCTAAAGACTGGCGTAGGCGAAATGCTTTCGTGTGTTCCTGAAAAGCTTTTCTCTCAGTTTATATTAAGTAATATCCATTCGCATAGCTATTAGGAAACATTCAACAGATGCCAGGCTATTTTTAGAAATACCAAAAGTACGAGAGATTATGATGAGAGAGAGGGAGAGAGATTGAGTGTGATCTATAGAGCTTTTATAAGCTTTTAACGCTGCCAGGCTTTTTCAAATACACTTATATACATATGTATATACATTTGCATGTGTCTTTGATAGACTACATTATAATGTTTATATATATATATATATATATATATATATATATATATATATATATATATATATATGTATATGTATCAGTATATATATGTATATATTTGTACTTTAAAAATAGCTGAGCATGCAAATTGTATGTATACCTGTTTTTCTTTGGATTATTTGGAAATTGTGAAGATTTTGAAAATTTTGAATATCTATAAAATTAGTTAGCTTGTTAGAATATTGCCGAGTAGCTGCCAGTTAAGGTGTGTATCAATATGTGTAGATTTAATATATACAAAATGAATCGTTTTTTAATGTGCTTAAAACCTAAGATTTTGTACTATTTGGAACTATTACTATAGTACTATAGTAGTATTTGGAACTATAGAAATTCAAGTCTTAAAAAGTCTACATTCATTGTTAATATTGTGAGCAAACGAAATAATGCAAAAGGAATTAGAACTTATTTTTAAATATATTAACAGTAAGATCTATAAAGCACTGCCATATAAATACTATATATGTATGTATTCAACTGTTTCAAAAATTCATACAAAACCATGGTGTCCCTTTTTGGTTTATCAACTGAATCTAGGGTATTAACAGCGTTGCATTTTTTTTAGATAGCAAACAAATGAGGAGTTTTTCATATATAGGCTATATAGGCTCGTTTGTAGATGTATGTCATTGGCATTATTCGTGCCTTCGAAGTTATAAAATTCCAAAGTGATTTTCTGCTGAACAAACAAATATAATTCATTGTGTCACCTCGTTCGATTTGCGACATATATAACTACTTGTAAGACCCCATACATTCTGTCCGTCTGAATGGGATATATATGGGGTATATGTATGCATATATACACATACATATATCTATATGCATATAAATTTCTGCCTCGATTGCATTTTCAGTTGTTGTTTTTGTTTGCTTGCCTAAAAGCCTGAAACCTGCCTTCGTTTAGCCAGTTGAATCTCTTTCAGGAGCTGCAATGTAAACAAAAGTGTTAAAAATAAACTCAGATGTACGCAGTATTATAAGTAATACAAGCACCCAAAGCTGGGCACTGACTCAATTAGTTTGGCATTCCAGCCATGACAAATTGAAATGTTGGTCAAGTATAATGCGCAGGGCTAACCCAGAGCTCCTCACAGCTGAATCCACAATCTCTCTCTCCCCCTTTTCCACCTCTCTCTCTCTCTCTCTCTCTTCCTCTTTCTCTCTGTTACTTGAGTATGTGAGTCAGGGTGTTGGGCATTTTATTCTTCACCTTATCAACGCGACATTTATTCGACACGTTGCCCACCTGGAAATCGCAGAGTTCAAGTGAATCGATGAGAGTTCGAAAAGTGCAAAGAAAACACAATCAGTTACTCATCTTATTTATCAAATTTGAGAGCTTCATAATAATACAAGAGCCAGTGCATTGGGAAATTAAAAGAGGAAACTAATGCAATGCGCCCGACTAGAAGATACCCTATTCCGAGCATTGGGAGAATTTTTAGTATTTCTATTTATTAATATTTTGAAATTTACTTCACGAAGTCATCAAGTTAAGTCTCAGTTACTTTGTATTGTATATATTATAATATATACAAGTTTTCAATAGAACCAAATATATGTATATATCTTTGTTTAGTTCAAATTTTATTTGCAATATATGTTAAAATAAACAATAACAAATAATAATTAAATGGGTTGATAAGCTATAGCGAACTCAATTAACTATTCTTCATCAAAATTCTACATATTAGTTTTTATTTACAATAATTTTGTTTTTTTGTTTTTTTTTAATCACAATCTTGAATATTCAATGTAATTTTTACTTTTTTCGAAAAAGATCAATTCCTGACATTAGAGAAGTCATGACACATCCATTAGAGTCTTATTTTACTACAGCTAAACATGTCTCTTCAGTCTTTACATCGATAATCTCTGTTGAGCTTAACTCATCTGGGCAAGCAGCTTTAAGCTGCTTTGGTTGTTCCATTAATCGATTCGTAGTCAGGTTCGCATCCCATTGTTTCAGTTCACAAATTGTATTTTAATATTTCGCTGGCGTCTTTCAATTTCTCATCATTTAAATCATTTAGTGCTATAGCCAGCACGTTCTTCAACGATTTGTCTGTCCCCAAAATGAGATTTCGAACAAAGCGCAAGAGAATGGGAACTCTGCTCGGGATGAAGCACCTCCTCCCCCAATTAGCTATGCTGGTCACAATCGACTCTTCGCGAAGCTGGAAGCATAACTAAGTAGAGAGCTACCAAAAATTGTGTCAATTTCTTTCAGCTTATTTGTATTTATTTTGCCTTATGATAAAATAAACTAGAGATGTGCAGAAAATAAGCGAGATTTGTACAATCATGGTCGTATTAATAGGTAGCCCAGCACAGACTTTGGGTGATTTATACCCAGAACCCATTGCTAATGAGAAATCAGTGTATAAAGGTTTTGTTAAATTAAATATGGAAGGCACAAGGAGGTGTGACAGATCCATAAGTTATATATGCTTGATCAGGATCGAGTTTGTTTTGAAAAAGTCTATAACTACTTCTCTTTTAATATTATCGATTAAAAAGCGATTCAAATTTTAGTTAATAGTTATATCTTCCAGATCTTTATTATTTAATAAATGTAGAAAATTAAACGACAATAAACATATACTAAAAACCTATCCTAAAAACTATAAAAATTATTTTTAACATGTTAAAAAATGTGGAAACTGTTGTAAAAGTCTAAACACATTGTATACTTCTTTAGAAACTCTAATGTAAATCTATCAGACAATAACTCCATATATCTATAGCAGTATGTATATGTATGTATATGTTTTCATAAATCAGATAATCATAAAGAGTTGTAAATTCACTTTCTCAAATCTTATGTGGCGCCGGTTATCGCATAAAATTTAATTACTTTATTGTTTTGATATTAATTTCCATTCCAATTGGGATTTTCGTTTTGATGTTCATTTCAATTTTCCATTTCAGTTTCTTTCGAGCGCAGTAGAGACAAATAAAAGCCAGCCACCATGGATGCCATCAAGAAGAAGATGCAAGCGATGAAAGTCGACAAGGATAGCGCATTGGAGCGCGCTCTCGTTTGCGAGCAGGAGGCACGCGATGCCAACACCCGCGCCGAGAAGGTAAGCACTCGACCGTGCAACGCATGTTGCATGCCCCAGTCCAGCCAAGAAGCAGAAGAAGAAACATAAACAAAACTATTTATTGCTAACAATGAAGAAAACAACTATAATTAATGGCTGTTAAATTGTTAACACCTGCATATTTAATTACCTGTTGCCTGTTACCTGTTGCCCTGCCCCTGTCCAATAATAATCGATATCTCTCTCTCTCTCTCTCCCTTCTTTGTTATCGATCGCAGGCCGAGGAGGAGGCTCGCCAACTGCAAAAGAAGATCCAGACCGTTGAAAACGAATTGGATCAGACCCAAGAGGCTTTGACCCTGGTCACTGGCAAACTGGAAGAGAAGAACAAGGCTCTGCAGAATGTAAGTCCACATTTAGAACAATTTATATATATTCCATTCCAAATTAGTTTAGTCCTAAGTTAGAGGTAGAAGACAATTTTAAACAATTTTTGAATGACAAAAATTTGAATAGGTTAGGCTTTGCTTGAGTTTTTAACTGATTTTATATATAGTTACATTTATTATTATATTATGATCAATATTGATGTAATATTATGTATCAGACATAGAATAATATATAATATAATTTCATAATTCCGTTTTAAAAATCTAGTATTTTGCATATTTCAAAAATTAAATTAATTAAAAATCGAGTAAAACCTACCCTGCATACCCTGTATATACATATCTTCTAATTAAAATATTTATAGTACTTCAAATGCCATAGAAAAATTTAAAATAAAAATATAATTGACTTAAAAGCTCTTTAAATATAATTAGATTAAAATTCAAATTTAGATGCAGACAAGTTTGTTTTAAAAATCAACTCTTTCAATTTCCACATATATTATCTAATCATATGCGAAAGTAGGTCATCTGCAGAATTTTAGAATATTTTTAAAGATTTTCCAAGTATTACTAGAGATTTATGATACGTATATTCTGAATAAGCATTGTTTCCATTGTGAATTAGTCAGACGAATGCAAGAAATACACTTGAAATCAATACTAGAATAAGACTTTTATGACTATAGATATATACAACCTATAAATATATATACATATATAAACAATTTGGTGACAGCGAAAATTGGGCTTGGGCATCGGAAATTTGTGCCATCTGTTTGGCATTAAGAATTTCACGGGTGTTTTACGTGTTGATTTTCATAAATGTTTCCTCGTCAAATGTTTGGGGAAATGCGTTCTGCATGTTTCCCTTATATTCCATAAAAACTTAAAATTTTTTTTAAACAGAAATAAATGAAAGAAAAAATTCCAAGTGGAAAACATCGAAACTGATTTGCTGTTGGCAACGCCTTTGTAGCGCGCTATTTTTAAATATGTTTAAATAGCTTTGGCTGAGTGCGAAAGAGACGCAGCGACTGTGCAGCATGTGCGTTTAAGCGTGTTTGTGAGAGAGTGTGTGTGTGTATCAAATAACGCAAAAGCAAAGACAAAATGCGATGTTTTTCTTTTACTGTGTTTGCTTTGGCTTTGCCAAAATATTTGCTCAAGCAAATTAGTTTTTTCTATTCTTTGCTCTACAATGAGAATTTCGAAATAGCTGCCGCGCAGTATTTGGCACATTTTTCTTCGCCTGTTCGGTTGCGTTTCCAATTGGAAAATGTATAAAGTTTTTCATTTGGTTTGATTTTTTTTTTTTCGATTTGGGTACGAAAGTATTTCAAGGACATTCGCCGTTTTCGCTGCCAATTGGCAGCGTTTCAAAATAAGTAAAAATATGTTTAGTGTTCACAGGTAACGAAGAAAACAATAAAAAAAAAATGCTTATCAGACAACATAATTCAAAAGTTTTGACAAAATACTTTGGCCCATTATCATTATCAATATATTTTGATGTCATTGTTGCTTGCCGCACACCCTTCCCTTAAATAAATAATGATGAGATACAGACGACCGAGACAGCTGAGTAATATGTGCAAATATGATAAAAGAAATAGAGAAGCGAGTAAACAGCAATTAAATCAAACAGAACACACAAATGAAATTAACAGAAAATGAAAATGGAAATGAGTAAAGAGCGAGCAATCACACTCCCGCTCTCTCACTCTCAGAGAGTATACGAGTGGGCGGCGGGGGCTGATAGTGCTAGTGCCTTGCGCTCCTTTACACCCGCATAGCGCACGCACTGCAACACTAATACATATGCAGGCGGGAATAGCTATGCATAATGCTGACTCACTCGCACATGTGCCGCACTGACTGTCGCTGCCACTGCCGCTTGGCAGGGGGCGCTGCCACCACCACCACCACAACAACACCATCAGCAGCAGCAATGGAAAGACAGTGAGTGAGTATGTGAATGAGTGAGAGAGAGAAAGAGAGACAGAGAGAGAGAGAGAGCGCGCGTACGCCGCGATGAGCGAGCGCATGGCCACAAAAATGATCGCACAACACTTTCAAGTACAACGCCAAAGCAAGCAGCAACTGCCGGAGGGGCCGAACAACTAGCAGCCTAACCGAGCCGCCCGCACGCCGCATTAATAATTACAATAAATTCAATAATAATTATTCAATTAATTCAATAAATAATCTTAACGTCTTCTTAATACTTTGGTAACAAGTGAATCACTATTTTTATTTAATTTCATTTAAGTAAAATTTTAGTGATTTTCAATTACATAAATTTAATTACAACAAAAACAACGGCAACTGAAATTGCAAAAACAAAAAACGTGTTGCGGAAGTTGGCCAAATACGCAAATTTTCCCTTGCTCAGTTTTTAACGCGCGACTGAAAATTGAGAAAAGCGAAAAGAGAAAGAGAGAGATAGAGAAACCGTATTAAATCATCAGTAAAAATAGATAAAAGACTCAAAGCTAACGGTACTATGATCACAGCTGTTTGAACCACAACAACAACCAAAGAGAAAAACAACACGCACCAAATCACACAACAACAAAATAAAAAGCCGCAGTTTATAATTAATATGTACGAGAAAACATTAACAATAGGAACTGCAAAAGTTAATAATGCATATGAGTGGCAAAAAGTGAGTTACAGCAAAAATCAATCGACATCGACAGCAAAGGCGGCAGCGGCAACGGCATCGGCGTCGGTGGCGAAAACCAAACAAAAACAGCAAAAGCCTAAAACAACATTAACAAAGATTGCAAAAAATGCAACAGATATACAAATTAAACAAACCAATTTGAACCCTAACAAATCAACAACAACAAAAGTTTTAACGTATCTTAAGCCGGCAACGCAAACGCCGCATATTAAAAGATACGTTGGCAACGCGGCACGTCGCCAAACGCTTGCGCACCAAATAAAGCGGGCACATCGCCATCTATTGACGAGTGGCGGCAACGATAAGCAACCGCCAAAACAACAAAAGCGTAATAATAAACAAATATGTACATTAAAAGATAATCATTTTATATAGAATGCAAAGCATTTTCCGCGTTTTTTGGACTGTTATGCTATGCATTCTATGCAAAATGAAAACAAGTGCACAAGGCAAACGTAGTTGTAGTTTTTTTGGTGAGGAAACTTTGTCTTGTGCACTTGGCTGGTCACACTTTTTCTCAGCTATCGATATTGGTAATTGCAAATCAGCTGATTTGCACTATATTTGTTCTGAAACTATCGATATCGATATATAGTAATATCAACAATTCCATATAAAGCAGGTAGCAGCGCAGCTGCTGCAGGACAGCAGGCAAAAACAATAAAACAGCAGCAGCAACACCAGCGCAACAGACGCATAATTAATGCAAATAAACAGTCCCAAAGCCACAAAAGTGAACAACAGAAACACAAGCAAAAAAAGCAATCAAATAGCAAGCGTGGCAAGAACGGCTCCGACGGCTACAAATCGGAGCTTTCATCCCGTTGGGGCTCCATCGAGGAGCAGCTGAATGTACTCGATAAACTGCTCTACTACGATGAAAAGGCGGAGCTTTATCTAGCCCAACTCTACAATAATTATCAGCAGTTGCAGCGATCGCAATCGGAGCTATCCGACGACTGGAGTTGGAGTAATTCCGACTCAGAAATGTCACAGAGCAATAGCGTCGACGACGATGCGCTGTCCAGCACCAGTGGTGCTGGCAGCCACAGCACCATCAATTCCAATTCCAATGCCTCGTCCCTTGTGCCGTCTTCGCTCAAGAGACGCGGCCACCAGCATCATCCACGCTTCGCCGGCACACGGCGTCCCAACGTGCCTAACGTGCAAGAAATCCTGGCCGCCCTCTATCGCGGCGATTCCAAGGGCGTGCTCTCCAATCTGCGTGGCGAAGCAACGCCGCAGACTCAGCCCCCAACAGAGGAGCAGCCAGTTGCTAGTCGCAGCTCGCTCAGCCTTCCTCTTAGTGAATCTGTAACAAATTCTCTGGGCAGCAACAGTCCCACACCAACCGATGAGAGCAGCATGCTGGACGAGACAATGCCAGCAGTGACGCCAGCAGCAGCAACTGCAGGTGAACCAGACGCGCTCCCTGCTGCCAGTGGCAAAAAGAAAAAGAAGCGTGAAAAAGGCGACAAAGAGAAATCGGAGCGCAAAAAGAAATCCTCTTCAGGCACTGGAGGCAAACGTGAGAGAAGCAAACGTCAAGGTGGCAGCGGCGGCATAATGGACGTTAGCAGCGACAGCATTGCAACAGATCTCAGTGCGGGCGCCATTGATGAGGGCATTGTACTAAATCCTGAGGATGAGGACTCACAAGCCCAGGAATGGGCAAAGCTGCGTTGCACCAGTGAAGCGGCAGAGATTGTGGCCGAACGGGAGGCGCGACGCAACAAAGGACGTTGCGCTGACTACCCGGGCCTGGCGTTCGGACGCTCCATCTTCAGCTCCGACACCATGATGAAGTTCAACATCATTCGGAATGAGCTGCACAACATTATGAACACGCAGCTGAAGCGGGTAATTAGCTGTGGGCTAGTCTAATCTATAAAACACCGAATTTACTCCATTTATTTGCACTAATCATATTTTTATCTCTTTCTTCAAGCCGCCTTTGTTGTCGCCTCTGCCAGAAAGCGTAAAAAAGACAAAGCTATGCAGAAAGTTTGGTTAGGTTCAGAGTGAATTCTGTCTATTCTTCTATCTATGAATGCTCCAAATTTGTTCTTTTTGTTCTCTTTTTCGCACACACATAAACACATGTGTATTTGTATGCATGAATTTGTGTGCATTGCAAAGCGATTACGTCGCCGTCTTCGTTTTGCTTTCTTCGACGTTCGCCGAATTCCGTTTCTGCTTTAACCCTTCGCTGGCCCGTCAAATCGTTTGTCATTGCAATTGTTCGCAAGTTGTATGAAATCTTGACCCCATTTACGCATACATATGTACATACATATACATATACGTATGCACATTCTGTGGGTTAATCGCTTAACAACTGTCGTGAAGGTTTTTATTTCTATATGTATATAAACACATACGCACATTTGCTTTCTTATTGCTCAGCACAAAAGTATTTCAACTGTTTATCTAGCTAAAGCAGAAACATTCCTATTTACTTAATTGCAAGCAATTGTTTAATTAGTTACGCAATCGCGCGCTCCCAGCATTTGGTACATTGTTTGACCGGTTAACGGTAAACTTGACGAGCACCTGTTGCACTCACACTCGCTGTATGGGCGTCACTCGCACTCGCGCTGACTCTCCCAAAAAGGTAGCAGATAACAAAACAGACCAAATGTTACAAGTGCTACAATTATCTGTGCTTATGCACACTCGTGTACCCGCACCCGCACACCAAAACACACATAGAATCCATTTAATTGTGGAACTCCATAAAAAGCATCAGTTGATTTA
Source organism: Drosophila arizonae (assembly GCF_054131065.1). Classification (NCBI taxonomy): domain Eukaryota; kingdom Metazoa; phylum Arthropoda; class Insecta; order Diptera; family Drosophilidae; genus Drosophila; species Drosophila arizonae. Next base: position 26,887,019 of record NC_142922.1, read on the forward strand.
CAGCAGCTAAAAAAAAATAAATAATAAAATTAAACGAATACGTTTTGTGGCCAAAAATGTATTTCTTTTCAAACATGGCTCGACAATTATTATTTATATTAAATTAAACGTATTCTCAGTTTTCTACGTGTTCTCATAACCGCTGCAAAACGCCAATGACCTTCGTTCTACGTGTGTGTGTGTGTGTGTACCTCTATGTATGTGCACCCCACTAAGGTAGTGTGTGTTCATTTATGTGGCACTGACGTTTACTTTTAATTTCTTTTCAATGCCGCACAGTTGCCAAAAATGGGCAGGCATGCTTATTTTAATTGAAATTGACCATTGGCAATCATCGTTTGTATTATCAACAATTATGTCATTTGCCAAATACAAATCGCATTTCCACTTGTTGCTCGCGCGCGCCCTCTGTCTATCGGTATCGATATCGAGCTTTGTACAATCGTCAACTGTCTCGGACTAGGACCACATGCGAACGCTCAGCAACAACTACAACCTGATACGAACAATGCTCGGTGTCGCAGCGCCCAATGATTACTCATTTGTGCTGCTCCTGCTTGCGTGTTGATAAGCCTGATAGAGCACCGGCATTATATGCCGTATTATACAATTATCTTGTTTGTTGGCTAGGGTAGGTGGTGAGTGGCGAGTGGGGAGGATTCAGGCACACTCACACACGCACATGTACTATTTTTTGATGACAGGTTGCTTACTCATTTTCACTGGCGTATGGGCAATTGGCCAGTCGTCATTTTCGCTCGCAATTTTGCATAATATTAATTATATTGGAGAAATAAGGAAAAAATCTCAAATATTTCTTCACTAATTAATGCAAACAACAACAAACTTGTAGACTGAATTTTTAGCGGCTTTAACAGGTTTTCCAGCGGGAAAGCCGCATATACACACTGGTTAGCGCACTCGCACTCACACACATGTAGATATGAGCGACACGACACGACACATAGGCGAGGCACTGTCAGACTGGAAAGTCGCACACACACATACAGCAGTTGTCTCTTTCCCACAACGTATAAACCACCACCGCCGCTTTGTAGACATGAGCATGCAAAGTGTTTCAGCGGTTCATTTCCAGTTACGTACTCACAAATGCCAGTCGCAGAATCGCGTCGTTTTATCGTCTTCGTTTCTCCGTGTGTGTGTAGTTTCTGTGCAGCTTTCTGCAATTAAATATTTATATTAATATTGTTTTAATATATAAAATTATTTTTCAACTATAAGTGTGTATCAAGTGTGCTCGAATCTAATCGGCCCTTCACACATAATAAAAAAAAAAAAGAAAAAGAAATACGACAGGCAGCAGAGCAGCAGCAGCAACGAAGCAAACCAGTAAAAGAAGAAGAGAAAAGCAGTAGAAGAGAAAGAAGAAAAAAAAAAAAAAAACCGGTGGTTAGCGCATACTCTTGTCTGTGTCGTCGCTTCGTTCGGCCGTTCGTTCTATTACGTGCGTGTGTTGGTGTTTTACAGTTTATAAATTAAATATATTCTGGTGCTGCCATATCGAAAGAAATTTGTATTTAGAATAAATACAAAAAATAAGAGGCAAAAGCTAATACAAGTGTGCTTCAGTGTTAACTGCCAATCGCCGGTCAGAAAAGCGATCTTCATCTGCCACTGCCTGCCAACGCAAAGTCCAATTGTAAACACTTACCACAAACACCCACAAGTCCAAAAAACAAGCACAAAAATGACGACCAGCATTCCACAAGGTACACTTTTGGATGTACTCAAGAAGAAAATGCGTCAGACCAAAGAAGAAATGGAAAAGTATAAAGATGAATGCGAGGAATTTCACAAGAGACTACAACTTGAAGTTGTTCGACGTGAAGAAGTAAGCAATCGGCAACATTACAATTCAGTTTAAAAGAAACTATATACATAGATACAGTTTTTTGCTACTTTTGGTATAAAGATTTTGCATCAAAGCTGAACCATCGCTCAAGATTAGTCCAGCGCAAGCATTTCTTCGTTCTGAGCAGTGCCAACGTTTCCAATGCAAATACATGCTCATGAACACAGACACTGTGCCTGACATACAAACACAAATACTAATGCAAGTTCACTGACAGACTGTCACAGTCAAATACACGCTCTCATTCTTTGCGCGCTCTTTGCGCTGCTCTCTCGATCCCTCTCTGTCGCTCGCTGTCTTGCCACTGTTGTGTTGTTTTGTTCCTCTATGGGTTTACTGTCTTTTTTATTGGACTATCTTTTGTTATGAATTTCAATTTGTTATATGTACGTACATATAAATATATATATACGCAGAGTTCGCTTCTGTTTAATTTGATCACAGTTCATATTTCGTACGTTTTAAACTATTGTGAATTGAGTAACCAAAATTCATTCACCTTTTAAAATCCTATCGAAAAACGGGGCACAAACCCGCACAGCATTTCATTAGCATATCAGAAGAAAAAGCAATCTATTCAGTGAAAACTTAAACTTAAGAAAAGAACTCAAACCGGCTTCTCTATTCAGTTCAAAACCATAGTGCTTAGTTAGCGGTGTTCTAAATTCGATTAATTATAATCTTAAGCCACGGCCAACAATAAGTGGCTTCTTGACATGTTTGAGTGTGTGTACGATATTTTTGGCCCAAGCTACATGTGCGTTAAATTCAATTCTAATTAGTCAATTACGCAAGATGGTCCTATATGCATACATATATGTACATATATCTATACATGTGTATATTTTTATATATGTATATATTAGTGTATGTGAATGTAAAGTTTGTAACGTAGCATTGACAACATTGTTGACGTCATTTTTTATGAAGATGTTTTCAGTTGTTTTTCATAGTCCTTCGATCGCGTATTGTTGAAATTTCTAAAACTGTAACGGCACTCCCCAAAATCAAAATGTATTTTCATTTTGAGCATTCCCATTCCCATTTTGTCTGTCATCTATGCCCCGTTAGTTGCTAGTTTTTGCGCTCATTTTTCCACGCTTTTGTCAAGTGATTGACGTTTAGTTCAGCCCCTTCGCTTGCTAGTTGCACAAAAGCTGAAACAAGTAACATAATGTGCTTTGTTGTTTTAATTTTTATAGACAATGCTTTCAATGTCATTTGCGTGGCCCCAGCAGCAGTTCATGCTCTCTCGCTCTCTCTCCCCGCCACGCATTCTCTTCCTTTTTGCTGTTACGAAATTGAGCACTGATAATTCAATGCCTCATTGTGACAAATTGGTTTTGATTTGTTGCCTTCTGGGCAAGTACTCTCTTCCTCTCTCACTCTGTCTTTCTCTTCTATTACATTTCGTAATTTCGTCAACTGTCACATACAATTTGAGATTACAACACACGACCAGACAGACATGCATGACAGTAGCTACATGCTATAAAACTCTAGTATATTTTATGCTTGAGAGATCGCTACTTTTACGCTTTACAAGTTGGAAGTGGTTTGCTTACAGTTTTTATGGCTTATTTTCGGGTTCATAATTAAAAATGCATCATATATAACATTTAAACACACCCTACGCACTCGAACGTAGCCTCTCGTCTCTTCTGTTATTGTTGTTGGTATTGTTTTTCTGTTTTTTTTTTTTTTTTGGTTTCGTTGCCACAGCAATTCGAGTCAAATAAAAAATTCAAGGTGTGTGTGACTAAGCCATCAACAATTTTTTTTTACAATTTCTTTGCTATGCAGCTTTTGCATACTCATGGCTTTTTATTTGTTTTTTATTTTTCCTTGTTCGTTTTGCCGGCAATTTTTTGCCATTCCTCACCCCGAAACTTGTTCTGTTTAGCTTTGCATTTCTTTTCGAGGCGTTTAATCTTCAATACGTTTTGTTAATGAGTTCAAAGCAAAGACCAAAAATTTGCTTAAGTCCATCTCTGTCGCACACACTTAACGTGAGCGACTCCCGCTATTTTTAAACGAAACGAAACTCAAGCTGAGTATTTTTTTTTGGCATTTTTTTTTCGCTGTTGCTTCATCAACGGTTTTGTTGTGTGACTTTCGTATGTGTTTTGGAAAGCTGCGCTGTTTGCCCCTATATGATTTTTTATCGTTAAATTTACGCTACACACATGTCTATGTATATATATATATATATATATATATATATATATATATATATGTGTGCGCGTGTTTTGTATGCTGCCTGTCTATTGACTGTTTGGACGATGACGTAAGCTACAGCGGCGGCGCGGTTGGTTTTGGTTCCAATTCATAATCACACGATACTTTTACGACGCGCGTCCGCAGCGTTCTAAGCGTCACTCATATAACTTTATATTTGGTGTGTGTGTTTGTGTGTATGTATGTTTGAGTTTTGATTTGTATTTGTGTATTGCAGTGTACTGAAAAATTGGCAATATAATCATCCCGCGTCGACTGGACCTGGACTACCTTGTCCAATTGTGGCCGCTTTTGGTCAAAGCCGTTTTTAACCATTTTTGGGCGTGTGCTGCGAGCTGAGCTGAGCTGAGCTGCACAAACATTTAATTCATTTGTGCTTTTCAACGTTTGTGTACCCATCTCTCTTTCGCTCTCTCTCCGTCTCTGTCTTTCTCTCTCGTATTCTGAAAAAGGTAATCAAATGCGACGGCGTCAATGTCAAATATTTTCCGTTCTTTAATGGGCATATGTTTAATGCTTCGTTTTGTGTTTTTGAAAATACGGCTGGTGGGAAAAACTGGCCGCTAAAGATTGCAATTCAAATTTTTGGCAAGGTTGTTCACTATGTGTTGACGTCATGCACATGCTTCGATTAGCTGTTGCCTATTTTCCTGAGCTGGCAACTTGAGACAAGTGTAATCGATATATGGATCCCCCTAATTATTGGCCAAACTGAAACCTTGAGAGGCTTCGTGCTGTTGAACTGTTATCGATAGCACACGCAAACAAACATTTTATTGCTAGCTTTGGGGCGTTAACACCGGCGACCTTGTTAAAATGCTAAGGCTAACGCTGACGCTTACTCAGGCGAATGGAGCGACAAAAAGGAGGCAGAAAAAAAAAACGAAGAAGAAGATATCTCTAATTTCAGATGGAACAAATGCTGCGGTCGCAAACAATTGAATTTTAAATAGTTATTAAAATATGGAGAGTTTTATTTTTAGTATGAGAGAGCACTAACGTTAGGATAGAATTATTCTATATTTTAGTTATACCAAAAGTAGCAAATTTTACTAGTTAAGTTATTTCAGTGTATTTCTTGCATTAGTTTGTAAGTCCTTAAGTTAGAATAATAGTAAATTTTTAAGCATTTGTACGTTTGCTATATTGTCTTGTTCGTTCGAACATCGAATATTTATTTTATAGGCTGAATCTGAGGTTGCCGCATTGAACCGTCGCATTCAACTGCTCGAAGAAGACTTGGAACGCTCTGAGGAGCGTCTGGGTTCCGCCACAGCCAAGCTGTCGGAAGCCTCTCAGGCCGCCGATGAGAGCGAACGGTTAGTACAATTTTCTGTTATATTTAACCCTTTGATTATATTTATTATCAAATTGTATACATTAATAATAAGTCTACAGCATATGTAAGCAACTTAAGTATCCAGCTCATGCTCTTATCTACGGTATATTTATATTTAAAATGCTTCTTACAATTGCTCTTGAAATTTAGGATACGAAAAGCGCTTGAAAATCGCACAAATATGGAAGACGACAAAGTAGCTCTATTGGAGAACCAATTAGCGCAAGCAAAATTAATTGCAGAAGAAGCTGATAAGAAATATGAAGAGGTATAGTTATCTATTGCTCTGAATTCAACATTGAAAAAAAAAGAAAAACTTAGGGAATTAGGGTTAATAGGGTTATCTTCTCGTCGTTTTCTTTTCTATTCGTTTTACTTATTTTCTTCGTTTTGAGGTTAGATGCGTCGAAATTACCGTTACTAATTAGGTTATGGGTTATATATACTGCGCTCTCTTACAAACTCCAAAAATATATGTATTAAATAATTATAGGGTATATTTAAGAACGCTTAACAACTTGTAAACAGCATTTAGTTTTTAAGCCCAACGCCGACCGCAGCCAACAACAACAACGACAGCATCAGCAAGAACAAAATGGATGTATATTGTATATATATATATATATATATATTTATAAAGCTCTACGTATATACATATTGTTATTTAATTATGGCATGTGTCTAGCTTATGGTAGTGTCTTAGCAAATCGCTGTTTAAATATCTATGTTTACAACCAAAATATTCTTTGTATGTGAAAAAGCTAAAACATTGCCTTGTGCTTTGAAACTGTGTAGAGAATATAGATTTGAACTCATACACTTTCCTTAAAAAACGCTTGAAGCTATATTTTAGTAATAAAAGAGAAACCGCAAAACACATTCAATATATAAATATGTAAAATACTACTTAGAGCTATTTCTACACAATACATTTAACTCTGAAAAATAGCTCAACGGTTGCGCTATTTTACAGTAAAAAACAAAACTTAAATTGATTTATTTATAAACCAAAAAAATTCACAAAGCACTGTTTCAGCTTCGTAATTATTTGTACCTTTTTTCAATTAACTGAACTGTAAAACTCAACAAGCAACAACAAATTCTTGTTTCTTTTTGCAAAATTCTCTAAATCTTGATCTGTACAATGGAACTCCACTAAAACAAAAACAAATCCGAAAAAAAAAAACCGAATCAAAACTTAATCTTTCAACATAATTTATGTTCGAAATTGTGTCTACCTGTGTGTACCACTGCGCATCCATGTGTTTGTCATACTCAACAACAACTTGACAACAACAACAACAACTCTACACTTTCTACACCGATGTGGATGCGATGACGTCGAATGATTCACGATATTTTGGGGCTGTACGCAACGACAAATCATCGATATAACAACTTGGTCACTGTCTTCTATGGGCATGGTCGCAACGTGGTCGTCCTATAATTGATCATACACTGATCACTATATATACTTTATATAAATGACTATATACAGTGCACGCAAGATTCTTGAGAATCGCGCCCTTGCCGATGAAGAACGCATGGACGCTCTTGAGAATCAGCTGAAGGAAGCGCGTTTCCTTGCTGAGGAGGCTGACAAGAAATACGATGAGGTGCAGCTAAATACCAATTTAATTAATTTAAGCAATAATAACAACAACAGTAACAGTAACAGTAAACCATGTCACCCAATTCAAAACCCAACCAACAACAACAATAACAATGCAAATATTACTGCTGCTGCTGTTGGTGAAACTTCAACTTTGTCCTCCACAATTCCACACAGCGAACACAACAATAATGCCCACAAACCTAATGATACTTGATCCGTCCATTGATTTCTTTGCCAAACAAATTAAGTTCTATTCTTTTTCGATTTTGGCCTTTATTGAGCCAGCAATGAAATTTGGCACAGGAATCAGCGATGGCAAATATTTATTGGTGCTGATATTGTAAAATTTGTGCTAAAGTCAATGCTAATGCTAATGATGATGATAATTGAAGATGAAAATGCAGCTAAAGCAATAAAAAGAAATGCTGGCATGCCGCTGCCTTAGCCGCCCGTTAAACGATATACTTATAAATAATATATATATATACATAAATATATAATATGATATATATGTATAAAAAAAAAAAAAATTAACTTCTGTATTAGTTAATTCATTTTATTTATGTATATATAAATATGTATGCTGAATATGATGGTTTTTTTAATATAATGTCTGAACAAAGTCCTTTGTGAAAAATATATGAAATTGAATTGTAAATGTTTACGCGAATCTAAACACATTGTTAATGTACTCAAAACTGTGCTGGAAAGCAAAAAAAAAAAATTGATATCTATATATGCATATGTAATCATATCCGAACTTAAAGGAAAAGAGGAGCAAATCCTATTTTATTGGCCTTGCAAAAACTATTAACTCTATATAAATATATTTTCTATGTTATTGTATATCTTGTATGTAAATGATTTAGTTGGGTTTATTTTGGAATTTTCTATGTAAAAATTTAGAAGCAAATGCAAAATGCTAAATGTCAATTGTGAAATGCAAAATGCATATGTGTAAAGCGTAAGCAGATTCTAAAGAGAAAAATCTAGTTCACAGAAAATGCATATACAGTAAATATGTAACACTTAATAAATTTAATTGAATTATAACATTTTTGCAATAAAGTTAACATCAATAAAAATGACTTAGATATTATATATAATTATATTTAATCTTGAAGCGTTGGAGTTGTGCAGAAATTTCTTGGGATTCTCTTGAAGTTGTACATTATAGGGAGCGACCAGTTAGGAAGCCCAATCCAGCATTGAAGCCCAATTACAATAAAAGGCTCTAGTTAAAATGGATGGTCAAATCGTGTATCCAAAGAAGATCATTTCTTATTTATATAGGTCTCGGAAACTTTAAAATAGAATTTCTTTTGTAATATATTTTTTAATTTTTTTTTATATGATCGAAAATTTAAATAGGAATTGCTATAGAACAAATGATAACTGGCTGTTTTTTCTAAACTTAATCACAGGCGTAATGTCATATTGAATCATGGTCTTATGATACAATACAATTTCTATGATATAATAATTATATAGATATACAGGCGCAACATGGATTAGCTCAACAGGCTTTTGGCTGCACACGATCGGGCATAGGCCGCAGCATTAATTTATTACGCTTTAAAGTTGTTGCTTACGTGTTTCGTACGTCAATCGAATCGGCTAAATAAAGCAGGCTAAATTGATAAACGGCAAAAAGACGATAAGCAAGCGACCGACTGCCTGGCCGGCTATCTATCAATCTATATACATATTGTGTTTCGCAGAAACTGTGAAACGGAAAGCAAAGGAAAACAAGAAACCGTTGACTGATAAGCGAAACGGGAAACTTTGTATGAAACTTATACCATCATACCCCGTTAATTTGTATATTTAGCGCTCTTCGTCGGCTCATGACATAAGCAGCAGCAAAAAAAGTAAGGAAAGAAAGAAAAAGAGTGTTGCCAAACGCTTCGATGATGAATCAAAAATTCATTTGACCCAAGAGACTCACTGAATCATATATGTGTACACGTTTCAACACATGTATACATGCCAAAGTTTATGTGTGTGTGTGTGTGTAAAGCCCCCGCTCTTCGTGTGGCTATGACTCACACCTACTTTGGCTGTCCAGGCGTATGCGTATGACTCTCTTAATGTTGCGGAGGGGGAGATGCGAGCTCAAGGTACATCGATGCGTGTTGCATTTGGGTTTGCTGTTGAGATGTGCTGAATATTTGTAATTTTTAATGAAACGTTCGCATTGCATTCATTTTAAATAATTTTGAACGTGCACAGGAAATTCAGTTTTGGTCCGCGTATAACTGACATCCATAGATGTAGCGCTGCTCGCATATCAAAATTCACAGAGCCCACCAGCTGCGACTTCTGTCGTCCAAATTGGCAAACTCAATTTCCTCAACAGGCCCGATTTCTTTTTTTTTTTTTCTTTTTGGCGAAACATTCTATTCATTATCGGTTTTATAATTTGTAATCTAGGTTTTCGTTTGTTAGTCACAAACTTTTAATTGCCGAGCCAAAAATGACGGAAACCTTGTCGTTTCCGTTCTGTAACTGCCAAGAACTTTGAGGGAGCTATCAGATTTGAGATTTGACTTGAGATCCAGGCTTTATATAATGAAACTCAGAGAAACTGAATTTAATTTCCGTCGAAAATGAAAAGTAAAGGGAGAAATGTACTATTATAGGTAAAAAACAGTAAAATTATTCTAGTCCCAAGATGTACAACTGGAATAGAGAAAAAACACAATTCCAAACGTTTTATTTATCGAATATAAAAATATATTTTATGGTCATATATATGAGTACATTATCAATTGAAAGATAACTTAAAGTTCTTAAAGAAGCAACGACAAAAGCACAAATTATCAGCCAACAAAACAAACTACAACAAAACACAAAATACACAACAAAAATATAATTTAAAAAATCACAACATATTAACATTTTGTTTAATACTAATAAGAAAAGAAAAGATAGAAATCATAAACTGTAAATTTCATCATTCCTATTGTTAATACTAACCAAATTATTGTTAGATAAATTGACATGAAATTTAACGCATTTTCTATGTTCTTTGTGTATATTCGATGAACGATGACGATTGTAAAATTATGTACAAATATCAACAATATATATACACACACGCCATATATATACATATCAATATGATAAAATGAAAGGTTGCCCGTAAATTGGCCATGGTTGAAGCTGATTTGGAGCGTGCCGAAGAACGTGCCGAACAGGGTGAAAAGTACGTTGAAAAAACATTTGTTTGAAATATCAGTTAAATGTTGCGCCAAAATGCTTTCAAAACTATTTTTGTTGTGCCTAAAAAATTCAAATGAAACAGTGTGGCCATAGTTGTGTAAGTTTGTTTTTGCAGCGCTGTTAACTAACAGTTGTTACCCATGTTAAAAACAGAATATACCAACGCAACCTAACCCCAGTCTCTTGCATAGTTTTATTGTTTTATTTATTCCGTTATTTTATTTTTAGCTAGCTAGCTTGGCATTATATCTATATAAATATTTGAAATCGGCAAAAAATGTGAATATCTCGATCAAAATTAACGAATGTTCCTGTATGTGTGTATTTAACGCGCATGTGTTTATCTTAGTTGTTGTAGAAGCATATCACTTCATGCTCTCTCATAATGCACAACATATTCACATTTTCGGCCAGAATGCAACTGCCAATACATTAATTGAACTAATTTGAAAAAAATTACCCTTTCTTATGCGCGCAATGCCTAACCACAAAATGCGTTACGTGTTGCTATGTCTGTGTTCTGTTTAATAAACCCGCCTGCCTGTTAATGCCTGCTCACCTGCTGACCGCCTGATCGCTCTCACCTGTGAAGGTGGCCAGAAAATTAGTGCTCATGGAACAGGATCTGGAACGTTCCGAGGAAAAAGTTGAGCTTAGCGAAAGGTTTGTCCTGCTTTATCTGTCTTTAAATACTAACTGCACTTTCAACTATGCAATCGAATCGCCACCCCAAAAATATTGACTGAAAATATTCAATATAGGAAATTAGAAAAAAAACAATATTTGACTCTAAGGCAAAACTTTAAGAAAAGTGAAATCGTTTCAGTGACATGTAGTTGGCTCCAACAACAATTGCTGTTATTATTATATTTTATTTATTTAAAAACTTTGCTATGAGCCGAGAGACCTTCGTCTGGTTTGGCGAGTCATGATTTAGTTTCTTTCTTTCTGTTGTTATTTTTTCCTTCTTTTTTTTGACACTTCTGTCGCCTCCAGTGCCAAAGTTTGGAAAGTAAAGTGTCACATATTTTTTTTTTGGCTTTTATTTTTGGCGTTGGCGATGAAAAAATTGCGCAAAAACTTAATTTAACTACCGCATGAAACGCGCTTTTTGTTTTTTGTTTTCCCATCGAAAGTCCAATTAAAGACAATTTGTGTAAATCTTTGAAGCTAATTTGTTTTTTTATTTTTTGATGTGTAGCAAAATTGTGGAGCTTGAGGAGGAGCTGCGCGTTGTGGGCAACAACTTGAAATCCCTTGAGGTCTCTGAGGAGAAGGTCAGTATGAAATGTTACAAATCAGTCAAGATGATTGCTCACGATCGAAACTATCGACTTTTGTTCATCAATAAATATATTTTTATATTATTTTTACAATATTAAATATGTAAATCCCACACCCCCATAAACAACAACAACAATAAATAGGCCAACCAACGTGAGGAAGAGTACAAGAACCAAATCAAGACCCTGAACACTCGTCTAAAGGAGGTAGATACAACAATATAAAATAAAAATGAAATCCTTCAAGCGAAAGGAGTTTCCCAGAGTTGTGGAAAATGCAATCAAAACCAACCAGCGATTTCTTGTTCATATATTATTATTGTTGTTGTTTGTTTTTTTTTTCGAAATAATTTGAGCGCACAGGACCGCTCGAAAAAGCCGTTGCACAACACTGGCCACGCGTGCATTCATATAAAATGTCTACCGACAATTCGTGCAACTTGTCCTTTAATATATGCCCTTAAAAATGTTTATTTGTTCTGATTTATGATTTATGTACTAATTCTGATTATATTTTCTACTTTTATTTTCATATATTTGTTAACACGCTCCGCTTAAATGTTGCTGACACAAAATCAAAATACAAATCATTATTTTTGCGAATATATTTGTGAATGATATATAAACAAAAATGATTTGCGCACTGGATTTTTGATCAACACCCCCTAAATGGCTTAAAACATGCTGTCCCCACCTCCCTGCCACGCCTCAAACTCTGCATGCATCAATAATTTGCTAAATAATTTGCAATTTTTGTTTGCTTAACCCGCAAAACAATTTAATTTCCACCAATTCAACCAACGACCACAAAATATAAATATATGTATGTAAAAACAGGCTACACAAAAAGAGGAAACCTTTGAAACGCAAATCAAGGTTTTGGATCATGCCTTGAAAGAGGTATATGCCCACTTGTATACAATATTTTAATTTTAAACCAATATTTGTAAGCGGTTTGTGGTCTCTGGTGTTGGTAAATCTATTAAATATTAAAACCAAGAAAAAAGAAAATATTAAATTGCACAAATCGTTATTCTCAATTTTAATTTAATTGTACATAGTCGTCACATTTGATATTTTCTTTTAAAAACAAAATAACCAAAACTAAAATCCAAAAAAACGCAAGAGCAAACGCAATTGCCCAAACGTCTGGGAGAGAATACAACAAATCAAATCAAGTCAAAAAAGAAAAGAAAACTTATTTAAGCAGTATCCAAAATGTATATCAATAGCGTGCATCATGGCAAGTATTTCCCTATATATAGGACGTGTGTGTGTACATTACTTGAAAATTGAAAAGAACTTTTTGTGCATTGAATGCAAATGATAAAAAAAAAACTGACGTTTTACAACACTACTGCTTGATAGTAGAAACTGTACCCAAATCAAACAAAACGACTTAAAAATTGAATTAATTCTATAATATTCGGTAGATATTTTATTGTCGAAGCACTTGCACAACCTACAAACACAGACACATGCACACAGACACATACACACACATACAAACTACACACATAATGATGATAATGATAATGATTATGTTGTATGTCCTGCACTGTTATTGATATACCAAAAATTTGTTGTATATTTCTCGACGTCTAGGCACGCGAAAATCAAAAAATATTTGAACAGGAGATCATTCAATTCAAATTAAATGTAGAAACTGTAAGTCGCCGCAGCCTAAATAGTGTCTTTTTTTTTTGTATAAATCATTTAAATTTGTGCTGATGTTAAAAAATAATTTTAACAGCATTTCGAATTGGCGCCAAGTTTCAATTTTTCCTTATATTCAGTGACTGCGTAGCGTCGTACAGCGATTGTTGTAGTTGAATTAAATTAAATTATGAACACTCCCGTAAAAATGATTGTTTAATGTGTCAACTTTAGGTTTTGTCTAAACCAAATCACCCTAAATAAATATAAATATATATTAAAAACAAAAAAAGTGTAAGCATATGGATTAAGTGATCAAAGTTGTGTTATCTTCTTAATTGCTATGCTGTTTATATTGAATGTTTTATTTTTAGAATTTTCGTTTATTTATAACACATCACAGCTACATACATATTTAAACACATTGATATAATTTAATCAATAATATGTAAACTATTAATAATTCATGTATTCATATAAATTATTATGTACTTATCCCGCTGGTTTTGGTAGAAAATTGTTTGGGAAGCTTCTTTTACTTATAATAAGCTTGAAATTTGCAAATTCTATTGAAACGTTGCGTTTTACAACACTGGCATTTGAATAGAACTTGTATGTTAACCAATATGAATAATGCCTGCAGAAATTCATCTTGGTTAACTGTAGACGCTGCATTTCATTAATGTATGTTTATATTTATTTCACTACTAATAACTGTATTTTCTCACTTTCTGTTTACCGACACTTAAAGGCTGAGGCACGCGCTGAATTCGCTGAACGTTCCGTTCAGAAATTGCAGAAGGAAGTCGACAGGCTCGAAGGTATGTCTGTTCAAGAATATTATCTTATATCTCTAAGACTTTAAAGTTCAGAATTTTAGAAAAATTTCAAATAGTACAATTTCATTATTATTATATACAATATTTGTAGCAGTATTTCAAATATACAAATTGTAGAATTTTTTATAGATAAGTTTATTTATTTATATTTTTTTTATATATATATTTAAGTAGGTGCAAAATTAAGTTCCTTATTCCAAAACTCAATTTCCTTATGTTAGTCCAGATTTACACTTATTATTTTTACTTGTATTTAATTTTTTATTTTTATTTCTATGCCTATTAATATAACTATTTTAATATTTATTTTTCATATGATTTTGTTCGTTGTTGTGCTTAACCGAAAAAAAAAAACAAACAAAACAAAAACCAATTTCAACTTGTGTGCCGCTTGTCGCTCCCCGCCTGCTGAACCAACGCCAACGCCCTAATGTTTATTGTTATTTAAAATGCATGCCACGTATTGCTGTGCTCTTTTTTGTTCCTCCTTTGTTATTGTTGAAACAAAAAAGACGACTTGTTGAACGAACGCGCCAAGAACAAACTGCTGCAGGAGGAGATGGAAAACACTTTACATGACATACAGAACATGTAAACAAATAATTTGCAGCTTAAGTAAATTAACTAAACTGCCTGCTTTGACGTCAATACAGAAAACTGGCGCTTTCCATATTATTGTAATAGAAAACACAAATACACACACACACACAGACACGCCCACCCACCCACACACACTTACACACACACACACGCATACGCATACTAAGGCACACAGGACAACGCCATGTGTCTTCCATGCCGTTAAATTTTTGATAAACTTTTAAATGAAAACGTTAATAATTTTAAGCGGTAAACTCAAAGAAAAGCAGACAAGAAAGAAAAAACTGTTAACAAACAAAGAAGCAAAACTAAAACAAAAACAAACAAAAACAACTAAAACTAAACTAAATAGAAGAATATCTTCTATTTCTATTGAGAGCATTCCAAATTTTTTTATGAATCTATACATTCATATTTTCAAGCAGTGCAAGCTGTTGGCCATTCGCTTGTCCGCGTTGCGCTGTGAATGGCATACACTTGTTTGCTGTCCTTTGGAATGGCACAAAATTATACAAGAATTAAAAATAATGGCGGCATTTTTTTTTTTAAATTAGATGCTTTACAAAACTGTTGCAATATTTTGTTTAAACTTTTTCTTTCTATTTGCTTTTGCTAGCCTTCTTATTATTCTTTTACTCTTTGTTTTCCTGATATGGATCGAAGTAATTAATTATTATAGATGACAAACACAACTTGCGAATTAGTTAATGTGTAATTATTTATACAAATGTATATGTAAAGTAACTGAAAAGGAAAGATTCGATTTGTACTTGTATTTGTATTCGTATTTTCGTCGCCAGCTAAACTACTGTATTAATTATGCTAATATTTACATTGTTTATACAATTTAAACAAATCGTGTTTGCAAAACTTTGTGTAATATTTGCTTACTTATAAGTTGCCACGCCTATTTTGTAGACACAAATTCAAAGCAAATACCGAAATAAACAAAAACAAAAACAAAATAAAAGACAAAACACCATCAAATGACACGCACACCATTCCAATTGCAAGCATTCATAATTAGACAGCTATTGTTAACTTTCTATATTTTATTTTAAATTAAAAAATCCCTAATTTCTATGCGCTATCTTTGCTGAAAATGTGTTCTTGCCCCAACAAAAGAGCAAGCTAAAAAGAAAATAAACCTAACATAAAATGGCATTAAATGAGAAATCAAAAACAAAATGAAAAAAGAAAAAATTGATTTATTTACGATTTACATAAATTAATTATTTATATTTTTAATATATACATATATATATATATATATTACATACTATGCAAATACAATACCATGCTGCTGCAATTGCACAAATAAAGTATTTTTCAAAAAAGAACAAATTTATGGTGGTAAATGAAAAACCAAAACACATGACAGACGGACTCTTTTTTGTTGTATTACCTAACCCAAGAATGAACTGTTTCAGCCAATTGTTGTCTTCGTTGTTGTGAAGATTGTGTTCCCACACAGAATTGGCTTCTTGGATTCCAGAGTTAACTAGCCATAACCAGAGCTGCCAATATTTGCACTAATCAAGATATTTTTTCAATTCTAATAACACTAACTAACCAAAACTGAACTGACCAACTAAATTACCAAACCGCCGCCACCAGACGAGATGATCAACGAGAAAGAACACTATGCGATCATTAATGATAGCTTGGACTTTACGTTCGTCGAGCTAATGGGCATGCCGCCGTTCTATAACGATCGCTACCCCAAGCCGCCCACGCCCGAGTTAACCGAAGAGGAGATCGCTGCCATTGCGGCGCAGCGGGAGGCAGCGGCTGCTGCCAAGGCAGCCAAGCTAGCTGCCGAAGGAGCGGCCGAGGGTGCAGGCGAAGGGGAGGGTGCAGAAATCGAAGCTGCTGCAGCCGATGGAGCCGCTGCAGACGAAGCAGCAGCTGTTGCCGAAGTTATTGAGGAGCCAGTGAGAGTGCCCACACCACCACCGCCGCCGCCATTTGATTACAATATTGATTTGCCGCCAGAGGGCGCTGAAGTGCCATATGTAAAGAATTTCGAAGTGGGTGATGCTCCTCCCGCAGCTCCTGCAGATGCAGCACCGGCTGAGGGCGCTCCTGTAGATGGCGTGCCTGCTGAAGCAGCTCCTGCGGATGCAGCTCCTGCTGACGCAGCCCCTCCAGATGCAGCTCCTGCTGAAGCAGCCCCTGCAGAGGCAGCTCCTCCAGCAGCCGAAGCAGCTCCTGCGGAAGCACCTGCTGCTGAAGCTCCTGCTGCTGATGCACCAGCTGTTGAAGCGCCTCCTGCTTAAATCGAATCGAATTTGATTTCATTTGATAAAGTAGTAAACAAATTATAGAAATAGATCAAAAAGGATCTCGTTATGGCTAAAACTAATTATGGATTGTTTTCCTGTTCGTCAAATGCACGATCATTAACCTGATTCACAAGCTACCCCGCCCTCCCAGCCATTCGCCCGACTTGCCCACTAACCCGCTGCTTAGGAAAGCATTTAATATTTAGTTAGCTTCGCTTATGCTTCCTTTTCACTCTTGCTATCTCCATGCCTCTATCTCTCTATCTCTATCTCTCTATTGCTTTATCTCTCACCCGACTGCTTGTGTTGCTTGCTTTCTGCCATCGCGTTCGCATGCCAAACATCTCAGACGACCTAATCGTTGAAAAAGAGCGCTACTGCCTCATCGGCGACAGTCTCGACGAGGCGTTCCTGGACCTGATCAAGGGCTTAGAGCCATTCTGGACGCCGCGCAATCCAAAGCCACCCACACCCAAGCTGCCGACGCCCACGCCCGAAGAGCTGGCCGCCATGGAGGAGGCCAGAGCTGCG
The DNA here is from genome assembly GCF_054131065.1 of Drosophila arizonae. NCBI lineage: Eukaryota > Metazoa > Arthropoda > Insecta > Diptera > Drosophilidae > Drosophila > Drosophila arizonae. The sequence continues at coordinate 26,904,503 of NC_142922.1, forward strand.
GCCGAGGCGGAGGCCGCTGCTGCTGCAGCTGCAGCGGCGGCTGCGGCTGGCGAGGAGGGTGTCGAGGGAGCTGTTGTTACAGAGGCTGGTGTCCCAGTGGCAAAGGAGCCAACACCACCACCAAAGGAACCCACTCCACCACCGCCACCACCACCACCATTCGAATACTCGATCGACTTGCCGCCAGAGGGCGCTGAAGTGCCGTTCGTTAAGAACTATGAGCCACCACCACCCGGCTCTGAGCCAGAACCAGCTCCAGAAGGTGAAGCCGCAGCACCACAAGCTGAGGGAGCGGCTCCACCGGCTGAGGGAGCTGCACCAGCGGCTGAGGGCGCAGCACCCGCAGCTGAAGGTGCAGCTCCACCGGCCGAGGGTGCAGCGCCACCAGCTGACGCTGCTGCACCACCAGCTGAAGGAGCTGCGCCAGCGGCCGAAGCACCAGCTGCCCCACCGGCAGAAGAGGCTGCACCGGCACCAGCTGCTGAAGCTGCTGCGCCAGCTGCCGAGGCCGCTGCACCAGCCGCTGAGGCCGAGGCGCCACCAGCCTAAATCAACGAAAATCGCTATCGTTATCTTTACCGATAGCGATAACGATAAATACCCCGCAATCCGCTGCGCAAGACATACAACCGCTACAAACTGCTGCCCTGCTTTTATTTGTTTATTATTTGATGCACAACAAAAACTTGTATTCATATTAATTAAAACAATCTAATCGAAGCAAAGCAAAAACAAAAGAAAACACGCTGCTTGGCTGAGTTTTGTTTTGAGCTCTTGTTGTTTGCCTGTTGCATTTTATTTTTGATTTTGAATTTAACAGCTAGCGCTGCACTGCACTACCGACCACAAACGCTGCCGCCGTCAAGCAGTGCAACTGCCGTTACTTTTTATTTATTTTTATTTAAAGAGGTAAATATATTCAGTTGATTTTATTTGTTGTCCAAATTGGATTATAATCCATTATAGTGTCAGTTTCAATGTGTCTCTGTAAAAGGTTTATTTTTCTATGTTTTGTGAGGGGTTTATCAATATTGATTTATGTACTTGACTTAATTATATTTTCATTTTTATTAATTTCAAATTTTCTGGGTATTTTCTTTTACTCTTCTGTGTTCGCTTATGATTTGACAACAATGAACAGACGACCTTGTCCTGGAGAAGGAGCGCTACAAGGATATCGGCGACGATCTCGATACCGCCTTTGTCGAGCTCATCCTCAAGGAATAAGCGCTGCTCCATTGACCGCCTCCAAGAGCTCCAGCAAAGTCTATCTACACATATTTTTCTGCACATTTCTTGTTTATGTATTTCGTAGCATACTCGTAGGTGTTCTATGTAAACGTGTGTTGCCTGTGTAGTTAAAGTAAATGTATTTAGATTTTGTTAAAAGCCTTCATTAAATTTTATGTGACAAACGCATTGTGTATTTGTTTAACTCAATTTTATTTAATTATCATTTGTATTCACAATCTACTATGCAATAAATTAAAAAACTCTATACAAATGATAACGTCTTTTCTATTATTATTATTATTATTATATATTTTCGACTGCTGCATTCGTAGATGAGGTGAGCAAAGGTAAGGAGAAGTACAAAACCATTGCTCAGGAGCTGGAATACGCCGACCTCAACAACTATTGAGCTGATGAGAGGTGACAAATTGGAGTCCAATAGAGCCTTTCGACATCCAGCTACAAAAACGTTCTACTTAAGCATTCCCACATTAATAATAAACCAAATTTTTAGCAATAAAATCTATAATTATATATGAATCATATTTAAATTGGATATATGTATGAAATAGCTTGACTCAACAGAAAATACTGCCTGTAAGCCCATGGATTGCAAGTTAAATGAAGTGCAGCCTCAGCCACAGATCACTTATTTATATTTCTCAATATATCTGAAGCCCACCAGTCAATAGCTTATATATGTAATACCTTAGCTTCATATACTGCACATACATAATTTTTGTTGAATACAAAATTCGGTCAATTTTTTAATAAATCAAATAGAATCTATGCTTGCAAGCTGTTTGGCAAATGTATCTAAAATTAGTTGAAAATTTCTATGGCCTTTGCAAATAAATTGAGATGTTTAAGAAAATTCAAAAAAAAAATATTAATAAAATATACACATTCATAGCTTTTGTAATTGTGAAGCATACAAATTAAATATGTACAAGTATTTTTAAAAAATCTAATTATTCTCAGTTATTAAGCGTTTATATTTTTATGACAAATAAATGGAAAAACAAATTCTTTTGCATAAAAATATGAAAACAAATGGTTTTTCTTTGGGTAATTATGGAAAGTTTACCGCATTGAGTTTACAGTGTTGCATAACGTCTTTTGGACTCCGTCTTGAAGGACCAATTCTTATTTAAAGGCGGTCTCAATAGTAAATTAAAAGCGCTGTCATAGGGGAATTCCCTTCTCTTGATTACCTTATTGTAACAAACGATTTACTGATCGTAAGTGAAAGAGGCAGAGGAATTTGTGCTATGAACAGGGAGGAGTAATTCATGTGAATGGAATGGAATGGAATGTATATGTATATGCACTGATTGGAGCACATGGTCTATTTTTGTTAGGGAAATAAATTAAATAAATATTAATTGGAATTATGGGGTGTAATAATAGTTTTAATTAATATTTCAAACACCCTTCATTATGTATTTCTCTCGGATAGCTAAACTGTTACCGTCAACGAGTAAAAAATTATGTTTACTTATGCGGGTTTTTTTTTTTTATAATTGGATAAGAACAATAAAGCGAAAAATCAATACTATTTTAGGATTTTGTTTGAGTGACTCACTTAGAAGAAATATTCTATATTTTCATAGCCATAGCTTTACGTATTGAAAACTCTACAATCGCTTAAATATTTAATATACTCTACTATATAATAATACAAATATATATGAATATATATTTTAGAAACAGGTAAGCATGTCAGCTCCATGAAATATAAATAATTTATTCTAGCTCTTCCAAATAGATTGCTCTCGGTTACATTTTCAAGAAACCTAATAAAATACTTTTTTAAATATATATGTTTTATATTTGTTAAAATATACAAAAAAACTATTTTTCTATTCTATATTATATTTTAATTTTGTTTTATTCCTTGATCCTAAATTTAAGTTTTGAAATTATCATTTCAATTGTATTTTCTTGTGCCACGTCACAAAGATAGATGCGAATATGTATGTATATAAAAAATTATAGTTGTATGTACCAAAATCGGTCTGCACCGTGTGAAAAAAAAATTGAGAAAATTTCTCAATATTTATTTAATCAAAATAGATTCTCATCTTGTTAGCCGTGTCCGACTCGGGCATGTTTCGTACATTAATGCGCTATTTATAGCATCACTTTGGATGGATACAGACACACAAGCTTATAAAAAAATAAAAAAAATAAAAAAATATATATGTACTCACGTATGAATATTTTTGAATTGAGAAAAAAGAACGCATAATTTTCACGCCTGTCTGTGAGACATCATACGCCTTGAATGCAGTAAAAGAAAATGCGAGCATAGTCAAAGAGAGAGGAGAAGAAGTGAGCTCGCTCTTCGTAAGATCTTTGCATATGCACACATATACACGGATACATTAAGGTATATGTATATGTGTATTTGGGGAAATATCGAGGGAAATTTCAAATGGCCCATGAAAAGTTGCGAAAGCGCTTTTCTTTTTTTTTTAATGGGAAATTTTACGAAATTAAAAATTATTCAATACTGCGTGCCACTGTATGAGTGAGTGAGTGCGTGTGTGTGTTGGTATGTTTGTGTGCAAGTGTGTGTGTGTGCGCCTTGCGTTATTTCTTGGGGTCGCTTTCTCGGCACCGCGACTTGGTCAGCATCAGTGTTCTCGGGGTTTCGACAGCGTATAGTGTGTTTGAAACGCTAAGGTTAGTTGCGGCTGCTGCCAGGATTTTTGCATTGGGAATATTAAAAATATACATAAATATATATTGGAAAGCTATATAATATAGTTTTAACAAAACTGCGTAGTTACAAAAAAAAATTCTACATACAAAATTCTGGATAAGTTAAAAAAGTGAAAAGTGCATTTGAAATGCATATTTCAAATTGCTATCTGAATAACCAAAACTTAACAAAAAAATTGTATATACTTTTATATATAATATACAAGAAATTCAGTTATTAAATGTGCATATGTATGTGTCTATAAATAAATTATTTAATATAAAAATAAAAATAATAAATCTGAACGAAGATTTAAAATTCAAAAAGTGCCCAAAAAGTTGCAAAAGCAAAGAAAATCGAAATTTATTGTTCTTAATTTTGTTATGCGAATTATGTAGTATAACAAATTTATGATATGAACGTTGTGAGAAAATTCGCTTATAAGGAATTTTGTAACTAAATCTGACAAAAATATCCGCCTCTATATGTGTATTTGTGTGAATGTCTATGAGTGGGTATGAGTGAACAATTTGCACACACACTCATATTCGAAAAGCTGCACACAAACACTCACACACGAGCCCATACACACATACACATATACATACATATGCACATACGCACAATTTTCACACACAACTGAATAGAAAAGCTGCCCCATAGTAGATTTCTATTCTATAAAATTAACTGCAGACAGACACCTGCCTGTCGCACATGCACACATACACAGATACATAGATAAATATACACAGATACTGACTGAGTAGAAACTTTAAAGATTTTATTTTTAACTCTACTTGAAACTTAGACGAGAAAGCTTTTCCCATTGAGCTTTTATGATCTCACGAACGAACATTTTGCTAATGGTAATTTATCCTTGAGTTTTTTTTTTGGCCATTTGTCAGAAATGTTCGAAAATTATTAGAGAGCAGATGTCGAGAAATAGCTATGAGTATATAATATATAAATATATATTTATATGTGGTATATATGTGCCACCCACACAACTTACGAATGTTCCGTTTTACCTATATATGAATAAGACACGGCCATACAAAATAATAACATATATAAATTCTATATTCTAGTAAAAATAGAAAATAATTAATTGAAGATTATCTTGATTCAATTGCCTTGTCAAACCCAAGTCTCTAGGACTTCGTTGATCGTTTCACTTAAGATTGAGTAATGTTATAGTCATTTGTCTGGCTGTTACTTAAAGCCTTGACATCTCCTTGCCATCTGAGATTAACCCCGTACAACTACAGCATCAATGACTTTGCCCTACTTATCGAACGACACAGAAACAGACATAACAATCTTACGTGTGTATAGGCAAACGCCTACACAAATTCTGACCCCAAAAAAGAAATGAGCTGAAAATGTTCAAATTGCAATCAGCGTGTATATATGTATATGTTCGTATACATATATATATAGATATATATTTGTATAAATACACAGACATTTGTTTGTGTTCACTTTGAAAAACTCTAGAATTACAGGCAGGCCAGGCCAAATGTCCAAAAAGCGCCAGCAACATTCTATATGTACATACATATATTGGACTGGATATATTCACATCCAAAAGTATATCAGATTTATTTTTAAACTCTTTGAAATTCGTTTAACAAATGGAATCGACATGTGAGAGAGAAAGGGAGAGAGCAATAGAGATCGTTCAGTTTTCTTTTGTGGGTGTCGAAAAATTCGTTAGCTTTAAAAAGTTTTCGGCAAAAGCAAATTCTGTTTACATTTCGTCTTTATATTTGAATATATGTGTATATGTGGCTATATATATATGTATATGATACCTATATATCATGTACCTCCAGCTATTCGACTGCAGCCTTATAAATTGCATTGGGTAAAGTAAACATTTTGTTTTCTTTATCTGGAGTGTATTTTAATGAGCTGTGAGAAAAGATTTTAACGCAACTGAATTGTTGAAAGATTTTAGATTTTAAATAAATATTGAAAATACTTATAAGATATCTGTTTAATAATTATATATTTTAAAATAACTATAGATATATTTTATATGTTACAAAACATTTAAAATAAATGTTTAGTTTTTTATTTTTGATTATAATTAAATAATTATAATTTCCAAAAAATATTTTTGTTTGCAGTGCCTTTTTCCGGTTTTCTTCCCTCCTAAGCAAATAACAAAAACACAAACACCATGGACGCCATCAAGAAGAAGATGCAAGCGATGAAGCTTGAGAAGGATAATGCCATTGATAAGGCAGATACCTGCGAGAATCAAGCTAAGGATGCCAACTCCCGCGCCGACAAACTCAATGAGGAGGTGCGCGACTTGGAGAAGAAATTTGTTCAGGTTGAGGTCGATTTGGTCACCGCCAAGGAGCAGCTGGAGAAGGCCAACACCGAATTGGAGGAGAAGGAGAAACTGTTGACCGCCACGGAATCCGAGGTAGCCACCTTGAACCGTAAGGTGCAACAGATTGAGGAGGATTTGGAGAAATCTGAGGAGCGCTCAACCACCGCACAACAGAAGCTGTTGGAGGCCACACAGTCGGCCGATGAGAACAACCGTATGTGCAAAGTATTGGAGAACCGTTCCCAGCAGGATGAGGAGCGTATGGATCAGTTGACCAACCAATTGAAGGAAGCTCGCATGCTCGCTGAGGATGCCGATACCAAGTCCGATGAGGTCTCCCGCAAGCTGGCCTTCGTTGAAGACGAACTCGAAGTGGCTGAGGATCGTGTCCGCTCCGGCGAATCCAAGATCATGGAGCTGGAGGAAGAACTGAAGGTTCATACAACACATCAAATCCTATTCCTAAGATACTATAAAACACTTTACCTTCAACATAGGTTGTCGGCAACTCGCTGAAATCTCTAGAAGTGTCCGAGGAGAAGGCCAACCAGCGCGTTGAGGAATTCAAGCGTGAGATGAAGACCTTGTCCATCAAGTTGAAGGAGGCCGAACAGCGCGCCGAACAGGCTGAGAAGCAAGTCAAGCGCCTGCAGAAGGAAGTCGACAGGCTAGAAGGTATGTCAATCTTTAATCGAAATATAATTCCCAACTATGTATATCTACTCAAACGAAATCGGTACGCCAATGAGATGCGCGTGCACCTGCCCTATACGATATACGATATACGATATGTAAATATCGCATTCAAGTTCTAAAAACTCAAATGCAGCTTCAACTAATGCGAACAGTCTATATCTACTTATATCTTATACTATAATGTACATATGTTGATTGTTGGTTATCCACAATAATACACGCTGCTTTTATTAATTGTACATATGTAATATAATTATAAAATAAACAACAAATGCTTTTTGCAGACCGTCTCTTCCATGAGAAAGAAAAATACAAAGCAATCTGCGACGATTTGGACCAGACATTTGCTGAACTTACTGGATATTAAAAACCAAACAAGAAAAACCAATTGCCAAACAGTTCCCATAATGACATACACACACACTGACATACGTCCAAACACACACATATACACGCACATACAGAGACACAAGCAAATGTATTCCCCTATCATATATTGCATTATTCATATTCCCTACTTTTGGACACTGTGCAGATCAGTCACAATTTACACTGTAAATAATTTGTATAGTCTTGTGGTTGCTCTACAACATACCACCCAGCCCTCAAGATACTATTACACTGTAAAAAAAAAAGAAACAGTTCCACTCTCTATATGCCAACTGTAGTTATTTATGCTTTCGAAACAACAGGTGATTTCCATTATCTTATATATATGTATCGAAAACAAAAACAAAATTAATTTCTGTTTAGTGCAAAGTTCTTTTCTTTTGTTTAATGTGGCATGTTCAATTGTCTTGCCTACCCAGACACAAAAAAAAAAAACAAGCCCAACTTTCGACTATACTATCTGTGCAGCGCCCTTGCTGCTCATATCTCATTATTTAGACTGCAGTTCGGATGGCTTATGCCAAGTCTCTACTTGACAGATGTTGAATACACACTCATGTAGCTCAGTTTTGGGTCATCATTGCACACGTAGAGATTCATGTTCCCGATCCCCACTCTATGAACCTGACTCAGACACAATACGCATTCCCTCTTATGTAATTTAAAAATACTAACTAAAAGAAATATATTTATATAAACGCTTGTCAACGGCGCAAAACTAATATGATATATTAACCAGGCACACTTATTTCTTACAGTGTATCACAGCCAACTGCTGGCAACGTGGCTCAAGATTTATGTTACTTGTGTTCAAATAAATGTTGCACTCTCTGTTTACTGTTTACCCGCGAATATTCTGTGACAATTATTAATATTCCATATCCATTATTCGTTTCACAGACGAGCTGGGCATCAACAAGGACAGGTACAAGTCTCTGGCCGACGAGATGGACTCCACATTCGCCGAATTGGCTGGCTACTAAACATGGCCTCTTGTCCGGACGATAGTAGAGAAAGAAGAAGAAGTGGAACTCAACTAAATGTAAACGATTATCATATTAATATCATTTTGCAAACCAAAACAGAAACAAAAACAAAATACCAAGAACAACATCCTTTGTGTATATCTTTAAATCAAATCTATTTCTAAATAAATAAATAATAACAACAACAACATCGACAACAACAGCAGCAACAACATGCACAAATATCTGAACTCAAGAATAATTTTTTGTATTTTTAAAGTCATGTTTTAAAAATATTAAGAACTCGAGCAGTAACTAACAATCCAAACGCTAGTAGCACGAGAAATAATTAATTAAAAATATATATACAGAGAATGAGAGACAAAGAGAGAGGCGAAGCGAGCTAGAGAGAGACCTAATATTTATCTATGCTGTTAAGAATGATGAATGGTTGAAAATTTGAAATTTTATAATATATTAAAGAAAAAACCCAGAAAATACGAAAAAAAAAACTATATAAAAAATTTATAAAAAATACAAAAAAAAATTATATGTTGATGTTTGCTTTGATGAGAACTTACAACTTATTTTCTTTGCATGGAACAGAGCTCTCAATTCTTTATTATGGGACAATTCACTTTTATTTGAATTAATCTTAAAGGGAAAGAGGTGCTAAAAGGTTTTGTAAATCTTAAGCAGAATCTAGGGGAATCCAAGGTCAATGCTTTCAAGGCCAGGGCCAGAGAGAGTTTTCGAATTTCCTAATCGAATGATACAGTTTTATATTAACATCTAAGAAGTCAGATGTTGATAAAGCCACATATTTTATTTAAAATTTAGACTGAATTTGGATTTCTACGTATAGCTTGAGAAACGTCTGCCGCAGCTATTCATAAGGTTTTGAAGCGATGCAAAACACGTTGGGAAAACCCCTTCATACAAATAAATAAATACAGAAAAAAAAAAAACCAAATGCGTCATCGAACCGGACCAAAGTCGAGAAGAGACCTTCGTTGCAACACGGTTAAACTGATGGCTAATAAGCAGTCAAAATAAGTCGCAATGAAAGTCAATTTGAGCATGTTGATCAGCTCAGGGCAACCGATCCAAAATAATTTCATATGTCTCTCGAGAGCAATTACTGTCATGTGGGCAGATCGAGAAACACGCTCCACGACTCACGGATGCTGGTCGCATTCATCTTGGACCGTTCGCCTCTAAAGTCATCAATGAGCGAGCGGCAAATCAATGGATTAATCAAGCTTTAATGATATGCAAACTGGCTCAAACCCAACTGCCATTTCTTTGAAAGCCAACTTTGTGGAAATGATTTTTGAATAGTCATGACAAACATAAATTATCAATAATTTTATAGCATAAGTCGAAATACAATTTTTTTATTTTAATAATCAAGCTGTAAACAAAATAACAGGTTACATAATTTTCAAAAATAAAACCTAAAATTCTATATTTATTTTATACTTAAAGTATTTTTATATAAATATGAGTCTTGGCTACAATTTACCAAAATAAAAAGGAAAAAAAAAAAACAATTTATTGAAAAAGTATGGGAAATTTAAATAAAGTAAAAGGCATTAACCATATATTTAAAAAGGTAATACCATAATTTGTATTAAAAAATACAACACAGTTGAAATAGCTCATATGACATCTATACTAAATGTAAATTTGATATCTAAACAAATTTTGGAAATTCCAAATAAGATTCGTATATTATATTTGAGCAGTTTTTCATTTATCAAGCTTTGAATAACTCTAAAATATTACTTATAACGTATTTTTTTTTGGCCAATTATAAAGACGATTTATGATCACTTATTGTATTAAAATCATACTTGAGATTCCTTCATATGAACAATTATTACCGTTTTAAGAGTAAATAAATAAGACTCAGTTGCCCAGTAGCCGACTTTTCGATAATAAGTAAGGTTAATTAATTTGTATTTACCAATAAACTGGAGTAAACAATTAAAACGCACTCGCATTGAGTTTAACAACAATGCCGAAAAAGGCGCCGCCGTCAAATAGACTTTAACAATACAAACAAACAGCGGCAAACCCAATGACTTACATTCGTGAAGAGCGTCGGAGAAAGTGAAATTTTGCATTTAACGCAGGTAAAAAAAAATAACTGAATAAAATAACCGCGCCATGGTCATGACAGAGCCAGCCCCAACCACAGCGCCAATTGAAACTCAGTCTCAGTCTCAGTTTGAGTTTGAGTGGCACAAGAAGCGGACGCGACTCTTAGAAACCGAAAGTGTTTTTCATTTTCTTTTTCGATTTTATTGCATATTGTATTTTTTGTGATTATTATTCGTTTGGAGTGTGAGTGGAATCTGTAAGCAAACATTACATGTCGGTAAAGAAACTAATGGTGTGTCGTCATGTCTGCATATGGCTCATATGTCTGGGCCTTTGCCCCGGGTTATGCAAGCCGGACGGCAGTGAAACTATGCAAAAATACGCAAATGAATCGCTGACGGACGGCTCCAGTTGGTCACAATTTCTCGAAGATTATGTGCTAAGGTGTGTGTGTGCGTGTTAGTTGGTGATTCAGGTGGATGATTATATTAAACTTGTGTCAATTTGTAGCCAGAGCAGCAGCCAACGTATGTCGAAGGATCTGGCTTATATGGGCGGCGATATGAGCGGACCCATTAATTATCATTCCTCGGCATATAAGCGACCGGGCAACAACATTTATATTACTCGCCGCATTGGTGAGGCGGTGGAGCTAGAGCCGCATCTTCGGGCGCCGGTAGAAAGCCAAGGCCCGATTGTCAATCCACAGTTTCGGCCCATGACAAACCAAATGTTGCACCAGCAGCAGCAACAACAACTACAGCAGCAGCAGCTACAACAGCGCCAGCAACCCGGTTTCTTGCAACAGCTCTTTGGTTTCGGTAACTCTGAGCCATCGCCGCCTCAGGCGCACCTGCGGCCGGTGCCGCTGCAGCAGCCATCGCCGCCCCATTCGCAACAGCAACAGCATTTGGCGGCACATGGCAATCCGCCCAACACATTCCGAGCCGTCTCTGAAAACGATTTGTATTTGCTGGGCGCCATCGAGAAGCTGGTCTATCGTGTTGGTAAGAAGAGAATAAATACAAATACATATAAATTAAACAGCTAGTTAGGATTATTGGAGATGTTTTAAATACTACATTTCTGTATATATATATCTATATTATTTATTAATATAGTATTAATAAATAAATATATATATATGTATATGTATATACAATATATACATATATCATAATTAAGCTGAGTCAAGCTGTTCAATGGTTATTTATTAAAATGATATTTAATAATTATATGTATGTGTAAGAATAAAATATTTATTTTATTTATGTTTTGATATGTTGTAAAAACTATGAGGAGCAGTCTCTTTGATCTTGTCATCCATCAATTTCTTCAGTTGTCAAGTACAAATATATCTTTATCACTCTATTTTTGTATGTTTTATATGAATGATTAAATATCATCTATGTATATATAATTTATTGTTCCCATAAAAATCCTTAAAGAACTTAGAATCCTCCTCACTGTATTTATTATTATTATTATTTCTTTAATCGTACAAATTTGTAAAAAAAAAAAAAAAAAATCAAGTAGAGTCTTTCATTTATAGAGTAACATTTTCAAGCTCTTCAATCAAATTTTATTATTCTTTGTCGCTCTTTTAAGATTATTTGGAAAGTCGCGTAAGGCGAACAGAACAATTGGTCTATTATCTAATGGCTGGCAATAATCAAAAGGAAGTCCGTGATCCTTGTCCAACGAATTTTACGCGGATCAGCGATAATTGCTATTATATTAATAGCCATCAGCAGGTGAACTGGAAGACGGCAAACACCGCTTGCAAGGGACTCTCAGCGCACCTGGCTGAATTTGAGAAGGTGTCAGAGAACGAGGAGATCATGGCCTATTTACTTAATCAGCCAACACATCGAGGCCGTGACTATTGGCTAGGTGGTCTCAATCCGGGTCTTTTGTGGATTTGGTCCAATTCCGCCAAGCCCGTCAATCCGAATACCAACCTCACCTCAATTGCAATGTCACAGAAGGCGGAAAATTCAACAGCCTCTAATCTGGTTGACAGCAGCAGCGAGGAGACCAAAGGTGACAGCGATATACTCAACAATACAGTCCAAATAGAGGGCAAGGGACGCTGCTTGCGCCTCAGCTACAACGCGGGCAAACACAGCTATGCATACTATGGACAAGAGTGCACATCCAGGCATTACTATATCTGCGAGTACGAAGACAAGACGCTGGACAATAAAATACAGAAGATAGCGCGGGATCTGAAGCTCTTCGACTAAATCTAAATTGAATCAATAACTTGCAATCGCAATACTGTCTGAGAATAATGTTGAATAACCACTCTTTGAGTTGTTCTCAATTTCAATGATGTATTACTATTTAAAGCCTTAGTCCGAATAGAGACTCTGAACAGGCTTGCGTAGCTATAGTTTAACATAAGCCATCGACAATTGTAAATTTTGAATGAATTTCTTAATTTAACAAAACATATTGTATTCATTATATATTTATACATATATTATATAAATAAAATAATTTATAACACATACTGTTCAAAGGATATACAGTTAAAGTACAAATTAAGGATACTTTGTTTTTGCACAGCAAAGCTTCAAGAAATTAAGGAAATATGTTCAAAACAAAAAATTTCGGCTGAGCCGATCGATAAACTTAATTTGTGCATGCTATAAGCAAAATTGTATACACAGAATAGAGCTGGGAGATCTTAACTAGCAGCCAATAATGACTTAGAGTCGCATTTAGTCGGGATACAAATAATCCTGCAATATGTTCTGGAAGGCTATTTTGATCTTTCCACGATCACGTCCATTCAGCTTCTGAATGTCGGGCAGCAGACTCATTAGAAACATGGCATCCGAATCGGTCTTGCAGTCGCACAGTTCAACCGAACCGGCTGTTGTCACTGCTGTTGATGAATTGCTCAACTCCAGACGCTGCGTTGGAGTCGCCATCTGGTGATGGGTGTGGGCGTGGGTGTGCGGCACATGCATATGACGCTGGCTCAGATAAGCACTGGTAGGAGCGGCCACAGCTGTCAGATTCTCATTATCTGTTGTGGATGCTGCTGTTGCTGCAGTGTTTCCAGCGACCATTGAATTAGCATGCGTTGTGGTGCTCACCATGTCCACGGCCTTGCTGCTGAAGGTTGGTCGTACAAACGAAATATTTGAATGAGTTTGCAAATTTGCAGCACTGACAGATGCCGCCACTGCGGTTGCTGCAGCGGCAGCAGCAACGCCTTGCAGCTCCTGGGAGCGAGAGCGCATTGAACGTGCCTCATCGTGGTAATTCCGTAGCTGTAAGCGATTCATGTGCTGCAGCCGGCTGCTACCGTTGCTGCTGCTACTGCTGCTAGCATGCTGTTGATAATGTTGAGTGTAGCGTTTCTCTAATGTGGATGTAGAACTGGGTGCCGCAGCGGTAGTTGACGCATCGTATGCTAACGAGCGCATTTCATGCTCATCAGGCTCATGATCGTGGTCATCCTCATCTTGATGATGAACGCGCTGCTCTTGCTCGGCTTCGTAGTCATCGACTGGTTCTTCGCACTCTGATTTGATGTCATTGTTGTCGAGCGTATGATTTTGAAAACGTGCCCTGTGCTCCTCATCAATTATTTCGTCAAGCTCCGAGTTGTTGTGGTCGTGCTCATCAAAATAGTCCAAATAATTGTCAAGCGGCTGCTGTTGCGGTGATTGCTGCGCCGAGTGAATAGTTCCATTGGGATTCACTTGCGCCGCATTGCTGGCATTGGTAGAACTTGCCGCTGTACAAGTATTAACCGCTCGCTCGCGCTGCATTCGACTTGAGAGGTTGCTGAGATGGGCCAGTGCATCTTGAACCTGCGTGTCTAACGATTTGGGCTGTTGATGTTTTTTACGCAAATATGGATGCAGAAAAAACATGCGATCAAAGTACGACCAGCATGGCGGAACTTTCTCTTCCAAATAATTGGTGTATTCGCGCCGAAATGAAATGCGCAGATTAGTCCATTTGGCTAAGCTAGCGCCGGGATTTTTCTCCAACTTCAGATCAACTTCACGCCAAAAGTTCTCCACGTACGGCCGGCAAAAGTAATATTTATGTCTCGGATTATAAATGGCCTCATCGCGTTGCACAATATCGATCAGCTTAAAGACCTCCTCGGTCAACCAGCGTGAGGAGCTCGCTGCACTTGCTGCACATGTGTTTGTTGAGACGAATTGGCTGGCGCTATAATCGCTCGCCATGTTAGACACTCCCTATGTGCAAACAGGGTCTATATACTGCTTACATTTAATGAATTGCAATTTTCCTCAAGTTTTATTGAGCTAATTTTTCGCAAAACATTTAATTGTTTTCACAGTTGCAAGTGAATGGCAAAACAGCTGCTGTCAACAGCGGTTCAGCTATCGATATTATATCTGTAGTATTTTGTTTTATCGCAGTTGGTATTATCAAAATATTAGTATCTAGTATATCAATAATAATATTATTAGTTACTATTAAATTAAATTAAGAGTGGCATATTTTTATAAAAGCATGGCTAAAACAGTTAACATTCTGTGAAAAATGTTGTAGAATATACTTATATTTTACTTATCAGTCATAGGGTGCAATGAAAATTCATTATAATTAATAACAATAATTCAGGAGGGAATTTAAACCTTTCAATTTGAGCACTCATTGAAAATCGAAATCATAATTCGAAAAACGGAGCTTTGCGCAGATCTGCAGTGTTGCATTATCCAGTTATCCAAGTTATTTACATATATCGATATCGATATTACCCAATGTGTATGTGGTGCGAGTGTTTTCGTTTTCTTTGCCCGTATTTGTTGTTAAATAAAAAAAGCTTGTGCCGAAGTCGCTTTCACACAAAGTGTAACAGTTAAATGGTTAAAATTGCACAGTAATAAACATTTAATTACTGCTTTTGCCTGGTACTTAAAACATTTGGTTAAGGTGGCACCAACACATAAAACTCGGCCAGACATTCATACTGCGCCGCCTCAAAGTGGAGAGCAGGCAAATTGAACAAATTGTTGTTTGTATAAAGAATATTGATATAAAGGCCATAGTAGATTAATGCGTTACCGTTACCGTTACCGGCGACATCGATATGGCAGTCAAGGTGCAGTTCGAAATTGGTCACACATCAAAGCTGCGCAACAAAAAACATCCGCTGGGCTTCACCCATGACTGGGAGATTTATGTGCAGGGCGTAAATAAGGCAGAAATAAGTGCATTCGTTGACAAGGTCGTCTTTATACTGCATAACTCTTTTCCCAAGCCAAAGCGTGGTAAGACTTAATATTTATATTGTTTTCAATTTGCGCGCCAAAATATCAATTATCTCTTTTTAGTGATCAAAGAGCCACCTTATGTCATACAGGAATCAGGCTATGCCGGCTTTATACTGCCCGTCGAAATATATTTTCGCAATAGAGACGAGCCAAAGCGCATTATGTACCAATATGATTTAGATCTGCAAAATTCCGGTCCACCTCGTCATCGTGTTGAAGTCAAAACTCATGTTTTTGAGGCTCCTTCAGAGGAGTTTCGCGCAAAATTGTTGCGTGGAGGCGGAGTGCCGGTGTTTGGTGCAAACGTTGCTGCCGCAAGCACTCTGAATCGAACGGTGTCACCTAGTGAACCACCAGGATCAGATTTAAACGTAGTCAAAGCGAAGGGTGGTAGCAGCAGCAGTATGGTAATCGAGTCGGGTTCCACTAAGAAACACAAGTCGCGTACCGATGAGGGCAAGGCTAGCACATTCTCAGCACTGTTTGGCTCGCCCATTACAAAAGGCAGTGCGTCTAGCGCTAATCTACCGGCAATAAGTGCATCCAAACACTCACCAGATGCTAAGGCACAAACGGGCTCTAGTGGCGGCAAGGTCGGTGCTCACGATAGTAAAGATAAGTCAAGTAAGGAGCGCGACAAGTCAAACAGTTCGGACAAACCACGTGACAAGGACAAAAAAGATCGACATGGTCGCGACAAAGAACGAAAATCCGGCAAATCCGAGAGCAGCAGCAGCAAACACGACAAAGACAAGGAGAAATCCAAAAAGGATAAATCCCGCGACAAGGATCGCGAACGAGAACGTAGTAGCAGCAGCACGCTTACTGCAGCTGCTAGTGCACTAGTCCGTCGCACTGTCAGCCCTAAGGCCGGTAGTAGAAGCGGCCTAGCCGAAATGAGTCCTAAAAAGCCCACGGACAGTGCATCTGGTACACCGAATGCCCGTTCCAAAGAACGTGACGAGCACAAGTCCACTGGGAAGTCTGAGTCAAAGGACAAAGAGCGCAGCTCAAACAAAAAGTCGAAAAAGGAGAAAAAAGACAAGGAACGTGAACGGGAAAGGGAAAAACAGCGGGAGGAGCGGGAAAAGGATAAGCGGTCGCTAAAGGACGAGCGTGGACACGGCGACAGTCCGGCCACTGGCAGTAGCAATAACATCCAAGCACAACAGGCACAGTCGCAACAATCTCAAGCCAGCTATGATTCTATGAAGGCCACCGGCAAAGGCACACCCAATTCGTTGGGCAGCAGCGCAAGTACTAGTAGTATGGCCTCTAGCATTGGTAAACGAACTTATGACAAGGATGAGCTGACGGTGCCGGCGCAAAAATCACCTGCTGCAACAACAAAGGTCGCCGAAAAAGTCGCCGAAGGCAAAAACGAGAAATCAACGAGCAGCAATAGCAATGGCACCGCGGACAAGAAATCGCACAAGCACAAGAAGAAGGATAAGAGCAAAGACAAAGAAAAGGATAAGGAGAAAGACAAGGATCGCAGCGAGCGCGATAAGGATAAAGATAAGGAGCGCGACAAGGACAAGCCCAAGGATCGCGAGAAGGATAAGTCACAGCAGCAACAGCCAAATGCATCGGATAAGTCGACAATAGTAGCAACAGCAGCGGCTGCAGGAACTACTGAAGCATCTCCGAAGACAGAACTGAGTGGTCAGCAGCAGGCTGAACCCAGCGTTGACAAATCAGCGTCGGTGACCAGCAAGAAAGAGAAACACAAAAAATCGAAAGATAAAACCGGCAGCAAAGAAGAGAAACGACAACGTGAGGCTGACAGTAAGCATAGCAATAAGCAGGGGTCGACACCCACATCTGGCTCAACAGCTGGAGCGGCACACACGCCAATTAAGGGATCAAGCAATTTGGATTTGAGTGACATGGACTCGGCACAGTCGGCTCCAGACTTGGCAGCCACCAGTGCCTTGGCGGCGGCAACAGCTGCAACACTGCAGCACTCAGACAGCTCAAACAGTAGCTTTCCTGATTTGCCAGCGAAGAGCAGTCAACAGAAGAGCTCAATGGGTGCGAAAAGCGGCCAGAATAGTGCAAAGGATACCAAAGCGACGGATAACGGGGGAAAAGAGCAAAAAGTCAAGTCAAAGCTAGCCGAAAAGTCAGAGAAGGCAGAAAAAATGGACAAGTCACCGGACGCCAAGGCAGAGAAGGTTGAAAAGGCGGAGCTTAAAGATGAAAAGAAACGCAATCGACGTAACTCACAAAACAGCAATAGCGGCAATAACAGCACCACCTTCATTGAGCCAGCACTGAAGTCAACAAAGAAAGAGCAGGCAGCAAGTAAATCTGCGCGCGAGAAGTCTAAGTCGCCGTCCCTGCGACAAGGGACAGCTGCAGCAGCAGCTGCAGCGTCAGCCAGCAGCAATAGCATCAACTCCTCGCCGAGTAGCCACAACAACAGCAACACTTGTCCAGCTATAAACAACAGCAATAGCAATAATAGCAGTCATTCACCTGCGGACACACTGAATCAACCGATGAGTGGAGCCGGCAACAGCACGCCTCTGCCCACAGAATATCTGAGCGAACTTCAGGAGCTGCATCACAAGATAATGACGTTGCAGGACAACGAAGAGCTGCAGCAGGTTGTCGAAATGATCGCTGCCACCGGCTGCTACGAGATCACGCACAAAACCTTTGACTTTGATCTATGCAAATTGGATCGGGGCACCGTGCAGCGGCTCCAAGAGTTCCTGGCGACGTCCGTATCGTGACACAAAATGGGATCAACGGGCACATCAGCGGCCACAGCAGCTTATAGCTAAGCAAGATGTACATTCATCATCTCTCATGCACTTAACCAAATAATCATTACAATTACAATTAGTTAAAGCAACAGAAATGCAATACGAATGTCCCTAAATTTTAGACACACCCCAAGTTCTATTGGCTACGTGTATATTGGTATTACGTTTTTCATGGCCATTTTTCTGGTTAGCTTATAAGTTTTTGATGAGTGCGGGTATTTCAAAAGCCTATGCCGTAAAGTATGCGATACTTTTTAAGCACACACAGACACACACACATACAGATAGACCCCACCCTTATAGTGCAAGGCTATCTTTTTAGAAATACTATATACAAAATTAATTTAGCAATCATAACTATAATGTCCCGTTTCCATCTTAATGTAGATTATCTTATTACCCTAGTTTCCTATTTGTTTATACCATGATGCTATTTCTTTTTCAATAAATATTTATTGATATATTTTTTTTTTGTATTTTTCTACAAATAAATTATTATTTCTAACATGTTTTTAAAACGCATGTGCAGTAAAATAAAAAACTTTTTTTTTTCAATAATAATAAAAGTATTGAGAAACGAATGAGAAGGCTCAATCCGTAGCAGTCAACCCAAAGTTAATATTCGTACTGTGTGCGATAAATAATTTATAGTTACTTATATAAATATAAGTATGCATATATTAATAAAATATAAAGGTTAAACATATATATATATATATATATATATACACATATATATATATATATATATATATACATATACACATATATTTATATACACAATGCAATACATTTTAACAGACCAGAAAATCGAACGTGCCATTGAAAATATTGACAACATAAAGAAACGTACAAGTGTTATTATAGCCCATTACTCTGACAACCCGTTTAAATATGGTTAACATGTTTCGTATTTGTTTGCCGATCTACCAAATAAATATATATATCTGCCTGTTAGGGTTTAATTCCAGGCGAGTGCAAGTTACAAATATCAATTCTTTTGCTAGTTATGTGCGGTTGGTTATTTACAAATACAATATTATTGAAAGATCCGTTCATCTGTATAAAGCAATACTTAATGCAATGCGGTTACGAATTTATGCATTTGTAATTAACGTAGTACGTATATGAATATAAGTGAATAGGCATGGTTTAAGAGAATATTCAAATAAAAATATAAACACAAAATACAAATTAATAAATACCTCTATAAAAATAATGACTGTATTTTTCAATATCAAAATATCTTAGACTGGATTAATTAAGGAACTATGCACAATGAGAGAGCTTCAAACGTAAAACATAAATTTTTGTGACAAGTGCTAAGTCTTTGGCACATGAATACAAACAAAATTTTTGTATTCTATATTAAGAGAGCTAATTTTAAATTGAATACGGCTTGTTATGCATTGACTAGGTCGGTCTTTAGTCTCTACAGTAGCAAAATTTGCGCAGCTCCGGATCACGCTCGTAAATACATCTCGCTTGCGATCCGTATTTGTTGACACGCGATATATCCGAGAGTTTGGCTGTGCATTCGAATGTCTGCAAATTGTAGGCCACACTCGCCTCATACAGCGCCTGGCCTGGTTGGGTAACAAGTTGCAGCTGATAGAACACCTCGTTCACTACGGTGTGACCGCTCATGTCGGCCAGAAAGCCGTCTTTGTCACTATTCGTTTTAAATTGCAAAAGTTCTTTGCGTGGCAGCAGTCGCAGCGCCCAGTTGACTTTCAGCAATTGCAGTGGTGCACAAAACTGACGCCTCTCAAGGGTTGCTGCATTGATTGTTTCTACTATGCTGTTGGCAGCTTTGAGAATAATGCCCTCATAACGGGTGTCGTTCAGCTCCAGTGGCTGCCAGTTAAGGCAGGCACACCAATGTGGTTCAATGTATGCATCCGCACATGATCGATTGCTAGGTATGCGCTCAAATAACGATATGGAACGTCCTCGCGCTTGTTCCGAGATGTGTATATTCTGACTAGTTTCCGTGTGGATATCATTGCTGAAGACATCGTAACTGCTGTCAGGCGTCTGGTAATTCAGCCCTGCTGATTGCATCTCTACGAACATAAAAGTTCATTACATTTTATAGAATAGGTTCAATTTCTAAAAAAACTTACGTATCAGATGCTTGAGAGTGGCATGCACATCGAAGGGCGTGACGAGGCGGTGCTCGTTTGCCAAAAAATTATTATACGCTTGTGGAAAGCGCTTCTTAAATGATTCGGGAAATGTAAAACTAAAGAAGGGTAGACGTTCCTCCTGTTTGCCTTGAAGAGTGGCGCGCACTTCTGCAAATCGGTTGCCATGATCAGCCATGAATATTAGGATAGTATCATCGAGCAGGGACTTCTCCTTGAGTGTCACCAGCCAATCGTGCACATCGTCGTCGGCAGCGCCGATAAGATTAATAGAATCGTGAGAGAGACCACCATGAAAGCTGAACACAAAGCGCGGAGAGTCACGATACTTTAGCATAAACTGTAAAACGAAAACGCCCCTTTAAGTGAATTATAATTGCATGAAGTTATATCTAAGAGACTCACATTTTTTGTATAGTCCAGCATGACAAGATGATCTGGCTGGGCACCAATACAGTTGGGCGCACTGCCACTCAGCATGTTCGAAGCTTGCATATAATATGTGCGCAAATAGTGATCCACGGGCTGGGATTCGAAGCCGTTCATGCGATATGTGAACGTGCCCACATATGGCAAGTCCTCATTGAATGAGGTCAAATAGCCGAGTCGCCTAAAATCCTGCCAAATCATGGGATATGCATCAACACTTCCTGAGCTGGAGATCCGTTTTCTTGTCTCCGGCAGCTCTAGTTCCGTGTAACCCGTGAGCAGAGGCACCAACGCCTGTGGAGTGCCATCGCCAACAATATTATAGCCTTGCAGTACAATGGCGCCTAGCTGTTGAGTTAAATAGGCATAGGTGCGCGGTAGCTTACGAATGAATGCGTTGCGGCTCAGGGAATCGAAACCAAACATCAATACATTGTAAAAGGGACTCGTCGGCACCTCCTGCAGCTGCGGTTGTTGTTGGGAATTGGCAATAACAATTTCAGCAGGTAATACAGCCACATTAGGTACTACGGGTCGTTGCACAGTGTCCCGTATTCCAAATGCCATGCCAAACCACTTCTCACCGCTGGACGCATGACAGGCAACACGAACAAAATCGCTATTTTGCAGTACATAGGGCTCCTTGATTCTATTTGTCCGTCCAAAGCGCGCAGTGTAGTCCGATTTGCGTATAATATCCGTGTACGAGCATGTTATATCGCCATGCACTGCCGTTATCTCGGGTTTCACAAAGCATATCGATTTCTACGGAATAATCGAATTTTTAAACATACACCAATTAAATTCGTTATAGTCAATCAGTAATTTTTTAAATACAAATCATTAAAAACAATTTCGGACTTTCATTGTAGATGATAACATGAAAAAGTCTCGAGGAGAAAATATCAACAATGCAAATATATACTCAAGTGCAATCAGTATTTACCTCACACATAACCCAATCCGGGCTTGTCCCGCAGTTTATTTTATCAACCGGCTTGTAGAATTTCATTATGTCGGGATTTTCCAGTGGCAAATGGGGTTGGCGACATTCCCCCTGATTCATGACAGATCGTATCGATCGCTCAATTATTTGACTGCAATGTTTCGCAAAGTTGAATAAACAACAAACGTAAATAAAGTGTAAGATATATGTTTTTCTGTATACATATGCATACATATGTATATTCATATACTTACATTTTAATGCTTTTATCTACATCCTCCGGCTCAGAGTTAAGCAACAGAAATGTGACGAACGTGACTAAAATTGTGCAAATTAGCACCAGCTTAACTACACCGCGACGTACAAAGCGCATTTTTATAATAGCAAAACAAATTAATTATTTTAAAAGAATTCGATAAGTATATTGCTCGGCAATATGCTGTATATAGCTACATCCTAAACTGGCACAGTTCGCTGATCGAAGCACTTTTAAGTGCAGATATGTCAAAGATTGTCTGCTGCATCAGTATTAATTGCTTTTTACTTTTTGCATTCTCTCCCAAGCCGAATTTTTGTTTAACCCCGCGTTATGGTGCCGAGCTGTCACACGATATCAAAAACTGTGAGACCAGATGGTTGAATTGATTTTTTATTTTCTTAGTATTTTTAAATGCATTCCATTTTAATAACGTATTTTTATATCTTATTGTTAGGTCTGGCAGCGCTTTTATTCAAAATATCAAAATTATATTCTAATAATAAAAATTAGGTATAGTTATTTTATATAAAAGCAATATAATTGAAATTAGAAAAATAACATTTTGTAAAAAAATTATATGCTTACTTTTTAACCAAATTATAATTATTATTTCAGTTTAAACTTCAACCTTCAATACTTCATTAGACTTAACCATTACAGTAATATCTCAACAGTATAAATTATTTTCCTAAGCCCTTACGTATTTTTTGAACAAGTAATCAAGTATTGAACAACAACGACTATAAAGTAAATAGTGCCTATCACAATAAAATAAAATGCATAGACAGTGAACTGTTCAAACGTGTTCAACTGAAGATTCGCACTCTCAGAGACGACGATAAGAGTAAGTATAGTTTGTAATAACAGTGCAATAAGTGTGTTAATGCCAAAAATCAAAGCGAAACTATCCTCAACCATACTTTTGGCCAGCTCGGCGCTGCAATATGTGAACAAATTTACTTTTAACAAATAAAATGTTATCTGTTAACTTACCTGGCCACCGTTATAATAAATCCAAATACTCCCCCAAATAGCACATAACCCAGATATGATAAGTATATATTTGAAGTCCAGGATGCTAGTAATATGCAGCCACCTTCCAGAATCGCAAGCACAGCTACCGATAAAAGGCTGGCACGAGTTTTTAAACGTCCCGCGTGCAAATATCCCGCCATTAGAGAGAAGAGGGCAGCTAGTGCAGTTAGGGCGGCATCTACGCCCCCATTCCATACAATCTAAGAAACTGTGAGTAATAACAAAATAAATTTGTTTGTCTTTTTACTTACTTTTGGCTCGTTTTCAAATGATTTCCAAAGAACTTGAATGTAAGTTGCGACTTGCAAATTGCCAGCCAAACTAACCGCATACCACAAGCTCCACTGGAGGACCATGCCATTTGTGTATGCAATGTGGAAGTGCGCCCACAACAGTTGCAATGGTTGAGCATGGTCCTTCTTGGCAACGGAGATCTCATTAAATTGCTCATTGGAAACACCTTGAGGCTGCTCAGGCGCATCTTCCTTATCAACGGGTCCACTGACTGCCACTTGTTGATGGAAATACAAGCTCTGCTCCACTTTGGGCAATAAGACGGTCCATAGGAGGGCGAAGACCTGGGCTGTGTGATACAACATGATATGATCGTATTTTATAATATATGTATACTTGAGTCATACTAACAGCCTACAGATATGTACATCAACTGCTGGTAGTTCATCCAATCAAAACCGATGAGCAATTGGGCAATTAGTCCGGCCACAAGTTTTCCCACAAACATGGCCGCTCGTGTATGGGATGTAACACGAGGATAATACTTTTTATCGACCTTCGCATATATATAGGAATAATATGCCACTTCAGTGGCCTGATAGAAACCATAGAATACTTCACTGATCTGTAGACCAAACAGTGTGCTCGTAGTTAGCAGCACAGTCCAAACAATGATCCCAGTCAGAGCGTTGGCAATAATCATGGGCTTGTATCTATGTATAGGGTATTTGAATTGAAAATGTATGTGTGTATGAGTATGTGAGTGCATATTACCTAAGATAATCGGTGACCAGAAAAACAACAATCAGCAGAGCTAAATAGGAGTAGGTCCCAATGGGGTAGACACTCCGATTCACTTGATCCTGTGTCACATTATACCACTCGCCCAGTAAAATTTCCGAGTGGTAGGGCTCCGAGGGGCGCAGCTCGCGTAAAAATCCGAACACACAAAGCACTCCAGATATTCTCAGCCAAGAATGCTCCATGGCTAGTGCGAGTGCCTGCTCAACACAATCTAATCAACGAGTTGGTCAAACTCGACTAACGAGCTGCAACTTGAGTAATCGGACGTAGCATACAAATAATTAAAATAATTACACATTTTTTTTATAGGGTTATAAGTGAAGCAACACAACCACATAGGTGTCTATATACCTAACTATATATATTTATTGTAATCAGCACTGTAGTCCACAGACGAACGTACCAGACGGGAAATGCGAAATTTTTCCCTAATCACAGGTACAATCTTTAGAATACAGCTGCAGCTAACTAGTTGTAAAATTCACACAGTAAAAAATCTATGCATTCGTTATAAATAAGTTTAAATCGCGTTTAAGATTACCGTGCAGGCAATTTTATAAGTTTCAATTATTTAATACAACAATGGTAGGGGGGCTTTTAACAGTGATTATAAAACATGAGTGTTCCAGTCTGAATATCACGAATACACGAATACAATAATACACTATTCGAGCTGCTTAAAGCAATCTCACTTATGCATCAATACCTATCTATTAATGTATATATGGATGTAATTATCTCTTCAATATTTAGGTCCTGGAATTAATGGATACGGTATATATTCTGAACTACTTGAGCAAGTCCGATCTTTGTATCTCAAAGAGCAACATAAGTGTAACATTGCATATCTTTAGTTCTAATAGATTTTATTATCCAGATATGTATACCTTATTAAATTGTGGGATTTTGGTGTAAAAACGCGGTTTTCAATGAATGTTACTACGTAACATACTCATCATACCTCGAATTTCCCAGTATAATACGCTAAGGGTATAATGAGATAATACGAGGCGAAAGGTTAATTGTTCTTGTTAGTAAGGGAGTTAAGTAGTAAAGGATGTAAACACTTAAGTCGTAAAGTTTATTATATTCTTTCATTGTTCAGTGAAACAGCTATTAAGTAGACGAAACTGTTTTGTATTGCAATTATAAAATATTTATTATATTCACTTGTCTATTTGTTATATTCAAGCTTTAAAAAATAACAGGTTTAAAAATATTTTGATAAAGTAGGGCTTTCAATCCATCTAAATCAAAAATGTAAACTTCAATCGAAACAAAAAATATATTTATATACTTTACTATTCAATCTCATTAAGAAGTTAAGAAGCGTCAAAAAGCTTTCTTCCGCTTTACTTCGGTTCCTTTATCATATTACACCCAAGATCCATTGATATTGGTAAATTATTTGATATAATAAATGTCAATATAATTTCTTAAACAGGATTCTCATGAGCAAAAACACAATAAATTAACCAATTCCAAAAGTATTTTAAGTACTTCATTTATTTTTGCAATTTATATAAACATTTTTATTACTATGTACAACTAATTGATATCAGTAAATTGAAGTACAATTGGCTGCGAAATGGTAAACTACAAATATATTTATCTAAAAGAAAATAAACTTTTCTTAACTTTCAACGATTTTTGAAATAATTAATTTTAAAAACCTAAGAGCATTTCAATGAATAACTCGAATACTATGGTACATTATAAAAAGAAACCATTCCATAAAATAGTATTTACCATGAAATTTATAATTTCATGTTATTGAAGGAATGCTAAATGAAATTTACGAAAAATATATGTAAAAAGGCTAATTTGTTTAAATAAAATATTTAAGGGCGATCAAAACGACCTATTCTAAACATTCACTTTTTGCGTGGACCTGTTTGGATCCGCGTTGCCATAGATGCTCAACCAAGACGGAGATAAAGTATATGAGGGCCACAGCTATGAAATAGAAAGCATAGACGGCATATTGGTCCACGGGGCTGAGCTCAAAGCCCGTCTCGGAGACGACAATAATGGTGAGCAGCGACTGGAAGACTAACGCCAGCAACGTATTAATACCAAAGACCAGACCAAAGCTTTCCTCCTGCAGATTGCGAGCCACCTCCGCACTGTAGGAATGAATTTCAATTCATTAAAATCATAAGAATTACAGATAGATGTAGACGCACCTGGCCACAGTGATGGTAAAGCCGTAGAGGGCACCAAAGATGACAAAACCCACATAGGACCAATAGATGTCGTTAGTCCAGCAGCAGATTAGAACGCTGCCGCCCTCCAGCGCCGATAGCACTGATAACACTAGTAAAGTGGTCTTTGGCCTCAAGCGACCGCTGTGCAAGTATCCAGCTGCCAGAGCACTTAATGCTGCCAAGGCAGTCAGCACTGCATCCACGGCACCGTTCCAGGCAATCTGCGGCTCGGGCTCGATAACCTTCCAAAGCACCTGCATATAGTAGGTAACTTGCAGATAGCCAGCCAAGCCAATGGCGTACCAGAGACTCCACTGTATCACACGCGGATTTGTGTAGGCATTGTGAAAGTGCTGCCACAGCAGATGCATGGGAGCAGATTCCACCTGCGGACTCCTTATCTGTTGGCTAACAGCATCGGGCTCCATCTGCAACTGGTTTGCTGATGGTGGCGCTGTCGACGACTCCTCTAAGACCTCGCGATGAAAATAAAGACTCTTATCAACTTTTGGCAGTCCGAATGCCCAGAGCATAGCCAATATTTGCGCTGTATTTAAAAATCGATATTCCTTAATTATTTTATCTTATTTAATCTTGTAATACACTTACTGGCCAGCGTTATGTAGTTGAGTTGTCTATAGTTCATCAGCTCTAGATTGATCATCAGCTGCGATGTTATCCCTGAGATCAGCTTACCAGCGAACATCGCTGCACGCGTGTGGGAAGTGACACGTGGATAATACTTTTTGTCCACCTTGGCATAAATGTACGTATAGTAGGCCACCTCGGCGGCCATATACGTGCCATAGAAAAACTCCAATATTTGCAATGATAGCAAGCTGGTTGTCCATATGAGCATGCTCCATATTATTACGCCAGCTGCACCTATAGTAATTATCAACGGTTTATAGCTGCAAGGTAGAGGAAATATAAAACGTGAAGAATTGGAATTGTGAAATTGAGAATAAAATAAATATTTTAAACATTATTGCATTGTTTATGGCTTATAATAGCAAAAAGTGCGTGCACTTGTTGATCGTATAAGATTGATATACGTACATATTTATGTATAACGTAAAACATATTTTGTAAACAAAATTATCATATAGCAATATTCTTTTCTTCTATTGAATTTACGATAGATCTAATATGAATAAACTTATAGCATATATGACAAGATGCAGCATCTGCATATTGAATATTGATTAAAAATCAAAAGTAATACATATACACACATACATACATATATGTCTTATTTTTAGAA
The DNA here is from genome assembly GCF_054131065.1 of Drosophila arizonae. Taxonomy (NCBI): domain Eukaryota; kingdom Metazoa; phylum Arthropoda; class Insecta; order Diptera; family Drosophilidae; genus Drosophila; species Drosophila arizonae. The sequence continues at coordinate 26,932,316 of NC_142922.1, forward strand.
AAATATGAATAAATAAACTTATTTGTAAATACATTTTATTCAATTATATAAAAACTTACCGTAAAAAGTCAGTTATAAGGAACACAAAAACCAATTGAACCAGATGCGAATAGGTGCCCACCGGATAAACATCTTGAATAAGCTGTGAATTAGGAACATTCTTGCTGTATAATCAATTCGAAATTGATTAAGCAAAAAACCCACCTGTTGCTCCGTTATGTTGCGCCATGGACCGAGAAGATATTCCGTTACGTACGGCTCCGAGGGTCGAATTTCTCGTACAAAACCAAATACGCAAAGCAAGCAGGAGATTTTTAGCCATTCCTTCATATCTTTATTGTTCAACGTAACGTAACGTAATGCGCAGCAATTTAACGGTCAGGCAACACGTAAGTATTATGCGGTAGTGTATTTATATTCGAATCATTCACAGCTCGCAACGTTTGATTTCACGGAGTTTGGAGTGTGTATTTCTTTCATGCTTTTTACAGTTGTTTAATTTTAGAATCTCGAAGTGCGCTTCTTGGAACTGATGACCTGCAGACAAGTCGGTAGTCTTTTAATCTAATCGTTGACTTGGTTTATAAAGATGGCATTATCTCGCATTAATGCTAGCACACTGATTGTTTTGTTTTTGTTTTTTCTTTTTTCTTTATTGTAGTACGATTGTTAGATAATTGCAAATTTATAAGCTATAAAACGCAGCGTACGTTGTGTTCACATTGACGTTCTGCGACCAATTTGCCGGCTTTCGTTACGAGAGTAAGCAAAATGTTGTTGTCAAATGTCAGCGAAACACACAAAAATAAGAGCATATGTATGTATGTATTTATATACATAAGTGAGTGTACACAGCTGGTCAGCCTGAATCCGGGATACCCTACATTAGTTGCAGCCGCTGCACGTACAATATACACACACAGTAAAATAAGAATGTTATCGACGCCACTGGTTGATTTAATTGATTTATAGACAACAGCAATTCGTTCCAATTTATTTGGGCTTGTTGTTGTCCGCAGAGAATGTATTTGGATTTCATATAGTTGACGATTGTTACATTAGAAATGAATATGCACGTGCAAGAGACAGCTGTGCGCAGTATTTGGTTGGCAACGCGATGTGAAAAACAGCTGTTCGCACCTCATCTGTGATTGGCGCTCAGGCTCAAACAAGATAACCAATTCCAACTGCGACAATAACAACGGTAAATTATACACAGTTTTGTTTGTATATTGTAAAAAATACACGTTTATTAGCGCGCACATTTTAAAAGTATTTATATGTATCTGTGTGTGTGTGTAAGTGTTACAAAGTATTTATATGTGAAAATGTATAACAAGTAAAAGAGAAAGATTTAGCTATTTACACAAACAGACGGGAATATGTTATTCATAGCTTTGCTTCATGAAAATAATTCTTATAAACAGCTGCCCATTTATCAATACAATACAATATATCAATGAACTATACTAAGAATTATTGGCCACATTTACGGAAAGTTAGAAAATACGTGTAAAAACTCTTAACAGCAACATTGAGGTTAGACTCTTTCGCACTTGTTTCGCATTCGTTGATTGTTCCATTCCACTCGTTCCTTCTAGTCACTTTCATTCTCATTGTTGCGCAATGGGTGTACCCTGGGGGCTCAAGGCTTGCGCCGACGTCGCCGTCAACGGGTTTGGCTCTGATTGGACAAACTCAATGGACGCTGAATTGATGCAGTAACGCTTGCGTGTGGGCTTTGGTCCATCCTCGAAAACGTGTCCCATGTGTGCATTGCAGCGGGCGCATCGTACTTCGGTGCGTATACGTTCTGGATGTGCAATTAGTAGTAAAATATTGCCCCCTTTTTAATTTGTATTTTGCAAATGTGAGATTAATTGGGTACGTTCATTCATTTTTTTTTGTTTTTGGTTTTGTTTGCATAGATCGGGTTACGTTCCCATTGTTGGTTGTTTGTTTTTACAATAATTGATAATTGCATTTCATTGAATTTGTTCAGTTTGTTAAATTTGGTTTATAACAAAATTGAAAAGAATACAAAATTAATTGGAAAATAGGAGATGTGAAAAGCAGAGAGACAGTGAATGAGAGGCCGGTTCAGTGAGAGTGAAAGGCGTCGATTCAAGCGATAAGAGCAATAGAAACAGAAAAAGTAACGGCGAAAGTATATTTGTGCGAAAGAGACAGGAGAAAAATGAGCACAGATGACAATTTAGAATTGCGAGTGCATCAAAAGAGACGATAAGCGAAGGTAGGTAGTCGAGAGAAAATAACAGTGGACGGCGTCGATTGAAATATGAAATGTAGCGTAAAAGTAAATACAAATCAAATTAAATGTGTTGGTTTTTATTATTATGAATGATTTAGTGTGTTTAAATTGATTGTTAATAAGCCATTTTATGCGTCAGGTGTAATGCATTGTAGATTAACAATGATTTTAAGTGAATGTGTGGTCGTGTGTGTATGTTTTGTTAGCAAAACAGACCCCCAAAGAACGTTTACAGGCGGAACATTAAGTTTTAATATTGTTTTTTGTTTTGTTTGTTTTGTTTTTGTTTTTCGAAGCGAGTTAAAAAAAGAGAAATAGAAAATATACGAAAAATACACATTATTCAATTTGTTGTATATATATGGATCGTCTACAATAGTCTTGCAGTGTATTACATCAAATATAAATATAATATGAGTAAAAATAGCAACAAAAAATAATAAAAATATCAAAGAAAACCAAATCAAATATGTTACAGATGAACCAAGAGAAACCAAGCAATGCGACCAGATCTTCCAACCAACTTTGATGCATAGATACATCCATATGTACATATAATCAAAATATATAAATATATACATGTAGGTAAAATACTCCTAGCCCAACAATATGTTTGATTAATGTGAGAAAAATCAAAACTATAATAATTAATGGAAAAAGCTTGTGCGTGCTTTAGGTTTACGATGAATGGAACGTTTGAAAGCTTGAGATCGTTTTATAATTATTGAAACCGCAATCAAAAATGGATGAACGAAAAACCAAGATAAAAAAAAATGGTTTCTTTAATATAAATTGAATTCCCCTCGTAAATACTTTTCATATTACACACTATGAGTGTACTCGGCGCTGTATCATGAGTATTTCTGTTGTTTTTGTTGTTGCATACATGTAAATAAAGTCCTATAACATTTTTATTATAAATATATGTACTATATGTACTTAACATAAAACATTTCTCTTTCTGTATAGATCTCACTTGGTTCTCATCATCAACATCATTATGCATAATTGATAACCCATTATTTTTTGGACGATGTCGTCGTCGCTGCTGCAGTTGAACTTTTCACGAAATCAATCGAGGCCGAGTTGATGCAGAAGCGTCGATGCTTCGGTGGAGGTCCGTCATCAAACACATGACCCATATGGGCCGAGCACTTGGAGCAGCGCACCTCGGTGCGAACCATCCCTAACGTTTTTGAAATGACTACTGTTGTTTTAATCATATTATATTATGTTAGTTTTTGCAATTGTTTTCAATGTCAATTTCATAATTTGAGAAAGTTTCGGTTTTGGTTAGCAAAATAGATGGTGGATAAAAGAATATAATACTCAATTAGGTAAGAATTAGTTAATGCTATTCAAAATTTGGATATAGTTGCACATTCATCCAACAGGACAGAATCACAAGTAACGGCACAAACAGTTTGACACTTAAGCAGCTCAACACTACAGTGAACACATGGATATAACACACGCAAAAATGTAGATGTATATGTATGTAAATTGTAACATTCTAACAGTCTAAACATATTGTTTTTTTTTTCAGGAACAACAATAAACGTAACAGATATTAATTTTGGGGTTTTAACATACGTTTCGATTTCGGCGTCTCTAACTATATACACTTTTTTTTCTATATATGGCATACTCTTTTGTAAATATTTTATTTCTTGGGTGCTCAACTTAAACTCAATTAAAAATTGTTTGCAGTCAAAGTTCTTGTTGCGAAGCGACAAACAAATCAAATTAAATAAAAACTGTACAAAATAAAAATCAAATGCAAAACATTGAAAAGTGCTGAACGTATCTAAGCTAAATAGAAATCGAAATCGCAAATGCACTATATGTTGATATATAGCGCACATACCTGGTATACTGGCATCGCGATGCAATGTGACTTTGCCCTTATCGAGCACATCATTGAAAGCTGGCCAGCCGCAGCCCGAATCGTACTTGGTATCCGAGCTAAACAGATCCTGATGACAGACAATGCATCGATATACGCCCTTCTCGTAGTGCTTGTTATAACAGCCTTGAAAATACAGAAAGACATGGTTTAGAGCCAGGTTTATGTAATTAGTGTCAAGTTTATTCAAGCACACCTGTGAAGGGGCGCTCAGTGCCCGCCTCTTGTGTAACCTGATACTGCAGCGGCGTTAGACGTTTCCGCAGCTCCTCCTTGTTTACGGTAATCTTTTCACTTTTATTCTCCATGTTTGCTTGAAATGTGTTGGAATTTGTGTTCTTGTTGTTGGCGTTGCCGTTGCCCTCACCGTTGTTGTCGCTGCTTTGACGTGAATCTGCAATTTAAGTCGAATCCGTATATTTAAGCTTGCGGTTAACGTTTTTTCTTTCGCAACAATTGAGCAATTTGTATCAGTTTACCATGACAATGTATGTATGTATAGTAGGTAGCTTCAAGTGTTGTTGCCCTAGCAAATTACTACTTAAATAAAAAAAAATGTTTGCTCAACTACCAATTTTTAGTTTGCATTTACACATCTTGAGAAAGTGGATTTAGATAAGCAGTAATCAAGGCAAATACAATACTCCCTCGTTCTTTAGCACTTGCATCATATACATCTCATATACATACATACATCGTCATATTCAAATCCATCTTATGATCTTTTGTGCGATTGCTCCCTATTCTTTTTCATTCGCTCTTCAGCTTTGATACTCTTACTCCTTCGCTCTTTATACGATTATAATTGTGTTCTTTTGAAAATCAAGCAAATAGCGATTATTTTACTATCCCTCACTAACTTATCAGTAGATTCGACGACAAAACCTTACAGTGGATCATAAATTATAGAGCACAGACTCGCCGGGCAAATGATAAGAAAGTTAATTACCCCCCTATCAGCAATGATATGCATGAAATAGTTGTGGAAAACAACTTGAAGCTCATAAAAATAAAGCAATGTTGCTGCAAGCCAAAGCCAACCGCGCAATTTGTATACACAATGCATGCATTAACAAGATATAAACAAAATGCCCGCGACTATAGGCCGTTATACAAAATTGAGGAAAATGGAAGGTGTGAACAAATTTGTTGGGTCTTTGGAAACTGCATCGCTACAAATTGAGTGAAGAAACGCATAGGTTAAAAATAATTTTATGCTTCGCACTTAAATTAAGTGGCGCCCAATATAAACATAAAAAAAAACCTATACACGAAATGTAGGAAAATTGGGGGCGTTTTTTGTTAAATTTTTCTTTGATTTGAAAAAGGAAAACCCACTGAAGTGTGTCGCGCACAATTTCAAACGATAAATTCATTTTGAAAAAGAAAACAAATGCGAATTGTTGATCGAATAAAATGAATCAGTGTGCGTCTAAAAATAGCAACTAAATTGACAGCTATAAAGTGTGCAAGGTATTAATGTCAGCAATTCGAACTAGAAAATTGAACTGTAATTGGAAATTCGCCAATGGGCTGGCCGCATAAAAATCAATTTAATTGCGTTTCACTATAAATCACATCTATTGTATTATGCAGAGCCCGATTCGAATCGGTCCAACTAATAAAAAGCTACTCCGCTATGCCCCTGCCACGCCCACCCAGCCCATCCCATCCTCTCGGTGTCGGACTCACCCGCAAAGGCACGCACGTATGGTAGTGCAGAGACAGCAACAACTCCGCTCTTCAAGTGATTCAAGTTGTACCTAGGCTGTTTGTTAGCAATAAGTGCGAAATTTCGTGCCCACGGTGCGTAGCGAGAAAGTGAAAACATTTTTCGAACGCCTCCAATTGACAACCGAAAGTCCGTATAACGAATAACGTATAACAGCCACGCGCGATTGCAGTTTGCACTTGGCACTGATGGGTTATTTAATCACATGTGAAAAAAAAACAACTGGGAAAAGTCAATGTGAGTGTTGCTCTCACACCCACATACACACACTAACTAAACCAATATTTATGCAATTTTTCTCACTTCCGTGTTTATATTATTTTTTTTGGCATTCTATTTCTACGTATGCACGCTTGTATGTGTGTGTAAGTCTATGTGTGCACACAAACAGGGAGAGAAAGCGTACTAGAGAGAAAGCCAAGTTAATGCTTGCAGCTTGCTCAATATCACACAGTTGCTTACAAAAAGAAAATAAATGCATTCATTTTCTAGCTGATAGAATTTTTCATAACCAGATAATTTAAAACCCCAATTTATCAATAATAATTCCTAATACGCCAGGCGCAAGGCAAACTAAAAACACACACACAATATATATTGAAACGTCGGTGTCCTTGAAGGGGCGCTGCGTCTAGGCCAGGAAAACGCTCACCTGCAAATATGTATATAATTTGGTGTTGCTTATATTGCTATTTTTAACTTTTGTTTATAATGTTTGCAGTCGTTGTGGTCAGCGCCCAATTTGCGTCTATTAGCCACAACTGCTATGTTTTCACAGCAACGGAAAATGAAAAACTAAAAAGCTACAAAACAGCTGCCTAAGAAAGTTGGCAAAGCTACCAGACAAAATCACAAAGCAAACAGCTGGTGTACCGCGTTGCCAACGATTATAATTTTAATTTTGGTCTGTCTGGTAGCACTGCAGATACATTTGTTTTGTTGGCTGCACGTATAGTTGTAATCTCTTGTAACTTTGTTAATTTTTCTCGCTAATATTAAAAGAAAAAAGTATTAATTCGATGTTTAATTAATGGCAAATAATCGGTGTAGATAGTTATAAGACGCGATGTGAAAATCGGGATTTGAAAACGAACCAGCAGCCACCACACGCAAAGAGGGCGTCAACAAAGGGCGGAAGAGCACAAAGAAGAAGAAACTAAAAAAAAAAAAAGAAAAATCAAATTCGACGCCTAACGAATATTTGTATTACTTGTTAGTAGTAGTTGTGATAACTACGTTGCCATGAGTAACCACAGATACCATCACGGCGGCGGCAGCTACATGCATGCACGAATGTCGTATCCACATCACTTTACATACGTTTCCAGTTGTGTGAAATACCTTATCTTTTTGCTAAACTTTTTGTTTTGGCTATTCGGTGGGCTGCTCTTAGCGATTGGCGTTTACGCATTTATGGATAAGTTGAAGGATGGCATTGGCTGGGTTCGATTGGAAACTATTTACGACGTTATCTTCAATATATCTTTAGTGATGATCATAGCGGGCATTGTCATATTTGTGGTCAGCTTTGCTGGTTGTTTAGGTGCTCTACGAGAGAATACTTGCCTTTTGAAATTCTACTCGATGTGCTTACTGATCTTCTTCCTTATGGAAATGGCTATTGGTGGGCACGAGCTATTTATTTGTTCATCGTTAGTAAACCTTAATTAATTGTGATCTGTTTACAGCCATAATTTGCTTTGTATTCCCACAAAACATGAACTCATTTCTAGAGTTCCAATTTACTGATAAGATTATCCACTCTTACCGTGATGACTCCGACTTACAGAACTTTATAGACTTTGCGCAACAGGAGTTTAAGTGCTGTGGTCTAAGTAATGCTGGCTACCAGGATTGGAGTAAGTAGAAATTTGAAGTTTAAACCTCAGAAATTCTTTAACGCTGTAATCTTCTAGGCAAAAATGAATACTTTAACTGCTCGTCGCCATCAGTAGAGAAGTGTGGTGTACCGTACAGCTGTTGCATCAATGCTACGGATATTAGCTCGGGTCTAGTCAACATCATGTGCGGCTATGGTGTGCAGGAGCACTCGGTGGCTGCAGCTAGCAAACGGATATGGACCAGCGGCTGCATTGAAATCGTTCGTGTCTGGGCAGAAAGGAATCTGTATGTGATTGCAGGAGTTGCTTTGGGAATTGCGTTCTTGCAGCTCTTTGTAATTTACCTGGCTAAAACTCTCGAGGGTCAGATCGATATGCAGAAATCGCGTTGGTCGTGAGTGCCATAGCACCCGGTTTTCTACGGGTATCCTTTCGATGATTTCTACTACTATGACACTCAAATGTAAGCAGAGGGCAGCAAAGTAAACGGCCAGGCCGTGTCTGTGTCACTCTTGCCTATCCATTCTTCGTCAATCGTCAGTTTATCTGGTCCGTGCAATGCTCAAATATTTGTTCACAATCAAACATTATGTATACAATTTTACACTTCTGAAGCTTTTTGCATTTCGAATATTATTGCCCTTCATTGCCATTTTCTTTGTTCTCAATGACTCGATATTATACTCCGAATACTAGCCCTTATATCTTAATCGTGTATACCTACATAAATAATCATAGAGAAATAATTGTATTACCAAATGCCACATTTGAGATGAGCATTGCCCATTTAATGCATGTTTATATGTAAGTATTTTAAATGGCTTATCGAGCATAGACAAAATTATAAGGAAATTTTGATATTTCAACGCAATATTTATATGTTCTCGTTATCATAAAAATTAAAGACATAATGTACATAGATGTTAAGAGGGGTGTATGCATTTACTGTATGGCATTCGAACTAAAATTATATGCCAATTTCAAATTGCATGCGCATTTATGTATGTATTGTATACCCAACACAATTAGTATTAGTATAAATATTATATACCTTATTGTATTGTAGTAGTACACTATTCAAAAATACTTATCTTAAAATATTAAACAAATATATGTGTATACAAATGACAGATTCTAGATCTCTGATTATTTGTTTTGATTACGTTACTAGTATAGTAAATAATTTATTAAATATTTGAAGCCACCCTTAAGACTTTTACTTTAATTATAAGTAATAACTTTCAATATTTCTAAATGCGTAGGAATTTTAAAGTCAACAGATTGGTTCATATATATGTATTTATTTTTGCTAAATCATCCATCTATATTATGAATACACATATTTTTTATTTCATCATTTGATGAAATTATATGCCAAGGCTGAAGATAATTCTAGCACTATGAAGATTACATTACCTAATTCAAGGTGACCAGATAAGACTTTGTCTCTTTTTAAACTAGCTTTTCTTGAAGCTTCAATTAACTCATTCCATTGAAGTATTTTGATAACGTGCACTGGGCATTTTCTTTATTATCTCTTATGACAGAGCAAGTAAAAATATGCATATATATTGAACAACTTTTAGTAGTTAATAATGCTGCGAATGCTTTCGCCACTGTGCATCAAATCGAAAGCTTCGTTGATTTTAGTTAGCGGCATTTCATGCGTGATGAACTCATCCACAAGTAGATCTCTCTTTAGGTAGGCCTCCACTAGTTTGGGTACATCCGAAACGGAGCGCCAGCCACCAAACGCAGAGCCCTTCCACACACGACCCACAACCAACTGGAATGGTCGAGTGGAAATCTCCTGGCCTGCACCGGCCACACCTATCACCACAGATGTGCCCCAGCCCTTATGCGTGGCTTCGAGAGCAGCGCGCATGGTATTTACGTTGCCAATGCACTCAAAGGTGTAATCAAAGCCGCCATCGGTCAAATCAATCAAATAGTTCTGAATAGGGCCCTTGTCAGCCACATCTTTGGGATTCACAAAGTCAGTGAAGCCGAACTGCTTTGCAAATTCGAATTTAGATGGATTGATGTCAATGCCATAGACCTTGCTCGCGCCAGCCTTTTTGCAGCCGAGTCCAACAGCTAAACCTACGGCACCCAGTCCCCAAACGGCACAAGTGGTGCCTGGTTCTACCTGTATATAAAACAATGCTTGAGCTGAATATATAATATCATTTACTGACTTACCTTAGCAGTATTGAGAGCCGCACCATACCCGGTGGAAATGCCACAGCCCAGAAGACACACCTTGTTCAGCGGCGCAGTTTCATTGACTTTGGTTAATGAAATATCAGCAACTACAGTGTACTCCGAGAATGTGGAGGTGCCCATGAAATGGAATAGCTGCTTGCCTTTGCAAGTGAACCGAGTTGTACCATCGGGCATTACGCCAGCTCCCTGGGTGACTCGAATCTTCTGGCAAAGATTGGTTTTGCCGCTCAAGCAGAACTTACAATCATTGCATTGAGGAATGTATAGTGCAATAACATGGTCGCCGGCCTTAAAGTTGGTCACGCCCTCTCCTACGCTTTCCACAATGCCAGCGCCCTCGTGGCCCAGCACAGAGGGGAAAAGGCCTTCAGGATCCGCGCCACTCAATGTGAAAGCATCTGTGTGGCACACACCTGTTGCCGTAAGCTTAATGCGAACCTATAAAGTGCATACATATGTATGTATAACTGTAATAGTTAGACTTTGGTATCGTTCTCGACATACTTCATGGGCCTTCGGGGGGGCCACTTCGATATCTTCGATAACAAGCGGCTTTTTGGCCTCCCAAGCAACAGCAGCTTTGCACTTGATAACCTAGAAGGAAATATACACACTTGTGTTTTACTTAATTAAGTTATTTATTTTATACACACTTTTCCTTCAGTAGCGGACATTTTGTTCTAGCTATCTTTTTAATGGAAAAAACCCAGAACGACTGAACCAGAGCAGAAGCGGAATAGCGAATGTTAGAGATGTGAACAAACGCCAGCTATATGCTGTTTCCTCGAGGTTTTTCTCTCTCTTTCTTTTGTCGGTCATTGTGAATAATTAATATTGGTGGACCAAACTAGTAGACATGACATAAGCGCTGGAACAAATATGTATTCAGAAACTGTTCTGCAATAATTTTAACCCATTTGCTATTATTAATTGATACTTTGCTAAGCTTTGGCGCCATACATGGCAAGCCACTAAATATGTAAATTTATTAAACAAATATATTATTAAAAATTTTATAATACCCGCTTCCGCTTATATATATTTAATATAGATTTCTGTGTATTTTATACAACAGCCATGATTATTAACCGGAATTATTAAATTACATATAAATATTTGTTTTTTTTTGTTTTTTTCTTGTCAAGTATGTTATCGATGTACGGTAGACTTTGACGGCGAAATTAAATATCGGGTGAATTGCCAAATAAATTGAAAATAACGTTTTTGGTTTAAATTCAAATTGAGTGCTTCACTATTTACCTTTAAAAATTAAAATAAATTATATGATTAATGTAATTTTTAGTAAAAGTGATCGCGCTTTTGATTTCAAGATGTTAGTTAGCTTGTTTTTTACTTTATTGCTTAACAGCTGTTTGATTGCATTTTAAAACAAGTTGATGCGCCTGCGTAAGCTTGCTGTAAACATTATTCGCCCAACCCAAAAAGGCGGCAACGTCAAGGAACGCCAAATCAGCACAAGGACACCGATTTTGTATGAAAAATCAATAATTACATAGCTACTGAGACGCACAGCCGGAAGTGCATTTTTATGCTTGTAAAGTTAACTGCAGCGAATAAAAAACTAATTTTATTGCATAGATGGTACTAAAAAGATGTAGATTGTGAAAACACATAAATTCATATATTGCTCGAGTACAAAATGGTTGGTAAAGGCGCGTTGAGCGCAGATGTGACAACAACAAAGGAACGCCCTGTTTTC